>NC_091987.1:80573008-80881575 GCF_044704955.1 Pristiophorus japonicus | reverse complement strand
GGAGAGAGAAAACAGGGAACTATAGCCTGACATCTATAGTGGGTAAAATGATGGAATCAATTCTTAAGGATGTCATAGCAGTGCATTTGGAAAGAGGTGACATGATAGGTCCAAGTCAGCATGGATTTGTGAAAGGGAAATCATGCTTGACAAATCTTCTGGAATTTTTTGAGGATGTTTCCAGTAGAGTGGACAAGGGAGAACCAGTTGATGTGGTATATTTGGACTTTCAGAAGGCTTTGACAAGGTCCCACACAAGAGATTAATGTGCAAAGCTAAAGCACATGGGATTGGGGGTAGTGTGCTGACGTGGATTGAGAACTGGTTGTCAGACAGGAAGCAAAGAGTAGGAGTAAATGGGTACTTTTCAGAATGGCAGGTAGTGACTAGTGGGATACCGCAAGGTTCTGTGCTGGGGCACCAGCTGTTTACACTGTACATTAATGATTTAGACGAGGGGATTAAATGTAGTATCTCCAAATTTGCGGATGACACTAAGTTGGGTGGCAGTGTGAGCTGCGAGGAGGATGCTATGAGACTGCAGAGTGACTTGGATAGGTTAGGTGAGTGGGCAAATGCATGGCAGATGAACTATAATGTGGATAAATGTGAGGTTATCCACTTTGGTGGTAAAAACAGAGAGACAGGCTATTATCTGAATGGTGACAGATTAGGAAAAGGGGAGGTGCAACGAGACCTGGGTGTCATGGTACATCAGTCATTGAAGGTTGGCATGCAGGTACAGCAGGCGGTTAAGAAAGCAAATGGCATGTTGGCCTTCATAGCGAGGGGATTTGAGTACATGGGCAGGGAGGTATTGCTACAGTTGTACAGGGCCTTGGTGAGGCCACACTTGGAGTATTGTGTACAGTTTTGGTCTCCTAACTTGAGGAAGGACATTCTTGCTATTGAGGGAGTGCAGCGAAGGTTCACCAGACTGATTCCTGGGATGGCGGGACTGACATATCAAGAAAGACTGGATCAACTGGGCTTGTATTCACTGGAGTTCAGAAGAATGAGAGGGGATCTCATAGAAACGTTTAAAATTCTGACGGGTTTAGACAGGTTAGATGCAGGAAGAATGTTCCCAATGTTGGGGAAGTCCAGAACCAGGGGTCACAGTCTAAGGATAAGGGGTAAGCCATTTAGGACTGAGATGAGGAGAAACTTCTTCACCCAGAGAGTGGTGAACCTGTGGAATTCTCTACCACAGAAAGTTGTTGAGGCCAATTCACTAAATGTATTCAAAAAGGAGGGTTAGATATAGTCCTTACTACTAGGGGGATCAAGAGGTATGGCGAGAAAGCAGGAATGGGGTACTGAAGTTGCATGTTCAGCCATGAACTCATTGAATGGCGGTGCAGGCTCGAAGGGCCGAATGGCCTACTCCTGCATCTATTTTCTATGTTTCTATGTTTCTATGTAGTAACTGCTGTGACCTTAGTCCTTCTGGCCCCAAGTTTCCACATGATTTGCTCCTGAATTTTAGGAGCAACTGGTGGAGAACGGAGTATCTTAGAAATCGCAATTCTCCACATTTAAGTTTTCTGTAGTTCTAGTCAGGTAGAACAGTTTCACTTTTGAACAGAATTTTTTTTTCAAAAGGTGGTGTGTCCGGCCACTGACGCCTGATTTGAAAGTTTCCACAGTGAAAACGTACTCCAAACTAACTTAGAATGGAGCAAGTGAAGATTTTTGTCGGCTTGAAAAAACCTTTTCTACACATTAAAAAATCAGGCGCAGGTTACAAAGTAGGCGTCGGGAATGAGGTGGGGGAGGGGAGGGGGTGGAAGGGAAGTCATTATGTTCTACAATAAATCCTTAGTTATACTTATACAAATATTATACAAATAAATCCAACCTGAATAAAAATTTATAAGCAAAGAAAAGATTAAATAAACCATGTTCCTACCTGTGTGAAAGTGCTTCAGGCAGGCCTTTCAGGCAGCGGTTTACCGTCGGGCCTGACGGACGGCAGGGGGAGAAAGCTGCAAGAAGCCTCAGTGCTGATCATGGAAGGGCAATGTGGTTTTATTAAAAAATGTTAAAAATTGAACAGCTACAAAGAATTTGAATAGTCTCAAACAAGTGCATGTGTCCCGTTTATCACAGTCTATCTTTAATTACAGAATGCACTCCCTCACCCTCACACACAGAAATATCAAGAAAATTAAAATACAAGCCTTTGCAAGGGTTCAATAAACAAATTTTCACTATTTCTGCAGCACTTTTTAAAATGGCCGAGTGCCAATGTTTCCTTCGGACTGCGCGTGCGCGAACGCTCAAACGTGCACGCGCAGGGTTGCCGGCACGAAAAAAACTCATTTAAATTGTACCCGCCCCCACCTACTGACAAAATCGGCGCGAGTGGTAGGCTCCGCCCCCTGGGCGCCGCGCCAAGCAGACATTGAGCTGCAAAGCGCTCGAGAATAGCGCATTTTTATTCAGGCGCCGTTTACGGCGCGAAAAACGGGCGCCTAGCTCGGAGGGGCGCCTGTTTTGCTGCGTGTGGAAACTTGGGGCCTTATTGTGTAACTCCAGAGTGCCTCTCAGGTGTGGTGGGCAGCCTTTTATACTCTGTCTTGCAGGTACTTCCATGTCTCCCACCACAGCGCCCTCTGTGGTGCACCATTGTACTTATACATTTAATGTACCTGGACAATACATAACATCTCATTCCTCCCCAGTTCCAAAAGCCATTGCCGGTAACCTCAGCCTTGTTCGTCCTACTTGATTTGTGAGTGTGAGTCCATGACAATCCACTTCCCTCTTCTCCCCCATGTGGAGATTATGCTTGGGACCCGGTGTAAGCGTGTGGTGTTTGCAGTCCTTACACGGGTGATGAAGTACACGAGCATAACCTCCAACAGAAAGCAGGTATACATAGACAGTACATTTGTATGGTACATATAATATGTGGTGCAGATGTTATGTCAAAAGGTTGAAGGTACACTGAACAGTTATTTAATCCCAGCTCCTCTGGGTGAGGTACGGTGGCGGTATACTGCCCCTTTTTGCCCGAGATAATGGGCTGCGCTGAAACAGGGTATCGCAACTGGTGCGTTGCCTCTGTTCTCAGTAAGTAGTTGCCTTGGCGGCTCATTTGCAGTCACTGAACCATCGCATGAATCACATAAATCGAAAATCACATTAATCCATTAGTCATGTTAGTCACGGATCCATGACCCTTTTACTTGTACCTTGTGGTATTAACTCTTTTCATAATTCAGAGCCATTATTTTAAACACAGTAACCATTCAGCATTAAAATATTAACTCTTATCATAAATCCATCATCCTACATTCACATTGCTCATTTAGACTTGCTCTTGCCTTACAAAAGTCTCTTTGTGGGGACCGCCAACGGTGTAAGGCCCTTTTAAGACTCCTGGGTGCATTTCCCTTTTAAGACGCCATCTTGTTTTTCCCACGAGGCTTCCACTGGGTGCCACCATTTTAGTTGCTCTGCTTGCCTTTCTCTGCAGAGCTCTCGAGACTCACCACCATCTTGAGCTCGCTGGCGAAGAAGGAACAGAATGAACAAAGAAGAAAGAAAGGAGAAAAACGGCCAAGAACAATTTGATCTTGACTCTGACAGAAGTGGTTCCCTGGACTCGATCAGTCATAGTCCCTGTGAGAGCGGCCTCCGTAATTGCTGCCGCATCCGCCATTCTGGCTCGCGTTCTCCTGAGTCACACCAGCCGCCACCGTAGCTTCCGCCGCCGCTGTAGCCTCCGCTCCTGTCGCTGTCCCCGCAACTGCCGCCTCTCCTGCGGTCGCCGTAGCCGACCCTCCTGCGGCCGCCGTAGCCGACCCTCCTGCGGTCGCCGTAGCCGCCTCTCCTGCGGTCGCCGTAGCCGCCTCTCCTGCGGCCGCCGTAGCCGACCCTCCTGCGGTCGCCGTAGCCGACCCTCCTGCGGCCGCCGTAGCCGACCCTCCTGCGGCCGCCGTAGCCGCCTCTCCTGCGGTCGCCGTAGCCGCCTCTCCTGCGGCCGCCGTAGCCGACCCTCCTGCGGCCGCCGTAGCCGCCTCTCCTGCGGCCGCCATAGCCGACCCTCCTGCGGCCGCCGTAGCCGACCCTCCTGCGGCCGCCGTAGCCGCCTCTCCTGCGGCCGCTGCAGCCGCCACCACTGTAGCCGCGACCGGCGCCCGACCTTTCCTCTGCGTGGGCGCCCCCGATTTGTCGGCCATCGATGGACCTCCCGCTCGTCGCCCGCAGCATGTCGCCGGCCCGCACCCCAGCGATCGGCCCGCACCTACAAAACTGCTCTTCTACATAAGAACATAAGAACATAAGAATTAGGAACAGGAGTAGGCCATCTAGCCCCTCGAGCCTGCTCCGCCATTCAACAAGATCATGGCTGATCTGGCCGTTGGCTCAGCTCCACTTACCCGCCCGCTCCCCGTAACCCTTAATTCCCTTATTGGTTAAAAATCTATCTATCTGTGACTTGAATACATTAAATGAGCTAGCCTCAACTGCATCCCTGGGCAGAGAATTCCACAGATTCACAACCCTCTGGGAGAAGAAATTCCTTCTCATCTCGGGTTTAAATTGGCTCCCCCGTATTTTGAGGCTGTGCCCCCTAGTTCTAGTCTCCCCGACCAGTGGATACAACCTCTCCGCCTCTATCTTGTCCATCCCTTTCATTATTTTAAATGTTTCTATTAGATCACCCCTCATCCTTCTGAACTCCAATGAGTAAAGACCCAGTCTGCTCAATCTATCATCATAAGGTAATCCCCTCATCTCCGGAATCAGCCTAGTGAATCGTCTCTGTACCCCCTCCAAGGCTAGTACATCCTTCCTTAAGTAAGGTGACCAAAACTGCACGCAGTACTCCAGGTGCGGCCTCACCAATACCCTGTACAGTTGCAGCAGGACTTCCCTGCTTTTGTACTCCATCCCTCTCGCAATGAAGGCCAACATTCCATTCGCCTTCCTGATTACCTGCTGCACCTGCAAACTAACTTTTTGGGATTCATGCACAAGGACCCCCAGGTCCCTCTGCACCGCAGCATGTTGTAATTTCTCCCTATTCAAATAAAATTCACTTTTACTATTTTTTTTTCCAAGGTGGATGATCTCACATTTTCCGACATTGTATTCCATCTGCCAAACCTTAGCCCATTCGCTTAACCTATCTAAATCTCTTTGCAGCCGCTCTGTGTCCTCTACACAACCCGCTTTCCCACTAATCTTTGTGTCATCTGCAAATTTTGTTACACTACACTCTGTCCCCTCTTCCAAGTCATCTATGTATATTGTAAACAGTTGTGGTCCCAGCACTGATCCCTGTGGCACACCACTAACCACTGATTTCCAACCCGAAAAGGACCCATTGATCCCGACTCTCTGCTTTCTGTTAGCCAGCCAATTCTCTATCCATGCTAATACATTTCTTCTGACTCCGCGTACCTTTATCTTCTGCAGTAACCTTTTGTGTGGCACCTTATCGAATGCCTTTTGGAAATCTAAATACACCACATCCATCGGTATACCTCTATCCACCATGCTCGTTATATCCTCAAAGAATTCCAGTAAATTAGTAAAACATGATTTCCCCTTCATGAATCCATGTTGCGTCTGCTTGATTGCACTATTCCTATCTAGATGTCCCGCTATTTCTTCCTTAATGATAGCTTCAAGCATCTTCCCCACTACAGATGTTAAACTAACCAGCCTATAGTTACCTGCCTTTTGTCTGCCCCCTTTTTTAAACAGAGGCGTTACATTAGCTGCTTTCCAATCCGCTGGTACCTCCCCAGAGTCCAGAGAATTTTGTTAGATTATAACCAATGCATCTGCTATAACTTCCGCCATCTCTTTTAATACCTGGGATGCATTTCATCAGGACCAGGGGACTTGTCTACCTTGAGTCCCATTAGCCTGTCCAGCACTATCCCCCTAGTGATAGTGATTGTCTCAAGGTCCTCCCTTCCCACATTCCCGTGACCAGCAATTTTTGTCATGGTTTTTGTGTCTTCCACTGTGAAGACCGAAGCAAAATAATTGTTTAAGGTCTCAGTCATTTCCACATTTCCCATTAATAAATCCCCCTTCTCATCTTCTAAGAGACCAACATTTACTTTAGTCACTCTCTTCCGTTTTATATATCGGTAAAAGCTTTTACTATCTGTTTTTATGTTTTGTGCAAGTTTACTTTCGTAATCTATCTTTCCTTTCTTTATTGCTTTCTTAGTCATTCTTTGCTGTCGTTTAAAATGTTCCCAATCTTCTAGTTTCCCACTAGCCTTGGCCACCTTATACGCATTGGTTTTTAATTTGATACTCTCCTTTATTTCCTTGGTTATCCACGGCTGGTTATCCCTTCTCTTACCGCATTTCTTTTTCACTGCAATATATTTTTGTTGAGCACTATGAAAGAGCTCGTTAAAAGTCCTCCACTGTTCCTCAATTGTGCCACCGTTTAGTCTGTGTTCCCAGTCTACTTTAGCTAACTCTGCCCTCACTCCACTGTAGTCCCCTTTGTTTAAGCATAGTACGCTCGTTTGAGACATTACTTTCTCAGCCTCAATCTGTATTACAAATTCAACCATACTGTGATCACTCATTCCGAGAGGATCTTTTACTCGGAGATCGTTTATTATTCCTGACTCATTACACAGGACCAGATCTAAGATAGCTTGCTCCCTTGTAGGTTCTGTTACATACTGTTCGAAGAAACAATCCCGTATGCATTCTATGAATTCCTTCTCCAGGCCACCCCGTGCGATTTGAGTTGACCAATCGATATGTAGGTTAAAATCCCCCATGATTACTGCCGTTCCTTTTTTACATCCCTCTATTATTCCCTTGATTATTGTCTGCCCCACCGTGAAGTTATTATTTGGGGGCCTATAAACTACACCCACCAATGACTCGTTCCCCTTACTATCTCGAATCTCCACCCACAATGATTCAACATTTTGTTCATTAGAGCCAATATCATTTCTCACAATTGCCCTGATATCATCCTTTATTCACAGAGCTACCCCACCTCCTTTCCCTTCTTGTCTATCTTTCTGAATTTTCAGATACCCCTGTATGTTTAATTCCCAGTCTTGGCCACCCTGCAACCACGTTTCTGTAATGGCCACCAAATCATACCCATTTGTAATGATTTGTGCCGTCAACTCATTTACTTTATTTTGAATGCTGCATGCGTTTAGATAGAGTATTTTAATACTAGTTTTTAAAACATGAATTTTAGTTTTGACCCCTCCTGCAGCCCCTTTATATTCATACATATTGTCCCTTCCTATCACCTTGTGGTTTACACTTACCCCAGTGCTACTCTGCTCTGTTGCCTCCTGCCTTTTGCATTCTTTCTTGGGGTCCTGTTCATCTGTGCTCTCACCCACTCTAACTAGCTCAGAGCCCTTTCCTGGGTTCTGAATACTCCTTGCATTGAACCACCGAGCTTTCAGGCTTGCCTTTTTATTACATTTTGAACCTTTAGAATTTTGCTGCACATTGGCCCTTTTTGTTTTTTGCCTTGGGTTTCTCTGACCTCCACTTTTTCTCATCTCCTTTCTTTCTTTTGCTTCTGTCTCCATTTTGTTTCCCTCTGTCTCCCTGCATTGGTTCCCATCCCCCTGCCATATTAGTTTAACTCCTCCCCAACAGCACTAGCAAACACTCCCCCGAGGACATTGGTTCCGGTCCTGCCCAGGTGCAGACCATCTGGTTTGTACTGGTCCCACGTCCCCCAGAACCGGTTCCAATGCCCCAGGAATTTGAATCCCTCCCTGCTGCACCACTGCTCAAGCCACGTATTCATCTGCGCTATCCTGCGATTCCTACTCTGACTAGCACGTGGCACTGGTAGCAATCCCGAGATTACTACTTTTGAGGTTCTACTTTTTAATTTAGCCCCTAGCTCCTTTAATTCATCTCATAGGACCTCATCCCTTTTTTTTTTTTACCTATGTCAGTGGTACCAATGTGCACCACGACAACTGGCTGTTCACCGTCCCTTTTCAGAATGTCCTGCAACCGCTCCGAGACATCCTTGACCCTTGCACCAGGGAGGCAACATACCATCCTGGAGTCTCGGTTGCGGCCGCAGAAACGCCTATGTATTCCCCTTACAATCGAATCCCCTATCGCTATCGCTCTCCCACTCTTTTTCCTGCCCTCCTGTGCCACAGAGCCAGCCACAGTGCCATGAACTTGGCTGCTGCTGCCCTCCCCTGGTAAGTCATCCCCCTCAACAGTACTCAAAGCAGTGTATCTGTTTTGCAGGGGGATGACCGCAGGGGACCCCTGCACTACCTTCCTTGCACTGCTCTTCCTGCTGGTCTTCCATTCCCTAGCTGGCTGTGGACCCTTCACCTGCGGTAAGACCAACTCGCTACACATGCTACTCACGTCATTCTCAGCATCGTGGATGCTCCAGAGTGAATCCACCCTCAGCTCCAAATCCGCAACGCGGTCCGTCAGGAGCTGGAGGCGGATACACTTCCCGCACATGTAGTCGTCAGGGACACTGGGAGTGTCCCTGAGTTCCCACATGGTACAGGAGGAGCATATCTCATCTGTGTGGGGATTTAGACTGCCAATGAACTGCTTCTTTCTCCTCCAGCTCAGTCGGCACTGCTCTTCGGGAACCCGGGGGACAGTGGTCTGTGGAGGAATGAAGTCTTCCCAGATCCCATGGACCTTCTCTATCCACCTCCTGCCTAGTAGCATCGGCCCATCGCCTGCAATGACTCACAAAGGTAAACCGTGCGTCTCGCCCTCGTGAGATACCTGCACATCCGCTCTGCCAAGAACGGGTATCAGTTCCTTGGTGTAGGTACGCAGCTTCGTCGTGACCGGTTCCATCTTGGGTCGTGCAGCTGGGTTGACTCACAGTTTATCAAAAGTTTCCTGATACTTGAACGAGGATAACTTGCTTCCACATGAGTTCACAGATGTTTCAGTGAAGGACCCGATCTTCCAGTCCTGAACTCCAACTGCGGGAGTGGAAGTTGCCTGTGCGGAATTTTTTTAACGTGTGGCGACCGTAACACCACAAGCCACCACACAGCTTGACAAAGATAGGCATTTATCCAGTGGCAAGGATTAACCAGGACGACTGGAGACTTGCTTTGCTGCATGGACCTAGTGCAGACACATATTGCAGTGTGGGCTGGCCCATGCTGCCCCTGGGCCCTCGGCTCTTCTGGGCCCCGAACCCTCATTCACCGCACTTCCGCCACGATCTCTTGCCACTTCTTCGTCACAAACAGTCGCTGCACCTTCGTCAGGATCTCTTACTTCTCCTCCGCCACAAAAACACTCGCCGCACCTCCGCCACGATCTCCCGCCGCAGCTCCACACCAAACATTTGCTGAACCTTTGCCACGATCACCCACCAAATCCTCAGCCACGATTCCTTATCACTCCTCTGCCCCGATCACTTATCGAAAGTCCGTCACGACCTTCCCGCTCCTCTGCCGTACCAGGGCCCCGCCGATGATTCTGCCCAGCTTCCAAACGGCGACCTGGGTCCTGATGAAGTCATCCAATCGCCCACCTCTAAGCAGTTGCACATTTGTGTCAGCTCGCACTGGAAGCTGTAGGGCATGCTCCAGCTCTAACAACACTCATTGCTCTAACAACACTCACTGCTCTAACAGCACTCACTGCTCTAACAACACTCACTGCTCCAACAATTACTGCTCCAACAATCATGAAGTGGCCGGTGGCAGCAAAGAAACAGCACGTATGTGCGCAGTTGACGGTTGGTTTTGGGAGAAGAGGTTAAAAATTTGCACGCATGCGCAGTGGGCATGGCGGGGTTCAGGGGAGGACGCCATATTGTCAAAGTGTAGTGTTAGTTTTTTTGTAGAAAAATCGGTCTTGGCTTTTAGTTAATATATTTATAAAAAGTCGTTTAAAGAAAAACAGGTCAAATAAAAAAATATTATCTCGTTTATCTACCACAGCCCAAATCCGGTCAATTGTAAGGTAATTACATTTTTTTAAAAGAGAGTTCCTCCATTTGTGAGCGTGTAGAGAGAAATCATCATTTAATGGATTCGAGGGTGACTTGGATTCAGCCTGAACAGAAGGGATATGCAAATGCCTTGTGGATGCAGATCTGGGAAATATCTCAAGGAATCCAAAGAAACTCAAGTCACCACCATCTGCTGTACCTGAAGTCACCAGCACAGGACACGAACCCGACCAGCCAGGTGAGTCTCCAACCTGGCCTTCACCCTCCAGCGGCGATCGGCCCTTCACCCTCCAGTGGTGATAGGGCCTTCACCCTCCAGCGGCGATCGGGCTTTCACCCTCCAGCGGCGATTGGACCTTCACCCTCCAGCGGCGATCGGACCTTCACCCTCCAGTAGCGATTGGGCCTTCACCCCTCCAGTGGTGATCGGACCTTCACCCTCCAGCGGCGATCGGACCTTCACCCTCCAGTAGCGATTGGGCCTTCACCCTCCAGTGGTGATCGGACCTTCACCCTCCAGTAGCGATTGGGCCTTCACCCTCCAGTGGTGATCGGGCCTTCACCCTCCAGCGGCGATCGGACCTTCACCCTCCAGTAGCGATTGGGCCTTCACCCTCCAGTGGTGATCGGGCCTTCACCCCTCCAGTGGTGATCGGACCTTCACCCTCCAGTGGTGATCGGACCTTCACCCTCCAGTGGTGATCGGACCTTCACCCTCCAGTGGTGATTGGGCCTTCACCCTCCAGTGGTGATCGGACCTTCACCCTCCAGTGGTGATCGGAACTTCACCCTCCAGCGGCGATCGGGCCTTCACCCTCCAGTGGTGATCGGAACTTCACCCTCCAGTGGCGATTGGGCCTTCACCCCTCCAGTGGTGATCGGACCTTCACCCTCCAGCGGCGATCGGACCTTCACCCTCCAGTGGTGATCGGACCTTCACCCTCCAGTGGTGATCGGACCTTCACCCTCCAGTGGTGATCGGACCTTCACCCTCCAGCGGCGATCGGACCTTCACCCTCCAGCGGCGATCGGCCCTTCACCCTCCAGTGGTGATCGGACCTTCACCCTCCAGTGGTGATCGGAACTTCACCCTCCAGCGGCGATCGGGCCTTCACCCTCCAGTGGTGATCGGAACTTCACCCTCCAGTGGCGATCGGACCTTCACCCTCCAGCGGCGATCGGGCCTTCACCCTCCAGTGGTGATCGGAACTTCACCCTCCAGTGGTGATTGGACCTTCACCCTCCAGTGGTGATCGGCCCTTCACCCTCCAGTGGTGATCGGACCTTCACCCTCCAGTGGTGATCGGAACTTCACCCTCCAGTGGTGATTGGACCTTCATCCTCCATTGGTGATTGGACCTTCATCCTCCAGTGGCGATCGGACCTTTACCCTCCAGTGGTGATCGGACCTTTACCCTCCAGTAGCGATCAGGCCTTCACTCCTCCAGAGGTGTAAAGTCCTGTCCCCTCAGTACAGATTCACACGAGGCATGTAGTGAAGTCAAGGTCACTCTGGACCTGCACCTTTATTTCACAGCTCTGGAATGCTGCACTTGCCTGAGACCTGTCCTTATATACCTGTCTCTTGCAAGTGCACCCCTGGTGGTAAGGTATGCTGGTGGTTACAGGTCATATCTTATTACAGTCATGTATAGCATGTTAGGATACAGTTATATATAATAATGTAAGATACATGACATCACTCTCTCCCAAGGTCTTATTGCCTTTATAGGTTCAGTCTCTCAGGTGGTCTACGCTCTCGCGTTTAGCGTCTGAGTTGTGGTTCAGATGTTTGCCTTGGTGTCTGATTTTCTTTGGTTGTGGTTGCTGGTATCTCGCCTGGGCTGTCTGTTTCGATTGGTGTGATTGTTGTTGACTCGCCTGGGCTGTCTGTTGGGATTGCCCTTTCCTCAGGTTGTTCCCTCTGTCTGTCCACCAGGTGTGGTGCGAGTTCCACATTGTAGTCTGCCTCTGGTTCCGCAGTGTTGTTGGTAAATCTGCTTTTGACTTGGTCTACATGCCTCTGGCAGGTTTTGCCATTGTCCATTTGTACTACCAGTAGCCTGTTTCCTTCCTTGCCCGTTACTGTCCCTGCAAGCCATTTGGGACCCCTGCCATAGTTTAGTACAAACACTTTATCCCCTATCTCATTCCATCTCCCCCTCGAATTTCTGTCATTGTACTCAGTCAGCTTACGGCGCTTTGCCTCAACGATTTCGTGCATGTCTGGGAGGATTAATGAGAGCCTTGTTTTTAAAGTCCTTTTCATCAACAGTTACGCGGGGGGGATCCCAGTCAGTGAGTGCGGACGAGATCTGTATGCAAGCAGCAGTCGTTTACAGGTGACCCTGCAGCGTGGGACCTTGGATTTTAAGCATGCATTGTTTAATGATTTGCACTGCTCTCTCTGCCTGGCCGTTGGAGGCCGGCATCAATGGTGCCGTCTTGACGTGATTTATGCCGTGGTCAATTATTAAGTCTTGGAATTCTGCGCTGGTGAAGCACGGACCATTGTCACTGACCAATATGTTAGGGATTCCGTGCGTTGCAAACATGGTTGCGAGGCTCTCCACAGTGGTGGAGCTGGTGCTCGAGTTTAAAATGGTGCATTCGATCTACTTTGAAAATGCATCTACAACTACGAGGAACACTTTTGCCCATGAATGGGCCCGCATAGTCTACGTGCACCCGCGAGCATGGTTTGGTAGGCCAGGGCCAGGGGCTCAGTGGAGCCTCCCTGGGGGCATTGCTGAGTTGGGCACAAATGGTGCACCTTCGGACGCAGAGCTCCAGGCCCGCATCAATACCAGGCCACCAGACGTGGGATCTGGCTATGGCCTTCATGAGAACGATCCCCGGGTGCTCGCGGTGGCGCTCCCGGACAAATGCCTCTCTGCCTCGCAGAGGCATGACTACTCGGCTGCCCCACATCAGGCAGTCTGCTTGTAGTGATAGCTCATGCATGCGCCTGTGAAAGGGTTTTAATTCCTCGGGGCAGGCATCGCGAGCCTCTGCCCAGTCACCGGTTAGGACACATCTTTTTACTAAGGATAACGTGGGGTCGCTGGCCGTCCAGGCTCTGATTTGGCGAGCCGTCATGGGCGAACCTGTGGACTCAAAGGCATTGATTGCCATGACTATCTCACAGTCCTGTTCGTCAGACCCTTCCGTGGTCGCCAGGGGTAGCCTGCTGAGCACGTCGGCAGAGTTGTCTGTGCCTGGTCTGTGCCTTATGGTATAGTTGTAGGACGCCAGCATGAGTGCCCACCGTTGAATTCGCGCCGAGGTGTTGCCGTTTATTGCCTTGCTCTCGGATAGGAGGGATGTGAGGGGCTTGTGGTCGGTTTCTAACGCGAACTTGGCCCCGAAAAGGTATTGGTGCATCTTTTTGACACCGTACACGCACGCGAGCGCCTCCTTCTCTACCATTCCGTACCTGTGCTCTGCCCGCGAAAGTGACCTGGAGGCATAAGCTATGGGTTGTAATTTTCCCACACTATTGACATTTTGCAAAACGCACCCGACCCCATACGCTGACGCATCGCATGTGAGAACTAGCTTTTTACCTGGGTCAAAGAAAGTCAAAACACTGTTGGAACACAGAAGGTTGCGTGTCTTATTGAAGGCGTGTTCCCGGGCGTCCCCCCAAAACCAATCGCACCCCTTTCTGA
Organism: Pristiophorus japonicus; assembly: GCF_044704955.1. Classification (NCBI taxonomy): domain Eukaryota; kingdom Metazoa; phylum Chordata; class Chondrichthyes; family Pristiophoridae; genus Pristiophorus; species Pristiophorus japonicus. The sequence goes on along the minus strand of NC_091987.1, from coordinate 80,867,958 downwards.
GTAGCACGTGGAGAGGCTCCAGCAGCGTGCTTAAGTTCAGCATAAAGTTCCCAAAGTAATTGAGTAGCCCGAGAAAGGCGCGCAGTTCTAAGACATTCCGGGGCCTGGGTGCCAGGTGAATTGTTTCTGTTTTGGACTCTGTTGGGCGGATTCCATCAGCGGCAATCCTTCTGCCCAAAAATTCAACCTCGGCTGCGAGAAACAGGCACTTGGATTTCTTAACTCGTAGGCCTACCCGATCCAACCGCTTTAGTACTTCCTCCAAATTACGGAGATGGGAGTCGGTGTCCCTGACCGTGATAAGTATGTCATCTTGAAATACAACCGTCCCCGGGGTGGACTTGAGCAGACTCTCCATGTTGCGCTGGAATATGGCAGCTGCCGACCTGATGCCGAATGGGTATCGATTGTACATGAAAAGGCCTCGATGTGTGTTGATGGTGGTGAGTAGCTTGGATTCCTCGGTCAATTCTTGCATCATATACGCAGATGTGAGGTCTAATTTTGAGAAAAGTTTACCTCCAGCCAATGTGGCAAATAAGTCCTCCGCTCTGGGCAGCGGGTACTGGTCCTGTAGGGAGACTCTGTTTATGGTCGATTTGTAGTCGCCACAGCTTCGTACGGATCCATCAGGCTTCATGACTGGGACGATGGGACTTGCCCAGTCGCTAAATTCCACAGGTGATATAATGCCTTCCCGCAAAAGCCCTCTCTAGTTCGTGTTCAATCTTTTCCCTCATTACATAGGGTACAGCTCTGGCCTTGTGATGGACCGGTCTACCATCCTGTGTGATGTAGATTTTGACTTTGGCCCCTTTGAAAGTGCCCACACCTGGCTGAAAGAGATGTTCAAATCGCTTTATAACTGTTGAGCAGGAGGTCCGTTCTTCTAATGACATGGCATGGACATCATCCCATTTCTAGTTTAGTTTTGCCAGCCAGCTTCTCCCCAGCAGTGCTGGGGGGTCTCCGGGGACAATCCACAGGGGAAGTCGGTTCACTGTCCCTTTGTGTGTGACAGAGAGCATGGTGCTGCCGAGGACTGGTACGATTTCTTTGGTACAGGTCCTTAGTGTGGTGTCGACCCTTGTGAGTTTTGGTCTGTCTCTTTTATGCGGCCACAGTTGTTCAAATTGTTGAGCGCCCATGAGAGATTGACTCGCTCCCGTATCCAGCTCCATGTTGACAGATATCCCGTTGAGTAGGACCTTCATTTTTATAGGAGGCGTCCTGTTGTAGGAGCAGCAGCCATTGATCATGTTGACCCGCTGTACACCGGTGTCCCGGGTACTGTCCCCACCACCTTCTGGTCCGCTTTCCGACCCATCCGATTCGTATACCAGCCGAGCTGCCGTTTCTTTTGCACATGCGGGCCAAATGCCCTGTATATTCACAATTTCTGCAAACAGGTTGCTGAAATTGACATCCCCTTGCCGAGTGCCCACCCCCACACTTCCAGCACAGACCTGTTCCATTGTTCAAAGAGTTCCCAAAGAATGAGCTGCTTCTGGATGATCTCTCTTGAGCTTCTCTCAGTTTGTAGTTGATTGCTCGTATTGTGGGTTGATGAGGTGTGAATGGCCGTTCCTGTGGCCCTTGCTGGCTTCTGCCTGCTGGCGAGCCTGTTCTCCCGGTTTTGTCTGTGTGTCGGGGTAGCAGCTTGATGGTTTCTGCCTGCTGTCGAGAGCCTGTTCTCCCGGTTTTGTCTGTGTGTGGGGGTAGCAGCTTGTTTAGTGCTGTAAACTTCTTGTTCACATATTTCATTAGTTGTCGTACCTGCATTGTAAATCAACCTCGTTTCTTCTTCCCCTACCAAGAATGTCTGTGCAACCAGTGCTGCTGCCTCTAAAGTCAGGTTCTTGGTCTCTATGAGCTTTCGGAATATGCCTGCATGGCCTATTCCTTCAATGAAAAAGTCTCTCAGCATTTCTCTCCTCAGTTCATCGGAGAACTCACATAAACTAGCCAACCTCCGAAGTTCCGCCACAAAGTCGGGTATGCTCTGGCCCACACAATATCTGTAGTTGTAGAACCTGTGTCTGGCCATGTGTAGGCTGCTCGCTGGCTTCAGGTGGTCTCTTACCAGTGTGCTCAATTCTTGAAACGATTTGCTTGCTGGTTTCTCGGGTGCCAACAGATCCTTCATTAAAGCGTATGTTTTCGAGCCACAGCTGGTCAAGAGATGGGCTCTTCTCTTGTCTGCCTTATTATCGCCTAACCAGTCTTTGGTTACAAAGCTTTGCTGGAGCCTTTCTATAAAGTCCTCCCAATTGTCTCCCGCATTGTACTTTTCATCTGATCCGTTGTTCTCCATTCTGTGGATTCTGTAATCCCATAACCCGTCGCCACTGTAAAGTCCTGTCCCCTCAGTACAGATTCACACGAGGCATGTAGTGAAGTCAAGGTCACTCTGGACTTGCACCTTTATCTCACAGCTCTGGAATGCTGCACTTGCCTGAGACCTGCCCTTATATACCTGTCTCTTGCAAGTGCACCCCTGGTGGTAAGGTATGCTGGTGGTTACAGGTCATATCTTATTACAGTCATGTATAGCATGTTAGGATACAGTTATATATAATAATGTAAGAAACATGATATCACCCTCAACCAAGGTCTTATTTTCTTTATAGGTTCAGTCTCACAAGTGGTCTACGCTCTCGCGTGGAGTGTCTGAGTTGTGGTTCAGTTGTTTGCCTTGGTGTCTGTTTTTCTTTGGGTGTGATTGCTGGTATCTCACCTGGGCTGTCTGTTTCGATCGGTGTGATTGTTGTTGACTCGCCTGGGCTGTCTGTTGGGATACATGACAAGAGGCGATTGGACCTTCACCCTCCAGCGGCAATCGGGCCTCCAGTCCTCCACCAACGATCCAGCCTTCACCTCTCCAGTGGCGATCGGGCCTCCAGTCCTCCAGCGGCGATGGGGCCTTCACCCCTCCAGCTGCGTTCGGGCCTCCAGTCCTCCAGCGGCAATCGGGCCCCTGTCCCTAGCGGCGGCAGATGGGCTTCTCCTCCATGACGGCGTCTGGGCCTCCTCGACGACGGCTGGACCTCTCCTTCCCCACAGGTGACCTCCTTCTCAATGACAATACACGCTATCGCAAAACCAGCACCAAATTTCCCAGCGGGGCGCTGCGAGCTGCACGGCTGGGCGGTAAGAATTCAAGATGCTACTGCCCTTCCAGGGTGCTAATAGAGATGCTACACAACCGAATTTCCAGCCCAAAGCCCTGGAAATTTGATTAGGCTGGTGCCACCGTGGGCAGAAGGGTAACGGCCGTCTGCAAAAAGCGTGCAGGCAGCACCAGTATTTTGATGCTGCCTGCTGAGTGACATTAGTACAACACGAAACCTGTGATGTAATGTGCTGTTTCGGGCAGTAGTCTCAGCAGGGGGTCCAATGTAGCATGGCCATAACATCCTCGGAGTGAGGCGGCATTCTCTTAAAGCCAGACTGTTATTTTAGAATGCAGTGTCGATTCCCAAATTGGGAACTGCCTTCTAAAATGAAAAAAAATTTAACTATTTTTAGTCTTTAGCCATTCTACCTTCTGAAAAAAAACATTAAAAATAATTCCCAAATGGTAGCCTTAAGCTCTTAAAGCTGAACTGCCTTCCGGATGTAACAAAGTGGTAAAAGTGCTTCAGCACTAACACAAATGGCTCAACTAGCCAGGGAAGGGGCAACCAGAGTCTCACATGCAGCACTCCAGCTTTGTTCCAAGGGGTCAACAATGTAAGAGAGATCCTCTACCCACAGGGGCCAGTAGACCCTCCAGAAAGAATGATATGGGACCAGATCACTGAGGCCATCACTGCCAGCAGTGTTGCCCCCACCAGCTGGCTCCAGTGCCCAAAGAAGCTTCATGATCTCAGACCACTGGTCAAGGTCAGTGAATGAATCTTCAAATGCCATCTGCAGCAATTACACCACTTGCCTCACATACTGCTCATTGCACGACTGCTCCCCTCATCACTCTATACCAAACATGAGGCACACCTCTCATCCTTAACTTTAACTCACCACATTGGAGGAGGCCATGCTAGCGCTGGCCATTCTTAGCACGGTCATGGCTGAGCCCTGGTCTGCAGTGGGGCTGAAAGGATACAAGATGCAGGTATCCTCATTCGTTATCCTCCTTCTCACATCCCACTTTCCCCTCATCCAACAATATCTTGTGATTTATAAGGTGCGCAAGGTGTAAGCATGCAGCTCTTGCTTTCCCACCCTCCCCTCACCACAACTCTACCCTCGGTGTTCTTGTACACGCATCATTGAAAGTTAACATGCAGGTACAGCAAGCAATTAAGAAAGCAAATGGCATGTTGGCCTTTATTACAAGAGGATTTGAGTATAAGAGTAAAGACATCTTACTGCAATTATATAGAGCCCTGGTGAGACCACACCTGGAATATTGTGTACAGTTTTGGTGTCCTTACCTGAGGAAGGATATATTTGCCATCGAGAAAGTGCTACGAAAATTCACCAGACTGATTCCTGGGGTGGGGGGATTGTCCTATGAGGAGAGATTGAGTAGACTAGGTCTATAATCTCTAGGGTTTAGAAGAATGCAAGGTGAGCTTATTGAAACATACAAAATTCTTACAGGGCTTGACAGGGTGGATGCAGGGTGGATGTTTTCCCCTGGCTGGGGAGTCTAGAACCAGGGGTCATCGTCTCAGAATAAGGGGTCAGCCATTTAGAACTGAGATGAGGAGAAATTCACTCAGAGAGTGGTGAATCTTTGGAATTCCTTACACCAGAGGGCTGTGGATGCTCAGTCTTTGAGTATATTCAAGACACAGGTCGATAGATTTTTGAACATTAAGGGGTTCAAGAGATATGGGGATAGTGCAGGAAAGTGAAGTTGAGGTAGAAGATCAGCCATGATCTCATTGAATGGTGGAGCAGGCTTGAGGGGCCAAATGGCCCACTTCTGCTCCTAATTCTTATGTTGTTATGTACCCTTGTGCCTTCCTCATTTCACATACCCAAGAAATGCAGCCTACCCAGCCAGTGGTTCACCAAAACGAGGGAGAGGAGAGAGAAGAAGAAGAAACACCATCACTCAATTTCACAATCCCAGCCATCAGCTCCTCGAGGTCATCCTGTAAGTCCATTTGTAGTCTCCCCCACTGAAAGTCAGCAGTCTTCCAACAGGCATGCTGCAGGCACTGGGGTAGCACTGTTTGACATCAGTAGGGTAGGCAATGACACACACAAGACAGTCACTAAGGGAATGCACAAGGGTGATGAGAGTTGATTTCTTGATGTCATATTGGATGGATAGATGCATAAATTTGGATTGAAAAGTTTGCTTTGTGGATGCGGAGATCTGAAATAAAAGCAGAAAATGCTGGAAATACTCAGCAGTTCAGGCAACATCTCGACCTGAGACATTGGCCTGAATTTTCCGTACCTGGGCGGGTCGAGTGCTGGCGGTTGCTGTGGTGGGTCGTAACCCTGATCCTTATTCCATGCCACTTCTCAGATCGACTTTACATTTATTGGGCCTATTAAGGCCGTCCTGCAAGTTTCACGGCCCTATTAAATGGTGCGGGTCTGATGACGTCATCCATTCCGTGTTTTCAGCTGGGATATTTAAAGGAGCCATGGCCACATTGCATTTGAAGGTTTATCTAGGCGTGTGCAGGTAGCAGACTGCACAATTGGATTCTGGAAAGAGTGCCAAAGATGACTGCACTGAGACAGAGGGCTGCACCCAGGTTCTCCGATGACTCTCTCCATATGCTTGTGCAGGGAGTCCGAGCAGAAGAGACCTCACCAGGAGACCAAAAGAGCCTGGCTCCAAACACCCGAGGAGGTAAACAGCAGGGATGTTGTCAGGAGGACCTGGGTGCAGTGCCGGAAATGTTTCAATGATCTCATGAGACCAGGAAAGGAGAGTGCAAAGCCACACTCAACTTCATCCTGCTGTGCCTCTCATCACATCCCCGTCACTCTGCTTTCCCAACCCTGCTGCTGCACATCCTCAATTCATCATGCTCTCTCTCTTCTGAGTTCACTACCCCCCTGTCCTCCCTTAATCTCTCCCTTCATGTAAATTCTTCAACCCATATTCACGGCTAACCCCTTGACCTTGCAATCTCTCGTGGCCTTGCTATTCCAATCGTATCAATTAAAGATAAAGCCATCTCTGACCATTTCCTTGTATCGCTCTCGACCCACATTCCACTTCCCCAATCCAAACCTACTTGCTTCTGCATCTGCTCCTGGAAAAAATTCTCTCCAAACTCTCTTACATCTGCACTTATCAACTCAAAACTGTCCAACCTTTGGCCTTCTTTTAACAATGACATTTCTGCAGCCACTGATCTGCTCAATCACATTCTCACCACCACCTTTGATGCCCTAGTCCCTATTAAAAAGATTACTCTCTCCCATGCTGGCCGTTCCCCCTGGTACAGCCCTCATCTTCGCTCCCTCAAGTCAAAAGGCCGCAGGCTTGAACAGATGTAGCGGACAACTGGTTTAGCCATTCACCGCCAGATCTGGATTGAACACATAAAACACTATCGGTTCCTACTCTTCTTTACAAAAACTGCTCACTATTCAAGGATCATTCTGGATTGCAAAAATAACCCTTGGCTACTATTCTCTACTGCTAACCATCTCCTTACTCATAGAAACATAGAAACATAGAAAATAGGTGCAGGAGTAGGCCATTCGGCCCTTCGAGCCTGCACTGCCATTCAATGAGTTGATGGCTGAACATGCAACTTCAGTACCCCATTCCTGCTTTCTCGCCATACCCCTTGATCCCCCTAGTAGTAAGGACTACATCTAACTCCTTTTTGAATATATTTAGTGAATTGGCCTCAACAACTTTCTGTGGTAGAGAATTCCACAGGTTCACCACTCTCTGGGTGAAGAAGTTTCTCCTCATCTCTGTCCTAAATGGCTTACCCCTTATCCTTAGACTGTGTCCCCTGGTTCTGGACTTCCAAACATTGGGAACATTCTTCCTGCATCTGACCTGTCTAAACCCGTCAGAATTTTAAACGTTTCTTTGAGATTCCCTCTCATTCTTCTGAACTCCAGTGAATACAAGCCCAGTTGATCCAGTCTTTCTTGATATGTCAGTCCCGCCATCCCGGGAATCAGTCTGGTGAACCTTCGCTGCACTCCCTCAATAGCAAGAATGTCCTTCCTCAAGTTAGGAGACCAAAACTGTACACAATACTCCAGGTGTGGCCTCACCAAGGCCCTGTACAACTGTAGTAACACCTCCCCGCCCCGTACTCAAATCCCCTCGCTATGAAGGCCAACATGCCATTTGCTTTCTTAACCGCCTGCTGTATCTGCATGCCAACCTTCAATGACTGATGTACCATGACACCCAGGTCTCGTTGCACCTCCCCTTTTCCTAATCTGTCACCATTCAGATAATAGTCTGTCTCTCTGCTTTTACCACCAAAGTGGATAACTTCACAGTTATCCACATTATACTTCATCTGCCATGCATTTGCCCACTCACCTAACCTACCCAAGTCACTCTGCAGCCTCATAGCATCCTCCTCGCAGCTCACACTGCCACCCAACTTAGTGCTATCCGCAAATTTGGAGATACTACATTTAATCCCCTTGTCTAAATCATTAATGTACAATGTAAACAGCTGGGGCCCCAGCACAGAACCTTGTGGTACCCCACTAGTCACTGCCTGCCATTCTGAAAAATACCCATTTACTCCTACTCTTTGCTTCCTGTCTGACAACTAGTTCTCAATCCACGTCAGCACATTACCCCCAAGCCCATGTGCTTTAACTTTGCACGTTAATCTCTTGTGTGGGACCTTGTCGAAAGCCTTCTGAAAGTCCAAATATACCACATCAACTGGTTCTCCCTTGTCCACTCGACTGGAAACATCCTCAAAAAATTCCAGAAGATTTGTCAAGCATGATTTCCCTTTCACAAATCCATGCTGAATTGGAACTATCATGTCACCTCTTTCCAAATGCGCTGCTATGACATCTTTAATAATTGATTCCATCATTTTACCCACTACTGATGTCAGGCTGACCGGTCTATAATTCCCTGTTTTCTCTCTCCCTCCTTTTTTTAAAAGTGGGGTTACATTGGCTACCCTCCACTCGATAGGAACTGATCCAGAGTCTATGGAATGTTGGAAAATGACTGTCAATGCATCTGCTATTTTGTCCATGAGACCCACTTCCTGCTCTCTTGACCCTATTTCCACTAAACTGCTGACCACCCAATTTCCTTTTCTGGCTCCAATGTTAGCCGACATTGTTAACAGTTCTCTCTCCTCTGATACTGTTCCCCTCTCCTTCAAATCTGCTGTCATCACCCCTCTCCTCAAAAAATCAACCCTCGACCCCACTTTGCTTGCTAGCTATCCCCCCGTCTCCAATCTCCCTTTCCTATCCAAAGTACTTGAACGTGTTGTTGTCTCTCAAATCCGTGACCATCTTTCCATGAATTCAAAGTTTGACTCCTTTCAATCTGGTTTTTACCCCTGCCACAGTACCGAAACGGCTCTCATCAAAGTCACAAATGACATCTTTTGTGAATGTGACAAAGGTAAACTATCCCTCCTCGTCCTTCTGGATCTGTCTGCAGCCTTTAACACAGTTGACCACTCTATCCTCCTTCAACGCCTCTCCAACAATGTCCAGCTAGGTGGGAATACACTTACCTGGTTCCACTCTTATCTATCTAATCATAGCCAGAAAATCTCCTGCAATGGCTTCTCTTCTCACTCCCGCATTGTTACCTCTAGTGTCCCCCAAGGATCTGTCCTTGGCCCCCTCTTATTTCTCATCTATATGCTGCCCCTTGGAGATATCATCTGAAAACACAGAGTCAGTTTCCACATGTACGCTGACGACACCCAGCTCTACCTCACCACCACTTCTCTCGAACCCTCCATCGTCTCTAAATTGTCAGACTACTTGTCCGATATCAGCAGAAATTTTCTCCAATTAAATATTGGGAAGACCGAAGCCATTTTCTTTGGTCCCTGCCACAAACTGCGTTCCCTAACCATTGACTCCATCCCTCTCCCTAGCACCTATCTGAGGGTGAACAAGACTGTTCTTAACCTAGGTGTCATATTTGACCCTGAAATGAGTTTCCAGCCACATATCCATGGCATAACTAAAACCGCCTTTTTCCACTTCCGTAACATTGCCCGCCTCCGCCCCTGTCTCAGCTCTTCTGCTGCTGAAACCCTCATTCATGCCTTTGTTACCTCTAGACTTGACTACTCCAACTCACTCCTGGCCAGCCTCCCAAATTCTACACTACGTAAACTTGAGATTATCCAAAACTCAGCAGCTCGTGTACTAACTGTCACCAAGTCACGATCAACCATCACCCCTGTGCTTTCTGACCTACATTGGCTCCCGGTTGAGCGACGCCTCAATTTCAAAATTCTGATCCTTGTTCACAAATCACTCCATGGCCTTGCACCTCCCTATCTCTGTAATCTTTTTCAGCCTCACAACCCCACAAGATGTCTGCGCTCCTCAAATTCTGGCCTCTTGAACATCCCTCATTATAACTGCTCAACCATCGGTGAATGTGTCTTCAGCTGTTTGGGCCCTAAGCTCTGGAACTCCCTCCGTAAATCTCTCTTACTCGCTACCTCTCTTTCTTCCTTTAAGACGCTCCTTAAAACCTACCTCTTTAAGCAAGCTTTTGGTCATTTGCCTTAATTTCTTTTTTTGTGGCTCGGTGTCAAATTTATCTTTTTTGTCTTGTAACACTGTTGCGCAGCGCCTTGGGACATTTTACTATGTTAAAGGCGCTATATGGCAGGAGACCTCGGTCATGTGATATGCTCCTCCTGTACCATGTGGGAACTCAGGGACACTTCTAGTGTCCCTGACGGCTACGTGTGCGGGAAGTGTATCTGCCTCCAGCTCCTGACGGACCGCGTTGCGGAATTGGAGCTGAGGGTGGATTCACTCTGGAGCATCCACGATGCTGAGAATGACGTGAATAGCACGTGCAGCGAGTTGGTCTTACCGCAGGTGAAGGGTCCACAGCCAGCTAGGGAATGGAAGACCAGCAGGAAGAGCAGTGCAAGGAAGGTAGTGCAGGGGTCCCCTGCGGTCATCCCCCTGCAAAACAGATACACTGCTTTGAGTACTGTTGAGAGGGATGACTCATCAGGGGAGGGCAGCAGCAGCCAAGTTCATGGCACCGTGGCTGGCTCTGCTGCACAGGAGGGCAGGAAAAAGAGTGGGAGAGCGATAGTGATAGGGGATTTAATTGTAAGGGGAATAGATAGGCTTTCTGCGGCCGCAACCGAGACTCCAGGATGGTATGTTGCCTCCCTGGTGCAAGGGTCAAGGATGTCTCAGAGCAGGTGCAGGACATTCTAAAAAGGGTGGGAGAACAGCCAGTTGTCATGGTGCACAGTGGTACCAACGACATAGGTAAAAAAGGGATGAGGTCCTACGAGACGAATTTAAGGAGCTAGGAGCTAAATTAAAAAGTAGGACCTCAAAAGTAGTAATCTCGGGATTGCTACCAGTGCCACATGCTAGTCAGAGTAGGAATCGCAGGATAGCGCAGATGAATATGTGGCTTGAGCAGTGGTGCAGCAGGGAGGGATTCAAATTCCTGGGGCATTGGAACAGGTTCTGGGGGAGGCGGGACCAGTACAAACCGGACGGTCTGCACCTGGGCAGGACCGGAACCAATGTCCTAGGGGGAGTGTTTGCTAGTGCTGTTGGTGAGGAGTTAAACTAATATGGCAGGGGGATGGGAACCAATGCAGGGAGACAGAGGGAAACAAAAAGGAGACAAAAGCAAAATACAGAAAGGAGATGAGTAAAAGTGGAGGGCAGAGAAATCCAAGGCAAAAAACAAAAAGGACCACTGAATATAAAGGGGCTGCAGGAGGGGTCAAAACTAAAAATCATGGTTTAAAAACTAGGATTAAAACACTCTACCTAAATGCACGCAGCATTCGAAATAAAGTAAATGAGTTGACAGCACAAATCATTACAAATGGGTATGATTTGGTGGCCATTACAGAAACATGGTTGCAGGGTGGCCAAGACTGGGAATTAAACATACAGGGGTATCTGACGATTCAGAAAGATAGACAAGAAGGGAAAGGAGGTGGGGTAGCTCTGATAATAAAGGATGATATCAGGGCAGTTGTGAGAGACGATATTGGCTCCAATGAACAAAATGTTGAATCATTGTGGGTGGAGATTAGAGATAGTAAGGGGAAAAAGTCACTGGTGGGCGTAGTTTATAGTCCCCCAAATAATAACTTCACGGTGGGGCGGGCAATAATCAAGGGAATAATGGAGGCATGTGAAAAATGAACGGCAGTAGTCATGGGGGATTTTAACCTACATATCGATTGGTCAACTCAAATCGCACGGGGTAGCCTGGAGGAGGAATTCATAGAATGCATACGGGATTGTTTCTTCGAACAGTATGTAACTGAACCTACAAGGGAGCAAGCTATCTTAGATCTGGTCCTGTGTAATGAGACAGGAAAAATAAACGATCCCCTAGTAAAAGATCCTCTCGGGATAAGTGATCACAGTATGGTTGAATTTGTAATACAGATTGAGGGTGAGGAAGTTGTGTCAGAAACGAGCGTACTATGCTTAAACAAAGGGGACTACAGTGGGATGAGGGCAGACTGGAAACACAGACTAAACGGTGGCACAATTGAGGAACAGTGGAGGACTTTTAAGGAGCTCTTTCACAGTGCGCAACAAAAATATATTCCAGTGAAAAAGAAGGGCGGTAAGAGAAGGGATAACCAGCCATGGATAACCAAGGAAATAAAGGAGAGTATCAAATCAAAGACCAATGCGTATAAGGTGGCCAAGGTTAGTGGGAAGCTAGAGGATTGGGAAAATTTTAAACAACAGCAAAGAATGACTAAAAAAGCAATAAAGAAAGGAAAGATAGATTTCGAAGGTAAACTTGCGCAAAACATAAAAACAGATAGTAAAAGCTTTTACAGATATATAAAACGGAAAAGAGTGACTGAAGTAAATGTTGGTCCCTTAGAAGATGAGAAGGGGGATTTATTAATGGGAAATGTGGAAATGGCGGAGACCTTAAACAATTATTTTGCTTCGGTCTTCACAGTGGAAGACACAAAAACCATGCCAAAAATTGCTGGTCACGGGAATGTGGGAAGGGAGGACCTTGAGACAATCACTATCACTAGGGGGTTAGTGCTGGACAGGCTAATGGGACTCAAGGTAGACAAGTCCCCTGGTCCTGTTGAAATGCATCCCAGGGTATTAAAAGAGATGGCGGAAGTTATAGCAGATGCATTGGTTATAATCTACCAAATTCTCTGGACTCTGGGAAGGTACCAGCGGATTGGAAAGCAGCTAATGTAACGCCTCTGTTTAAAAAAGGGGGCAGACAAAAGACAGGTAACTATAGACCGGTTAGTTTAACATCTGTAGTGGGGAAAATGCTTGAAGCTATCATTAAGGAAGAAATAGCGGGACATCTAGATAGGAATAGTGCAATCAAGCAGACGCAACATGGATTCATGAAGGGGAAATCATGTTTAACTAATTTACTGGAATTCTTTGAGGATATAATGAGCATGGTGGATAGAGGTGTACCGATGGGTGTGGTGTATTTAGATTTTCAAAAGGCATTCGATAAGGTGCCACACAAAAGGTTACTGCAGAAGATAAAGGTACGCGGAGTCAGAGGAAATGTATTAGCATGGATCGAGAATTGGCAGGCTAACAGAAAGCAGAGAGTTGGGATAAATGGGTCCTTTTCGGGTTGGAAATCGGTGGTTAGTGGTGTGCCGCAGGGATCGGTGCTGGGGCCACAACTCTTTACAATATACATAGATGACTTGGAAGAGGGGACCGAGTGTAGTGTAACAAAATTTGCAGATGACACAAAGATTAGTGGGAAAGCGGGTTGTGTAGAAGACACAGAGAGGCTGCAAAGAGATTGAGATAGGTTAAGCGAATGGGCTAAGGTTTGGCAGATGGAATACAATGTCGGAAAATGTGAGGTCATCCACCTTGGGAAAAAAAATAGTAAAAGGGAATATTATTTGAATGGGGAGAAATTACAACATGCTGCGGCGCAGAGGGACCTGGGGGTCCTTGTGCATGAATCCCAAAAAGTTAGTTTGCAGGTGCAGCAGGTAATCAGGAAGGCGAATGGAATGTTGGCCTTCATTGCGAGAGGGATGGAGTACAAAAGCAGGGAGGTCCTGCTGCAACTGTACAGGGTATTGGTGAGGCTGCACCTGGAGTACTGTGTGCAGTTTTGGTCACCTTACTTAAGGAAGGATGTACTAGCCTTGGAGGGGGTACAGAGACGATTCACTAGGCTGATTCTGGAGATGAGTGGGTTACCTTATGTTGATAGATTGAGTAGACTGGGTCTTTACTCGTTGGAGTTCAGAAGGATGAGGGGTGATCTTATAGAAACATTTAAAATAATGAAAGGGATAGACAAGATAGAGGCAGAGAGGTTGTTTCCACTGGTCGGGGAGACTAGAACGAGGGGGCACAGCCTCAAAATACGGGGGAGCCAATTTAAACCCGAGTTGAGAAGGAATTTCTTCTCACAGAGGGTTGTGAATCTGTGGAATTCTCTGCCCAAGGAAGCAGTTGAGGCTCATTGAATGTATTCAAATCACAGATAGATAGATTTTTAACCAATAAGGGAATTAAGGGTTACGGGGAGAGGGCGGGTAAGTGGAGCTGAGTCCACGGCCAGATCAGCCATGATCTTATTGAATGGCGGAGCAGGCTCGAGGGGCTAGATGGCCTACTCCTGTTCCTAATTCTTATGTTCTTATGTTCTTATAAATAAGTTATTATTATTAATATCCTTACTCACACCAACATACCTGCACGTCCACCCATACCTCTCTCTCTATCTGTGTCATCACATCCCCATCTCACTAGCCACCCCTCACACTCAAATTCATTCTAGTGCAATCATACCAACTAACAACATACAAGGTGGCCACTTGGCTTTGGATCTCCACTCCATCATAATCTCCCTCTAAAGATGTAACCCATCCATTCCTTACACTCATTCCATCACTCTCACTCAACCTCCTTGCAGGAAAAGAGATCCCACATGGAGAGGGAGAGTACCAGAGTTGGCCCTCCATCATTTGCCACCCTAACATCAGATGAGGACCTGCCTTGGAAGTTTCTGGAGTCGCTGAGCAGCTGGAGTTGGGAGACGGAGAGAGAGGAACATCTCAGCCACCTGGTGACAGAATTACATATCATACAACTACATGGCATACATCAGTCACTCATATGGAGACTGATGTCAGCAGCCACTGTGCATAATGGTATTTGTACCCATTCTTCATATGATATTTCTAACTCATTTCTTTACGGGTCCATAAAGAGTACAGGAGGGAGAGGACTCCTCAAAGGAGCATTCAGCCTCTGAGGGCGCAATGTCACCAGACTCAAGAGCAGATACACCTCTGTGGGTGCCACGCAAGATAGAGTAGTTTTATCATCTGGTATCTCACAACTCCCAAGTGAGCACGAGCAGATGGTAGCGACAGGGACAGCAGTGGAGACTCCTTGACGGAGGGTGCAGGACACTCCCAGCTCTGTTCAGCTGCATGCAGGCACTGAGCCTCGGGAAAGAGGGCAATCCTGGAGATGCAACAAGTAGTGCAGGAGGCTTTGACAGGTTTGTCGAGTACGATGTCTGCAAATATGCAGAGAATGGAGGAGTCCATCTCCAACATGAACACCATTATGTCGCAGGCAATGGCGACTGTAGTCTCTTCATGGATAGGATGGCTACCTGCATGGAGCAGCTAATGTGCCACTCACAGGAGCACATGGTCTCTCTGGAGGAGAGATGGCAGAGTCTTATAGACCTCCTCTCCAGGGGGGATATCAACCAAGACGTGTCTTCACGGCCCGACTGATGTGCAGCAAGGTGCTCTCCAGCTCCTCGTTAGCAGGGAAGTACGGGTGGCCCTTGAGAGGAATGATAATGAGAGGGGACATGAAAGTAGGGCTCCTCTCAAAGTGCTCACACTTCCCCCCCCTTGCCAACCCTTCAGTCATAGCCCCAGATGCCTCCTCGGTCACCGATGACCAGTATGCACGTGCACAATCGCAGGAGGAGCAGACTTTGGCAGTGCCATCAGAGGCTTCAAAACCCAGAGAACATCCGCTAAAAGCGTCTAAGCAGTTGTAGCAGGGAAGTGATCAGGCTGCCTTTACCTCTGCTGAAACCACAGGGGTAGCACCTTGTAGAAGCACGCATAAGAGAAAGATGAAACAAGTAGGTGCACATGGGTAGCCATGTGGGTGTTTTGTTAAATGATTATGCAAAGTTTCCGTTCCTGTAATGTCACAGATAAAATCTTTATTTTCACCACTTTCCGGTCATGGACAAATTTGTGTGCACCTTTGGAAGTGGATTAGTGAGTTGCAGTAAATGGTGAGACATAGCATTACCTCCAGTAATGATGGTCAGTGTGAAAGGAATGGCTTGGGCATTGTAGGGATACTTTATGGTGTTTCCCACAATACAACAGTAACTATACTCCAAAAGAGCTTCATTGGCTGTAAAGTGCTTTGAGACGTCTGGTGGTCGTGAAAGGCGCTATCTTAATGAAAGTCTTTCTTTTTTGAAGTGGGTTGGTGTCAACCTGGTGCAGCATATGGCAGCCATATGGGCGTATTGCGTAAAGTTAAGTAAATCTAGCCATGATGAGCCCATCCCTGGCCTCCTGGACAGCAATTGCTCGAGTGCTGGTGGGATCTGGACCGCAGGTTCTTGCTCGTCCACCTCCTCTGAGTGCCTTGCTCCTCATGCAATGCTAATTCTCGCTGCTATGCTATGTTGTGCTTCATCATCATAGGCAGTCCCTCGGAGTCGAGGATGACTTGCTTCCACTCAAAAAATGAATTCTCAGGTGACTGGAGAGTCCAATACAGGACCTACAATCTCTGTCACAGGTGGGGCAGACAGTGGTTGTAGAAAAGGGTGGGTGGGGAGCCTGGTTTGCCGCACACTCCTTCCGCTGTCTATACTTGGTTTCTGCTTGTTCTCGGTGATGGGACTCGAGGTACTCAGCACCCTCCCAGATGCTCTTCCTCCACTTTGGGTGGTCTTGGGCCAGGGATTCCCAGGTGTCGATGGGGATGTTGCACTTTATCAAGGAGGCTTTGAGGGTGTCCTTGAAGCGTTTCCTCTGCCCACCTGGGGCTTGCTTGCCGTGTCACAGCTCCGCGTAGAGCATTTGCTTTGGGAGTCTTGTGTCAGGCATGCGGGCAATGTGGCCCGCCCAACGGAGCTGATCAAGCGTGGTCAATGCTTCAATGCTGGGGATGTTGGCCTTGCGGAGGCAGCGCCAGTGGTACTTCTCCAGTGTTTGAGGTGTCTGCTTTATATATCGTCCACGTGAGGGATTATGGAGCATCCTCCTCCGTTTCAGCTGCCCTCAAAAGTTTTTAACCATCCTCCGTCGGCGCCACGATGACATGCAAGCCGTGATCCAGACCAATGGATCCACCACAGACCCAATCCACACCCGGACCGGGGTCAAACAAGGCTTTTCGAGCTTCCTTGCTGCAATGCTTCATCTCACCCTTAGTAAGCTCCCTGCTGGAGTGGAGCTAAATTATAAAACAAATGGGAATCTGTTCAACCTCCACCGCCTCCAGGCCAAGGTCGTCTTATGTTGTGCAGGGCGCAGCAGACCATGACGATTCTGGAGATACTGGCTGGTGTGTACTGAAGTGCTGCTCCAGATCTGTCAAGGCATCTGAAGTGTATTTTCAGAATGCCTATTGTCATGTATTTAACCATCTTGCAATGACATAGTCATGTAACTGTAACTCATGTACACTGTACCTGTAGCATAGAAATGCACACCCTGACCACAGCGGGTGAACTTGCAGGAGACACTCCTCACCTGGGTTTTCAGGTATAAAAGAGGAGGTCCCACCCAGGGTCAGCACTCCTTGGTCCTGGCAATAAAGGTGAAGGTCACAGAGTGACCGTGTCTGATATATCCATGCCTTGTGTGAGTTTGTAGTAAGGTGCAGGGACACTACATTTGGCGATGAAAAGCGGGAATCACCGAACCACGAGGATGGCCACCGGTGGCACAGAGGAACGTTACTGTGTGGGTGAGGACTGGGACGACTTCGTGGAAAGACTCCAGCAGAGCTTTGTCACAAAGGACTGGCTGGAAGAGACAGCGGCTGACAAGCGAAGGACGCATCTACTGACCAGCTGCGGAGCACAGACGTATGCACCCCAAAAGCCGGCGGACAAGTCCTTTGAAGAGCTCAGCCAGCTGATCAGTGAGCATCTCAAGCCAGTGAGTAGTGTACACATGGCCCGGCACCGGTTCTACTCTCACCGGCATCGGGAGGGACAAAACGTCTCGGACATCGTGGCGGAACTGCGGCGCTTGGCCAGTCTCTGTAAGTTCTCCGATGCCTGCAGCGGGAAGATGTTGAGGGACTTTTTCATCAAGGGCATTAGCCAAGCCGGCATTTTCAGGAAGCTCATAAAGACTAAGGACTTGACTTTAGAAGGGGCGGCATTGATAGCTCAGACCTTTATGGCAGGGGAAGAGGAGGCCAAGCTAATTTACGCACGCAGCCCTGGTCCAAACGTGGCAACGGACCAGGGAGTTAACATGGTGAACGCGACTCGGGACCCCGCAGGCAGGCAAGGGCATTTCGAAACCGCCCAGGCAGCAACAGGCTCTAGGATGGGCCTGCAACAAGAACAATGGAAAGGGGATCAGCAATTCACGCCATCTCGAGGAACAATGCGTCCCACAATGGGACCATTAACACCCACCATCAGAGTGCTTAGAAACAGCCAAATGGGCAATCAGAGAGGAATGCCTGGTAATAGTCCTTTTGTTAACCGCAATCTCAATCTCAGCTCATGCTGGAGGTGCGGGGGTAGACATCTTGAAGCTGCAGGTTCCAGCAATATACCTGTAGGATTTGTAATGTCACTGGATACTTGGCCAGGATGTGCAAAAAGGCAGTAGCGAGGCTAATCTGCGAGACAGAGGAACCAGACGAGGGGTCTGCAATGCAGGATGAGGCCTGGGGTAAAGCCATAGATGCTGAAGTTCAGCGGGTTCATGTGGCTGACGTCCACAGCTCATACACTAAAACGCCACCCATGATGATGAAAGTCTTACTGAATGGCATCCCGGTGCACATGGAGCTGGATACGGGAACTAGCCAGTCACTCATGAGCGCCCAACAATTTGAGAGACTATGGCCACACAGAGCTAGCAGGCCAAAACTGGAAAGCATTGAGACGTAGCTACGGACGTACACCAAAGAAATCACCCCAGTGCTGGGATTACAGAACCGGCTGCCACTCTGGATCGTTCCAGGAAATGGCCCCGCGCTTTTGGGGAGGAGTTGGCTAGCTGAGATGAATTGGAAATGGGGGGATGTGCACAACATTTCAGCTGTGGAGCGAAGTTCATGCTCACAAGTCCTGCAAAAACTCAGGTCACTGTTTCAACCTGGTGTCGGAAAGTTCAAGGGCACTAAAGTAGTGATACGCATCACTCCGGACGCCAGACCAGTGCACCACAAAGCCAGAGCGGTGCTGCATGTGATGCGTGAAAAAATTGAATGTGAACTGGACAGGCTGCTCAGAGAGGGCATAATTTCGGCCGTTGAATTCAGCGACTGGGCAAGTCCCATCGTTCCTGTCCTTAAAGCAGATGGCTCGGTTAGGATTTGTGGCGACTACAAAGCCACCATCAACCGAGTATCGCTGCAAGACCAATACCCACTTCCGAGTGCAGAGGACCTTTTTGCCATGCTGGTAGATGGCAAGCTGTTCACGAAGTTGGACCTCACTTTGGCCTACATGACTCAGGAACTGGCTGAAGAATCCAAGCTTTTGACCAGCATCACGATACACAAGGGATTATTTGTCTACAACAGGTGTCCGTTTGGCATTCGTTCGACAGCAGCCATCTTTCAGAGAAACATGGAAAACTTGCTCAAATCCATTCCTGGAATGATCGTATTCCAAGACGACATTCTCATAACGGGTCGAGACACAGACGGACACTTCCATAACCTGGAGGAGGTGCTACGCCGACTGGATCGGGTAGGCTTGCAGCTGAAAAATTGTGTTTGTGGCCCCAGAGGTCGAGCTTTTGGGCAGGAGGGTTGCTGCAGACGGGATCCGGCCCACTGAATCAAAAAGGGAGGTGATCTGCCGGGCGCCCAGGCCCGGCAACACGTCGGAGTTGTGATCATTCCTGGGACTTTTGAACTATTTTGGGAACCTTCTGCCGAACTTAAGCACATTGTTGGAGCCGTTACACATGCTCCTGCATAAAGATTGTGAATGGTTTTGGGGGGACTGTCAAGAACGGGGTTTCAATAAGGCGAGGAACCTGTTGTGTTCCAACAAACTGTTGACGTCGTATGACCCTTGTAAAAAAACTGGTTTTAACATGCGATGCGTCAGCCTACGGGGTTGGGTGTGTGTTGCAGCAGGGTAACGATGATGGCCGACTCCAACCGGTGGCTTACGCCTCCAGGTCGCTCTCCCAGGCAGAGCGTGGATATGGCATGGTCGAGAAGGAAGCACTCGTGTGGGTTTACGGTGTGAAAAAGATGCACAAGTACCTTTTTGGTAGACAGTTCGAGCTAGAGATGGACCACAAACCGTTAACATCCTTGTTGTCCGACAGCAAGGCTGTCAACGCCAATGCGTCAGCTCGCATACAACGCTGGGCCCTCACGCTGGCTGCGTATGACTACACCATACGGCACCGGCCAAGCACCGAAAATTGCGCTGACGCGCTCAGCAGGCTTCCACTGGCCACCACCGAGGGGGCGTCGGAGCAGAGCGCCGAGATGGTCATGGCCGTTGAGGCTTTTGACACTGCGGGCTCCCCCATCACAGCCCGCCAGAATAAACTCTGGACCAACAGGGACCCCCTCCTATCCATGATAAAGAAATGTGTCCTGACTGGGGATTGGGCGCCCACACACAGGGCGCGCCCCGAGGAAGTCAGACCGTTTCAGAGACGGATGGATGAGCTCTCCATCCAAGCCGACTGCCTGCTATGGGGCAGCCGGATAGTCATGCCCCAGAAAGGAAGGGAAGCGTTCATCAGGGAACTCCACAGCGAGCACCCTGGCATCGTGTTAATGAAGGCCATTGCCCGGTCACATGTATGATGGTCGGGGATTGACTCAGACCTGGAACACTGGCTTTGCAGGTGCACGACGTGTGCCCAGCTGGGCAATGCCCCCAGGGAGGCTCCACTCAGCCCGTGGCCCTGGCCCACCAGACCATGGTCGCGTATTCACGTAGACTATGCGGGCCTGTTCATGGAGAAAATGTTCCTGATCGTTGTCGATGCATACTCGAAATGGATCGAGTGCATCATATTGAACTCGTGCACGACATCCATCACCGTGGAGAGTCTGCGCACGGTTTTCGCGATCCATGGCTCAGGAACTGGCTGAAGAATCCAAGCTTTTGACCACCTTCACGATACACAAGGGATTATTTGTCTACAACAGGTGTCCGTTTGGCATTCGTTCGACAGGGATCACTGACCAGTCCCACAGGGGTCACAGTTCAGTCCCACAGGGATCACAGTCCAGTCCCACAGGGATCACAGTCCAATCCGACAGGGATCATAGACCAGTCCCACAGGGCTCACAGTACAATTCCACAGGGATCACAGTCCAGTCAACACGGGTCACAGTCCAGTCCCACAGGCATGCCGGACATCCTGGTCAGCGACAATGGCCCGTGTTTCACCAGCCATGAATTCCAGGAGTTTATGTCGGGCAATGGTATCAAGCACGTCCGGACAGCGCCGTTCAAGCCGGCTTCCAATGGCCAGGCAGAACGGGCGGTCCAAGTCATAAAACAGGGCATGCTACGCATCCCTTCAGTACTATCTATCGTGCCTCCTGCTGGCCTACAGGTCCTGCCCCCACTCGCTCACGGGAGTCCCGCCAGTGGAACTCCTCATGAAATGCACGCTCAAGTCGCGGCTGTCCCTCATTCACCCAGCCCTAGCAGACATTCTCGAGGGCAAGCGCCAGTCCCAAACTGAGCTCCTTGATCGAAACTCAAGGGGGAGGTATATAGAAATAGATGACCCGGTGTTTGTTCTTAACCATGCTTTGGGACCCAAGTGGCTCGAAGGCATCGTAATTGGCAAAGAAGGAAATAGAGTCATGGTGGCCCGACTAAACAATGGACAGATATGCCGCAAACACTTGGATCAAGTAAAGAATAGGTTCAGCATAGACATGGAGGAACCTGAAGAAGAGCATGAGATGGCACCCACACCACTGCCAGCGGACGAGCAACAAAGACAGCCCTCAGCATGCACAGTCCCTGCAGCCAGCCTGGACAGACCGGAATCACCTCAAGTGACAGAGACGCGTGCCGAGGCTCAGCCACCAGAGCCACAACTGCGGCGCTCCACGAGAGAGCGTCGACCACCTGACAGACTTAACCTCTGAAACAAAAAGACTTAAGGGGGGAGGTGATGTCATATATTTAACCATCTTGCAATGACATAGTCATGTAACTGTAACTCATGTACACTGTACATGTACCATAGAAATGCACACCCTGACCACAGGGAGTGAACTTGCGGGAGACACTCCTCACCTGGGTTTCCAGGTATAAAAGGGGAGGTCCCACCTAGGGTCAGCACTCCTTGGTCCCAGCAATAAAGGTGAAGGTCACAGTATGACCGTGTCTGATATATCCACGCCTCGTGTGAGTTTGTAGTAAGGTGCAGGAACACTACACCTATTGTCTGTTCCATGACACATCTGGTGGAAATTTGGCTTTCATTAGATCTCTCCTGGGCCTCAGTACTTGGTCTCATCAGAGGTGTCGTGAACCACATCTCCAGTCGATAGCCCTTGCCCCCAAGCAACCAACGGAAAGTCTGTTTGGATGAGCGAAGAACTGAGGGAGGCTGGACAGCCGCAGGATGAAAGTTCATGGCAACTGCCAGGGAATTCGGTCCATCCTTGCCGAGAGCAGAGGTGAGCGTGGACCTAGTCAGGGACGGAGCAGTGACCGGGGGAATAAAGAACAGAGCAGAGAAAGGCACAACCTCACTGAGAGCAGCGGGGAGAGATAAAGTAATCACAGGATAAGAACATAACATAAGAACATAAGAAATA
Organism: Pristiophorus japonicus; assembly: GCF_044704955.1. NCBI lineage: Eukaryota > Metazoa > Chordata > Chondrichthyes > Pristiophoridae > Pristiophorus > Pristiophorus japonicus. The sequence goes on along the minus strand of NC_091987.1, from coordinate 80,845,773 downwards.
GGAGCAGGAGTAGGCCATTTGACCCCTCAAGCCTGCTCCACCATTTAATAAGATCATGGCTGATCTGATTTTGGGCTCAGCTCCACTACCCTGCCCGCTCCCCATAACCCTTCACCCCCTTATCATTCAAAAATCTGTCTATCTCCACCCTAAATATATTCAATGACCCAGCCTCCACAGCTCTCAGGGGCAGAATTCCACAGATTTACAAACCTCTGAGAGAAGAAATTTCTCCTCATCTCAGTTTTAAATGGGCGGCCCCTTATTCTCCGGAAGTGCTTCAGACTGATATTGGGTTCACCTTGATGAGCATAAAATTCACAAAAATGTTTTTTATTAAATTGTTAGTTTCATATTGAGTATAATACTGAGTACATCTGAATGACGCATGTGCACATACACACAAAGTATGCAAGTGAAAAATGCTATTTTTTGTTAATTTTTGGTAGGCAAAATTGAGAAATGTACCCAACAGAACTAAACCACTCGTAAATCCAGCAACCATTTGCAATAGACTGTCTCCAAATATGTTCTCGCAACCTAACGCAGAATTGTATTGATTTTATACAAAAACACATTCAGAGAGAAACATTGAGTTTGTATTTAATTTACTCTGACTTTTATCTGACACTAGTGGAATATATTTTTCACTCTTCCTGTGAAATACTTTATCAATCGGGTACCATGTTGTCAGTTTCTATATTTCACTACAGTCGTACTGGGTGCAGTAAAGGTACAGATACAGTTTACACCATTAAACTTGTTGTAGAGTTCAGTATAAGCACATTTGCTCTGGTACAACCTTTAATCTGAGAATGTTGCATGTAGGTGTAGAAAAAGCATAAAACCAAATGAGAAGCAAGAGCCTGACAGGAAACACAGGAATCTGTTGGGCAATAATGAATAAAATGATACGAAAAAAATTGACCATTCACCCATCAAGCTATTCCCCCCACCGACCATATTCAAATTGCCCTGCTATTGGACTCAATGTTCCCCAAAGCATTTTTTTGGCGTACTTGAAGAGTTACGCCTGATTTTTGGGGGCCTAAGTACGCCCAAAAAAAAGATTCTAAATTTCCCCATTGGATTTCTTCATTTTGGTGTGGCCTAACCCGGCCTTTAGTTTTGAGGGTGGAGCCTTGATCTGCGCCAAAAAGATCAGGCTGCCATGGTAACCAGGGACACAATGTGAGCTGAAGCCGAGAATGGGACTGGACCGGGAGAATGGACACCGAGAATGGGACTGGACCGGGAGAATGGACACCGAGAATGGGACTGGACCGGGAGAATGGACACCGAGAATGGGACTGGACCGGGAGAATGGACACCGAGAATGGGACTGGACCGGGAGAATGGACACCGAGAATGGGACTGGACCGGGAGAATGGACACCGAGAATGGGACTGGACCGGGAGAATGGACACCGAGAATGGGACTGGACCGGGAGAATGGACACCGAGAATGGGACTGGACCGGGAGAATGGACACCGAGAATGGGACTGGACCGGGAGAATGGACACCGAGAATGGGACTGGACAGTCTTCGGTTGGGGTTGGAGGTAAGTTGCTGCTATGTGTTTTTCAATTATTTTAGTGTGTCCAGGCATGTGCTGCACCGATTTCCTTACCTGCGCCGATTTCCTGAACTCTAGGGAAGGTTTTTCAGCAGAGGCCACTTACGCTGGCCTAAGCAGAACTGGAGTAACTCTCAGCTGGCCAAACTTCCCTAATTGGCGTATGTGGCTGGTTACGCCCTCTTTGACTGAAAAAAAACTGCCCTAAAAAAATCGTAACTAACTGAGTTACACTGGTGCAAATTGATTAGGGAAACTGTGGTTTTTCAAGTTAGGCCAAAAAGAGCAGCCTGCTCCAATAAAACAGCGCAAATCACTGGGGAAAATTGAGCCCACTGAGTGTACTTAACCTCCCCAGTGTTCGGAGAGAGGCAACCAACCACATGTAAATCTTGAAGAATATAGAGCTCTGTAAAACCTCATCCTGCATCCACACCTTTTAAAGCAACACTTCAGTGAATCAATTCAACTTCATCGACCACATTTACAACTCTGACCATTTACTTTCCATAGATGACTCATCTGTGTTCTAGCAGTACTTAATCAATCATACATCTCAGAATATTAATTTGTAACTATTCTTACATTTTAGCCCTCTGCGCTATGAAACAGATACTTGTATCGCTCTTCTTAAAGCAATTAATTGACATCCAACTACAAATTTAAAACTGAGTTTGAAGAGCTGTTCTAAGTAGTTTACAAGCGACTGAACCTGAATGACAGTCTTGCTAGCAATGATGGAACGAGAGTCTCATTAGCAGAAGGCAAACTGCATGCACTGGTGCAAAATGATAAAATCCACTTTCCGAGTGAGTTTGCCATGGGATTTTACACCACTGCACCACCCATTCAGATGCTGATTCCTCTGTGATTGTGTGTTCTTTAGGTTTATGCATATCACAGAATGAACTGAATGACACAAATTGCATTTTTAAACAATTTTACTTTCATTTTGCAGATTCTGAAGCCAATCCGATCTATGTTAATTTTGTCGCTGGATCAAGAAGAGAAGTGACTGCCTCAATATGTCAGAATTCTAATTAAAATTCAAATGATAGTTTTATTAGACAAATTCCATTGGTTGTATATGAAAATACCTTTACCGCATGTGGAAACATCATCAGGTTTATAAAGACAATGTTATTTTCTGTTTCTGTTTTGTTATCTGTCTTCTCAACTGTAAACTGCTGTCCTTGAGCTGGGCTGTGGCATATCTCTGTGGCCACTTTCTGCACTAGCTCTCTTAGAAATTAGGAGTGTCCAAAATATATATGGTTATACAAACAAAACTGTGATGCAAAGAATGCTGTGTTTGCATGATTGTGTTAGAATTGGAGATGAAAAGTCTCCTCAGGCTAGTATTAGGATGTCTGGATAGATGCTTAGAATGTGCGATGTTATAGCATTCTGCACTATGACAACCATTATCTATTGTTATCAAGTTAAGACGTCAACTTTGTTTATGTATCCTTAATTTAACCAACTAAGTTCTATATTATTACTAACAATCAAGTTAGAATGCTTAGGTAGGAATTGGAGTTAGCTTAACAGAACTGCTTGCGAAAATAATTAAAAGTTATTGAGTATAGAAAGACTTAGAATGAAAGGAAGTTGGGGAAGTTAATGTAAACATAAAGCATTTACTAGGTCATAAAGCAGGTAACGACTGATTGAAGTAAGACAATTCGCTGGCTTGGGCATCATGATTGAGAGGGTAGAGGGCTAGACCTTGTGCTGATTATACTCGAGAGGATAGGGACGAGAGAGATAAGATAAATTCCAAAGGAAGAACTTTCAGTAAGTATTAACAGAAAAAGTCATGTAAACAAGATCATGAGACATCTTTAGGGAAGGCCTTGACACAAGAATCGAGACAAAGAACTTGAGGCCCCATTGAGTTTTTAGGGGAATCTCTGCAGGTGAAAAGGTCTTTTCTATATTCCTTTCCAGGCCCACCCCTAAAAAGAGAATAAAAGTAACACCTAGAGAGCTTTTCAGTGCAGACAGTGGAGGGAAGAACCTGAAGTAGGGCTGGTCGAACACTCTTTGAGAGTGATCCCATGCTCACTGAAGGAGGCTCTAGAGAAAAAGAAGAGAGGCTGCAAGCAAGGGAACTGCTCATGTGCTGCAGCTGTTTGTCCGATCGGATTGGTACTAGATATTTGTCACGATTGTATGTTTTTGCTGTATTACTAATGAGTTATATTCCGTTTTGAACTCTGATTAAACACAATATACCCACTATATTGGTTTACAGTCGATCCTGATTATTAAAGTGACCAGAGAAAGCTATACAAAGCGTTTGCTAGGTCATTATGCAGGTTACGACTGATTGAAGTAAGACAGTTCTCGGGCTTGGGCCTCATGATTGGGAGGGTAGAGGGCTAGACCTTCTGCTGATTATACTCGAGAAGATAGGGACAAGAGAGATAAGACAAATTCCAGAGGAAGAACTTTCAGTAAATATTATCAGGAAAAGACATGTGAACAAGATCATGAGACATCTTTCTAACACCTCACATAAGCTGTCAAGAGGTATGTGTAGCAGGATAAGTAGGTCCTGCTTCCAGCTTTGGGTATGGTAACATAGTGATTATGTTACTAGACTAGATTAATGATCCAGTAGACGTGAGTTCAAATCCCACCATGGCATTTAGTTAATTAACTAAAATCTGGAATAAAAAGCTCATTTCAGTAATGGTGACTATGAAAGTACCTAATTGTTGTAAAAACCCATCTGCTTCATTAATGTCCTCGAGGGAAGGAAATCTGCTGTCCTTACACGGTCTGGCCTATGTGACTCCAGACCCACAGCAATGTGGTTGACTCTTAACTGCTCTCTGAAATGGTAGCACACCACCACCTTCACAAGGGCAATTAGTGATGGGCATTAAATGCTGGCCTTGCCGATGATGCCCACATCCCATGAATGAATGAAAAAAAATAGTACCCCAATGTAGTGCACATTATGACACGTAACATCTTGCAGTTCTTAATTTACTAATTCTGGACAACATTCTCAGAGAGATTAAAATGTTTTACTTGCAATTATTATACAGAACACCTTCACTACATTGCTGTAACATAATATTATGAGTGCATAAAGAAGAAAGAAAGTCTTGCATTTATGTAGCCTTTCCAGTAGAGTGGATAAGGGAGAACCAGTTGATGTGGTATATTTGGACTTTCAGAAGGCTTTCACCAAGGTCCCACACAAGAGATTGATGTGCAAAGTTAGAGCACATGGGATTGGGGGTAGTGTACTGACATGGATTGAGAACTGGTTGTCAGACAGGAAGCAAAGAGTAGGAGTAAATGGGGACTTTTCAGAATGGCAGGCAGTGACTAGTGGGGTACCGCAAGGTTCTGTGCTGGGGCCCCAGCTGTTTACACTGTACATTAATGATTTAGATGAGGGGATTAAATGTAGTATCTCCAAATTTGCGGATGACACTAAGTTGGGTGGCAGTGTGAGCTGCGAGGAGGATGCTGTGAGGCTGCAGAGCGACTTGGATAGGTTAGGTGAGTGGGCAAATGCATGGCAGATGAAGTATAATGTGGATAAATGTGAGGTTATCCACTTTGGTGGTAAAAACAGAGAGACAGACTATTATCTGAATGGTGACAGATTAGGAAAAGGGGAGGTGCAAAAAGACCTGGGTGTCATGGTACATCAGTCATTGAAGGTTGGCATGCAGGTGCAGCAGGCGGTTAAGAAAGCAAATGGCATGTTGGCCTTCATAGCAAGGGGATTTGAGTACAGGGGCAGGGAGGTGTTGCTACAGTTGTACAGGGCCTTGGTGAGGCCACACCTGGAGTATTGTGTACAGTTTTGGTCTCCTAACCTGAGGAAGGACATTCTTGCTATTGAGGGAGTGCAGCGAAGGTTCACCAGACTGATTCCCGGGATGGCGGGACTGACCTATCAAGAAAGACTGGATCAACTGGGCTTGTATTCACTGGAGTTCAGAAGAATGAGAGGGGACCTCATAGAAACATTTAAAATTCTGATGGGGTTAGACAGGTTAGATGCAGGAAGAATGTTCCCAATGTTGGGGAAGTCCAGAACCAGAGGTCACAGTCTAAGGATAAGGGGTAAGCCATTTAGGACCGAGATGCGGAGGAACTTCTTCACCCAGAGAGTGGTGAACCTGTGGAATTCTCTACCACAGAAAGTTGTTGAGGCCAATTCACTAAATATATTCAAAAAGGAGTTAGATGAGGTCCTTACTACTAGGGGGATCAAGGGGTATGGCGAGAAAGCAGGAATGGGGTACTGAAGTTGAATGTTCAGCCATGAACTCATTGAATGGCGGTGCAGGCTAGAAGGGCCGAATGGCCTACTCCTGCACCTATTTTCTATGTTTCTATGTTTCACAACCTCAGGATAATCCAAAGCGCTTTATAGCCAATTAAGTACTTTTAAAGTGTAGTCACTGTTGTAATGTAGGAAACGCGGCAGCCAATTTGTGCACAGCAAGCTCCCGCAAACAGCATAGAAACATAGAAACATAGAAAATAGGAGCAGTAGTAGGCCATTCGGCCCTTTGAGTCTCCACCACCATTCAATATGATCATGGCTGATCCTCTATCTCAACACATATTCTCGCTTTTTCCCCATACCCCTTGATGCCTTTTGTTTCTAGAAACCTATCTAGCTCCCTCTTAAATATATTCAGTGACTTGGCCTCCACAGCCTTCTGTGGTAGAGAATTCCACAGGTTCACCACCCTCTGAATGAAAAAATTTCTTCTCATCTCGGTCTTAAATTTCCTATCCCATATCCTGAGACTGTGACCTCTTGTTCTAGACTTCCCAGCCAGGGGAAACATCCTCCCCACATCCAGTCTATCCAACCCCATCAGAATTTTATACGTTTCAATGAGATCCCCTCTCATTCTTCTAAACTCTAGTGAATATGGGCCTAGTCGACCCAATCTCTCCTCATACGACAGTTCTGTCAATCTCTCCTCATACAATCAGTCTGGTGAACCTTTGCTGCATTCCCTCTATGGCAAGTATATGTGCACTGGGCCCTTGTAGTCTGGGTTCGGCATATTTTCCGTCGTGGCGAATGCTGGGTACATGCACCGCCATTGAAAGGCCCCTTTAGTGAATTGAAGAGGATTTACTATGATTGAAAGGCTGCATTAGAGGAAGCAGCGTGTGGCAGCCCGGCCTGGCCTTCAAGACCATCAGCAGGCCGGGGCCATCAGAGGGAGCAACGTACGGCGGCATACCACTGCAAGAGGACGACGATTGCGAAGTCAGGTCGCTGATTGCAAGCACAGCAGGAGGGCGAAGGAGCGGCAAGAGTTTCTAGAAGGAAGTGACCAGGGCCCAGGAGAGGCATGAGTCTGGAGCCCAGAAGAGGCGAGGGCCCAGGGACAGCACGGGCCAGCCCGTACTGCTATATGTGTGCGTGCTCAGCAGCAGAGCTGGTCTCCAGTCATCTTGGGTAATCCTTGCCACTGGACCAAGACCTAGCTCTGTCAAGCCCGTGTGGTGGCTGGTGTGCAACGGCCACCATACGTTAAAAAAATCCACGCACAGGCATCTTCCACCCTCCAAGATGTAGTTCGGGATCTAGAATATTAGGTCCTTCATTGAAACACCTGTGAACTTATTTTTTTTTGGCGTGGAAGCAAGTCATCCTTGCTTTGAGGGACTGCCTATGATGATGATGATTCTATCTTAGGTAAGGAGACCAAAACTGCACACAATACTCCAGGTGCGGTCTCACCAAAGCCCTGTATAACTGTAGTAAGACATCCTTGCTCCTGTACTCAAATCCTCTTGCAATGAAGGCCAACATACCATTTGCCTTCCTCACTGCTTGCTGCACCTGCATGTTTTCTTTCAATGACTGGTGTACAAGGACACCCAGGTCCCTCTGTACATCGACACTTCCCAAGCCATTACCATTTAAATAATATTTTGTCCTTATGTTTTTGCTACCAAAGTGGATAACTTCACATTTATCCACATTATACTGCATCTGCCATGTGTTTGCCCACTCACTCAACCTATCTAAATTGCCTTGTAGCGTCTTTGCATCCTCCTCACAACTCACAATCCCACCTAGTTTTGTGTCGTCAGCAAACTTGGAAATATTACATTTGGTTCCCTCATCCAAATCATTTATATATATTGTGAATAGCTGGGGCCCAAGCACTGATCCCTGTGGTACCCCACTCGTCCTTGCCCGCCACCCCGAAAAAGACCCATTTATTTCTACTCTCTGTTTCCTGTCAGTTAACCAATTTTCAATCCATACCAATACATTACCCCCAATCCTATGTGTTTTAATTTTTCACACTAACCTCTTATGTGGGACTTTATCAAAGGCCTTCTGAAAATCCAAATACACTATATCCATTGGTTCTCTTTTATCTATTCTATTAGTTACTTCCTCAAAAAACTCCAGTAAATTTGTCAAACATGATTTTCCTTTCATAAATCCATGTTGACTTTGTTTAATCCCATTGATATTATCTAAGTGTGCCATTATCATATCCTTTATAATAGACTCCAGCAATTTCCCTACTATTGATGTTAGGCTAACTGGTCTGTAGTTCCCTGTTTTCTCTCTCCCTCCTTTTTTAAATAGTGCGGTTACATTTGTCACCCTCCAATCTGCAGGAACTGTTCCATAATCTATAGAATTTTGATAGAATACAACCAATGCATCTACTGTTTCCGTGGCTACCTCTTTTAGTACTCTGGGATGCAGATCATCAGGCCCTGGGGATTTATCGGCCATCAGTCCCATTAGTTTCTCCAGCACTATTTTCTTACAAATAATCATTTTCTTTAATTCCTCTTACTCACTAGACCCTTGATTCCCTAGCATTTCTGGGACGTCATTTGTGTCCTCTTCCGTAAGACAGAACCAAAGTATTTATTTAATTGTTCTGCCATTTCCTTGTTCCCCATTACAAATTCTCCCATTTCTGTCTGTAAAGGACCTACATTTGTCTTCCCTAATCTTTTTCTTTTTACATACTTGTGGAAACTTTTACAGTTGTTTTTTATATTCCTTGCAAGTTTACTCTCATACTCTATTTTTCCCCTCTTAATCAATCTCTTGGTCCTTTTTTGCTGATCTCTAAACTGCTCCCGATCCCAAGGCTTGCAACTTTTTCTGGCAACTTTGTATAATTCCTCTCTGGATCTAATACTGTCTTTAATTTCTTTTATTATCACTGCAATGTGATAATGACCAGATAATCTGTTTTTAGTGATGTTGATTGAAGGATAAATATTGGCCAGTACACTGGGGATAACTCCCATGCTCTTCTTGAAAATAGTGTCATGGGATTTTTTTACACCCACCTGAGTGAGCAGACGGACCTCGGTTTAACGTCTCATTCAAAAGACGGCACCTCCAACAGTGCAGCACGCCCTCAATACTGCACTGAATGCACTGCTCAGATCTCTTGTTTTACTTGTTAGCGTATTCTTATTCTGGTCTTGTAGCTCAGTATAAGATGCTACATAGAAAAAAGTACAGTTGATATAAATTAATGAAACTTCTTTTTAAAGTACTATAGAGTTAAAAAGCATTTACGTTTTGCATTATTATAACTGTATAGAATTGCCCCGATCAAGTGTTCATCTCCAGCCATAAAAGGACACTGTTAACCACCTGGGATTTCTCTATCTACAGTGACAATAATGCTCCACGATGAAGTGATTTATGATGCAGCTAAGAAGATAACATATAGAATGCGAAAAAGCCAAGTGGCCTACTGAACCCATTCCTTAAACAAAGACCATGCACAATCTGAGGGGGTGAAACTAACAATAAGTATCCCTTAATAGAGGATACTATCACAACATCTTGTGCTTGCATTTAAATGAAAACACAGTAAGTGACTGTTTTGTTATTAGGCTAGTTTTTCCAATTATGCTCCCCATCCCTCATGTGGAATGTATATTGGGAAAACGCAGGCCACAATTTTCCATCCATTTACATTAAGTTTAAATAAGTGGGCTACAATTAATTGGTTGAAAATTACAAGCTGTGCATGTGCAATTTCCCAATATTTGCACTGGCAGCATACAAACTGAAAAGTTATCCGATTGCTTCACATAGCCATTCAGGTAATCTATGATTTACTTACAATTTCCAATGCTGTCACTATTCTGATTGTGTTTTGAGCATAAACCGTAAGCTTCACTTTGCATTTGATTAATCTTTTATTGGTGAGTAAAGCTGAAAGGCATGCCTAGATGTGTAATTGGTTTAAAGGCCAATTTGCAAGTGTTTATAATCAAAGAAAAAAAGTAACTGGCATTTATAAAGTGCCTTTCACGATCTCAGGGCATCCCAAAGCGCACCAGAACTAATGAAGTATTTTTGAAGTGTAGTCACTGTTGTAATGTAGTGAAGCATAGTAGTCAATTTGCATACTGCAAGGTCCCACGATAAATTACCAGATAATCAGTTTTTTTATGATGTTGGTTGAGGGATAACTGTTGGCCAGGACACCGGGAGGACTTCCTTGTCCTTCTTTGAATAGTGCCGTGGGGTTGTTTACATATTCCTCAGGGAGCATGTGGGGTCTCGGCTTAACATCTCATGCAAAACATATTGGTTGCTACATTAGGATCCATCTGGATTGATGATTCAAGATAGGTCGAATGGTTTTCCTCACAGAAAAAGAATGGACCTTACGAAGGCAGCTTAAGGTTTTCTCTGATTGTATCACATTCCTGTTAATTAGAACAATTTTTAGTGAATTTTGTAATTTTTGTTAACCAGCATTCCAAACTTGTCTTGTTAACAACTCTACAGATAATTTCTGAATCTAATCACTTGTTTGAGCCAACCACAAATGGACAATGAATGGAGCAAATAAAAACAAAAAATGCTGGAAATACTCAGCAGGTCAGGTACATCTGTGGAGAGAGAAACCGAGTTAATGTTTCAGGTCAATGACCCTGAATGGAGCAAATCAGTATTGGAAATTATTCAGAGCTGTCCCCATGCACATAAAAACAGGGTGATTTCATGACTTTTTTTGGTACATAGAAGTCTATCTAAATTGCTGTTTTTCAGCATCTATACAACTAGTATATCGGGCTGTTCATATTGATTGCATACTTCGAGAGATTGTTTTGTATTATCAAGCAACTAAATACTGCAATGATTTTAACATAAAAATCAGTTTGAACTGAGGCATCCGTAGAACCATTTCCAATATTCATAGAAAAAGTTAGTAAAAATCCAACGCAGCTGGTCGTAGTTGAGGCATGGGATCCTTGTGCATGAATCCCAAAAAGTTAGTTTGCAGGTGCAGCAGGTAATCAGGAAGGCGAATGGAATGTTGGCCTTCATTGCGAGAAGGATGGAGTACAAAAGCAGGGAGGTCCTGCTGCAACTGTGCAGGGTATTGGTGAGGCCGCACCTGGAGTACTGCGTGCAATTTTGGTCACCTAACGTAAGGAAGGATATACTAGCTTTGGAGGGGGTACAGAGTCGATTCACTAGGCTGATTCTGGAGATGAGGGGGTTAACATGATGATAGATTGAGTAGACTGGGTCTTTACTCGTTGGAGTTCAGAAGGATGAGGGGTGATCTTATAGAAACATTTAAAATAATGAAAGGGATAGATAGACAAGATAGAGGCAGAGAGGTTGTTTCCACTGGTCGGGGAGACTAGAACTAGGGGGCACAGCCTCAAAATACGGGGGAGCCAATTTAAACCCGAGTTGAGAAGGAATTTCTTCTCCCAGAGGGTTGTGAATCTGTGGAATTCTCTGCCCAAGGAAGCAGTTGAGGCTAGCTCATTGAATGTATTCAAGTCACAGATAGATAGATTTTTAACCAATAAGGGAATTAAGGGTTGTGGGGAGCGGGCGGGTAAGTGGAGCTGAGTCCACGGCCAGATCAGCCATGATCTTGTTGAATGGCGGAGCAGGCTCGAGGGGCTGGATGGCCTACTCCTGTTCCTAATTCTTATGTTCTTATGTTCTTATGTAGGCATACTTAGAAATTTTATGAATATTTCACTTCAGTAATTTGGAATGTGAATATTGAGGAAATACTGCTGTTTTTTTACAATGGTAACTTTAATCTCATTATGAGGAGTGCTTTTCATGCTAGTCTGGACAATTACACTTTTTTGGCAACTTTGGCAATAACTTTCTCTGTCACGCATCTTTCCTGACCAAGAGGACTGGCTGGAGCCCTGCTTCCAGTCGAATGAAACTCTACACAGCTGCTGGAAAATGCACAAGAGTGAGCTGCTGTGATTGGTCTAAGATTTCTCTCCCCCCACATCCTGCTATGGATGAGATCTCTTGACCTAAGCAATACTCGGTGTACACCATCAGTCACTATGTTTGGCTTCACTGCTGGTTAGTCATGATGTTGAGAAATTGATGTTAAAATTAGACATTGACTAATATTTCTAATAATTGATTCGTATTTTGCACTGCAACCATTGAAACAATTGCATTTTCCAGTAACATGTTTAAAAAAAAATCAAGACTACACCTTTCAGATACTATCTGTGCAGGATGAATTACCTCTTAAATGTTGGGGGTATGATTAAGAAATTTGCAGATGACACTAAAATAGGCTGTATGGTTGACAATGAAGAAGAAAGCTTCGGACTGCAGGAAGATATCAATGTACTGGTCAGGTGGGCAGAACAGTGGCAAATGGAATTCAATCTGGATAATGTGAGGTAATGCATTTGGGGAGGTCTAGCAAAGCAAGGGAATACACATTAAATGGTACAACACTGAAAAGTGTAGAGGAACAAAGGGACCTTGGAGCGCAGGTCCACAGATCCCTGAAAGTAGCAGGCCAGGTAGATAAGGTGGTTAAGAAGGCATATGGAATACTTGCCTTTATAAGTCGAGACATGGAATACAAGAGCAAGGACGTTATGCTTGAACTATATAAAACACTGAATCCAGCAATACCAGACACGTCAGCTGACATCTTTTTGGGTTCTGCAGGAATGTTATTACTCAAACCAAATTTTAAAGAAACTGTTGTGTGCTTGTAGTGGTAGAATTGTATTTCTGTTTAAAAATATTTCTTAGTAATGAATTTATTTTGTTGTAATTACAATTAGATTAGATAATTAAACAGTGCTTTTCATTAGTTTTTGTTAAACTTCAAATAGCTTTGCATCCAATTCAAAAGTTCATATGCATTTGAAAATAGTAGGTAAATCACCATGGGCTAGACTTTACACTTTTTTTGCATCGATACAGTCCACTTAAAGTCCATTTTAACGCTAAGATGAGGTATAACGCCCAGATATTGCCCATTTAGCAACAAAATGGAAACTAACACCCATGTATCGCTCACTTATCGCCTACCATTACTTTTGGCATGTAGTTAACGGCGAGAAATAATAATACCGCCCGCCCCCTTTTTTTTGGCATAAAGATCAGAATGGTCGAAACTAATGCCCATAATATCGCCGAGCGTTAGTTTCAGCACCTCGGCCAGGTATCGCCGAAAATATCGCTCGCCGAAAAACCCGCTGAGAAAAAGTTGCTCTCACCTGAACTAAACCCAGCGGATGCCATTTCGTAAATCGGAGGTCGGTTCATATAAAACACTGCTTCAACTACTTGAGTTCTTGTGACCTTAGTTCCATTTATTGTACATCCAGAGTGAGGCACAAGCATAGAAACACAGAAACATAGAAAATAGGTGCAGGAGTAGGCCATTCGGCCCTTCAAGCCTGCACCACCATTCAATAAGATCATGGCTGATCATTCCCTCAGTACCTCTTTCCTGCTTTCTCTCCATATCCCTTGATCCCCTTAGCCATAAGGGCCATATCTAACTCCCTCTTGAATATATCCAATGAACTGGCATCAACAACTCTGCGGCAGGAAATTCCACAGGTTAACAACTCTCTGAGTGAAGAAGTTTCTCCTCATCTCAGTCCTAAAATGGCCTACCCCTTATCCGAAGACTATGTCCCCTGGTTCTGGACTTCCCCAACATCGGGAACATTCTTCCCGCAACTAACCTGTCCAGTCCTGTCAGAATCTTATATGTTTCTATGAGATCCCCTCTCATCCTTCTAAACTCCAATGTATAAAGGCCCAGTTGATCCAGTCTCTCCTCATATGTCAGTCCAGCCATCCCGGGAATCAGTCTGGTGAACCTTCGCTGCACTCCCTCAATAGCAATAACGTCCTTCCTCAGATTAAGAGATCAAACCTGAACACAATATTCCAGGTGAGGCCTCACCAAGGCCCTGTACAACTGCAGTAAGACCTCCCTGCTCCTATACTCAAATCCGTAGCTATGAAGGCCAACATGCCATTTGCCTTCTTCACCATCTGCTGTACCTGTACGCCAACTTTCAATGACTGATGAACCATGACACCCAGGTCTTATTGCACCTCCTCCCCTTTTCCTAATCTGCTGCCATTCAGATAATATTCTGTCTTTGCATTTTTGCCCCCAAAGTGGATAACCTCACATTTATCCACATTATACTGCATCTGCCATGCATTTGCCCACTCACCAAACCTGTCCAAGTCACCCTGCAGCCTCTTAGCATCCCCCTCACAGCTCACACCACCACCCAGTTTAGTGTCATCTGCAAACTTGGAGATATTACACTCAATTCCTGCATCCAAATCTTTGATGTATATTGTAAAGAGCTGGGGTCCCAGCACTGAGCCCTGCGGCACTCCACTAGTCATTGCCTGCCATTCTGAAAGGACCCATTTATCCCAACTCTCTGCTTCCTGTCTGCCAACCAGTTCTCTATCCACATCAATATATTACCCCCAATACCATGTGCTTTGATTTTGCACACCAATCTCTTGTATGGGACCTTGTCAAAAGCCTTTTGAATGTTCAAATACACCACATCCACTGGTTCTCCCTTGTCCACTCTACTCGTTACATCCTCAAAAAATTCCAGAAGATTTGTCAAGCATGATTTTCCCTTCATAAATCCATGCTAACTTAGACCGATCCTGTCACTGCTTTCCAAAGGCGCTGCTATTTCATCCTTAATAATTGATTCCAACATTTTCCCCACTACTGATGTCAGGCTAAGCGGTCTATAATTACCCGCTTTCTCTCTCCCTCCCTTTTTAAAAAGTGGTTTTACATTAGCTACCCTCCAGTCCATAGGAACTAATTCAGAGTCGATCGAATGTTGGAAAATGATCACCAATGCCTCCACTATTTCTAGGGCCACTTCCTTAAGTAATCTGGGATGCAGATAATCAGGCCCTGGGGATTTATCGGCCTTCAATCCCATCAATTTCCCTAACACAATTTCACGCTGAATAAGGATATCCTTCAGTTCCTCCTTCTCACTGGACCTCAGTCCCCTAGTACTTCCAGAAGGTAATTTGTGTCTTCCTTCGTGAAGACTGAACCAAAGTATTTGTTCAATTGGTCTGCCATTTCTTTGTTCCCCATTAAAAATTCACCTGAAATCCGACTGCAAGGGACCTACGTTTATCTTCACTAATCATTTTCTCTTCACATATCTATAGAAGCTTTTACAGTCAGTTTTTATGTTCCCTGCAAGCTTCTTCTCGTACTCTATTTTCCCCCTCTTAATTAAATCCTTTGTCCTCCTCTGCTGAATTCTAAATTTCTCCCAGTCCTCAGGTTTGCTGCTTTTTCTGGCCAATTTATATGCCTCTTCCTTGGATTTAACACTATCCTTAATTTCCCTTGTTAGCCATGGTTGAGCCACCTTCCCCGTTTTATTTTTACTCCAGACAGGATGTACAATTGTTGAAGTTCATCCATGTGATCTTTAAATGCTTGCCATTGCCTATCCACCGTCAACCCTTTAAGTATCATTCGCCAGTCTATTCTAGCCAATTCACGCCTCAAACCATCGAAGTTATCTTTCCTTAAGTTCAGGACCCTAGTTTCTGAATTAACTGTGTCACTCTCCATCTTAATAAAGAATTCTACCATGTTATGGTCACTCTTCCCCAAGGGGCCTCGAACAACAAGATTGCTAATTAGTGCTTTCTCGTTACACATCACCCAGTCTAGAATGGCCAGCTGCCTAGTTGGTTCCTCGACATATTGGTCTAGAAAACCATCACTAATACACTCCAGGAAATCCTCCTCCACCGTATTGCTACCAGTTTGGTTAGCTCAATTAATATGTAGATTAAAGTCACCCATGATAACTGCTGTACCTTTATTGCATGCATCCCTAATTTCTTGTTTGATGCTGCCCCCAACCTCACTACTACTGTTTGGTGGTCTGTACACAACTCCCACTAGCGTTTTCTGCCCTTTGGTATTCTGTAGCTCCACCCATACCAATTCCACATCATCCAAGCTAATGTCCTTTCTTACTATTGCATTAATTTCCTCTTTAACCAGCAACGCCACCCCACCTCCTTTTCCTTTCTGTCTATCCTTCCTAAATGTTGAATACCCCTGGATGTTGAGTTCCCAGCCTTGGTCACCCTGGAGCCATGTCTCCGTGATGCCAATTGCATCATACCCATTAACTGCTATCTGCGCAGTTAATTCGTTCACCTTATTCCGAATACTCCTCGCATTGAGGTACAGAGCCTTCAGGCTTGTCTTTCTAACACACTTTGCCCCTTTAGAATTTTACTGTAATGTGTCCCTTTTTGATTTTTGCCTTAGGTTTCTCTGCCTTCCACTTTTACTTTTCTTCTTTCTATCTTTTGCTTCTGCCCCCATTCTATTTCCCTCTGTCTCCCTGCATAGGTTCCCATCCCCCTGCCATATTAATTTAACTCCTCCCCAACAGCAGTGAGATTTGTTGCCAATGGAGGTCACAGTGGTTTCTGGTTGTGAGTCCATGACTACTCCATTCTCCCCCCCACACAGAGATCATGCTAATCACCCGTTACATGCAAGTTGCATTCAAGTTCATCACGAGCTTTACATTTACATCTTGATACATTTGTTGGGTGGATTACAATTGCGTTTCTTTTTGCGTGGTACATTTACATGATCAGTACAGGTATATCAATACAGGTATACAAGGACAATTTCGTTCCAGCACGGTCGGATGAGATCTGGGTCGTCTGGTGGCGGCGCAGCGCCACATGCTAGTGGGTCTGTGGGTGAGGTGAACTCATTTTGCTCGAGTTGCCGGAGCTCAGGGCTCTTGCCGTTACTCCTAGTTTTGGGCAGGCGCAAAGACAGCCGACGTGTCTGTGACCTCCCTGTCCTTTTCGTTTGTACAGTGTCGCTGCTGCTCCCTGGGAAGCGGTCTGAGCGAGTGAGCGTTTCGTCTAAGCGACGGTGGGGCTGCCTCGTCTTGTCTAGCAGTTCGCAGGGGACTGCTGACTCGCTTTCCTTCAGGGCACCATTGTGAGCACTCTCTAGTTTGGGATCCTGGCTGGTCCAGGTCCCGTTCGGAGGAGCCGTTACGGGTGACCCTTCGCTCTTGGGCATTGCCGTGGTGGCGAGGGGGGTTTGTGGGCTGCGACTTTTCTACCCGGGTGGTGGGCGATGGTAGCCGACTGCGAACATAGGCGCAGTTTACTGTTTCTGGCCCGTGGCGGTTCATGCCATCGGGTGCCTGCAATGTTAAACCGATCTGAGGCAGGGTCTCGCTACAGGTGCCTCTGCTCTCCGAGGATCGTTTACTCTGCGGCTTGTCTACTTCTGTCAGCTGTGGTGACACTTTATGATACATCGTTCTGGTCGTGGGGACGCAGGCTACAGCATTGGGTAGCCCGCTGGACCTGTATACGACTATTAGGTGTTCACCCGCTACATTGGCTGATTGCAATTTGCACCCGACATCGCTCAACAACATTTTGCTTGTTACAGCTGGACTTTTACATTAATTACCAATTTCAAGCAGTTCATTCAAAAATGGCAGGTTGCTGGCCTCCTTTGAAATGGCCTTACTACTTTTATCCCAATCATCTTCCTTGCGTGGAACCACGTGTCGTTGCACCTCGTGGTTTGGACGCCATCTTTTCCCTGTCCATGATGTCGACTGCCGTGATCTTCTTTCCCAGTGATTCTGCTGCTGTAGCTGGGAAGGCGCCCTCGGATCCAATCTTCCTCCCCAGGAGTCCTGCCACTGAAACCGGGAAGGTGCGTTCGGGTCATCTAGGCCGGATCATCGCCACGCAGTCGTGATGAGCGATCTGTGCCATGGGGGCCGCGCGGATCTACTCTCCGGTGCCTGGTCCAACCGAAGGTGGGGGCTTGCTCTGCCTCTGAGCACGGGGGACGTCGATCGCTGGAGGGATGAAGTCTTCCCAGTTCCAATGAATCTTCCCATCCATCTTCTTCTAAGTAGCGTTGGTCCATCACCTGAAACAATCCACAATGGTAAATTGTGCACTGCGCCATCATGGGATACACTTACTACCAATGGGATACTCTGCACTACCAATAACTGATATCAGTTCCTTGGTGTAGGTGCGCAGCTTTGCCTGAACCGGGACCAGCTTGGGTCGTTCAGCTTGATCGTTCCATAGCCTCTCAAAGGCTTCCTGGCTCATTACTGACTGACTCACCCCCTGTCCACTTCCATGAAGACTGAAACGCCATTTATCTTGACTTCCATTATCACTGGATGACAATCTGTGGTGCAGGTATATACTCCATACACTTCGTCCTGAGACTGAGCTGTCTCTCTAGCCATCTCCTCGTAATTCGCGCTGGATTCATCTGCTGACTCCTCTTTGACATGGTGAATCACAGCTCTTTTGCACATTCGCTGGAGGCGGCTCTTTGTGCTGCAGCCTTTGCACACTAATTAGTCTCTGAACCGATACTGATGAGCTCTGTGATTACCTCCACAACGCCAGCATGGTGCTACTCGACTTACGTTTGCACCCCTCGGTGTACTCTGAGTTAAAGGACTCGGGGGCCTGTATGCTCTGCCCTGGGCAGATTCACGTTCAACAGTTCTGCTTATAAACTTTTCTAATGCACCAACGTTAGTCATTTTTGCGTGAAAGTTCTTAATCTCATCGCCAGTTGTTATATCTTTAATACTCTTATGAATTACTCCACAAGGTCTAGTATTATACTCGAGCTGTTGTGACCTTAGTCCCATTTATTGTACATCTAGAGTGAGGCACAAGCATGGTGGGCAGCCTTTTATACTGGGTCCTGCACACCTATGCAGGTGACCCTCAGGTCTCCCACCGCAGTGCCCTCTGGTGGCACACCTTATGTGACTATACAGTTAGTATACATGGTTTACATAAATGACAGCAGGCGTAAGGACTGCTTTTTATCAGCGTAAGGCTTTTAAAGTACAGAAATATGCATTAAAAAAAATAATGTACACATTTAAAATCTGTTAAGTTTGTTTTCAGACCCTTTAAAATATGTAAATTTATTTTTCAAAAATTAAATATTTGTTTTAAATAATTCATTAAATTCCATTTTTACTCATTTGATATATGTGATTTAAAAAAAAATTGTTTTCAGTGTTTCTGTGTTTTGGGGGGTATTCCCATTCCTATTCATACTTATGGCAACTCCATATATACGGAATTAGGATAAGTATGAATGGGTTCTCCCTACTCTGATAGGTTGGGCTGGCCCACATGATCCTATTGATGCATAGGAACCCTTACACTCCTGGGATACATGTGCATCTACAAAGGCCTTCACCTAGAGGGCCAGGACTGCAGAACCTCCATGACCACCAGGTAGATTCATAGAAATTTTTCAGGTCGAAGGCATTCACCCAGGGGAAGCCTCCGAATGCAATTTCTGGACCAAGATAATTTTCTAAGTGCTCCGTTATCACTTTCTGAATAATGGATTCTAGCATTTTCCTGATGACTGACGTCAGGCTATCAGGCCTGTAGTTCTGTTTTCTCTCTCCCTCCTTTCTTGAATAGCGGTGTTACGTTTGTTACCTTCCAATCTGCTGGTACCGTTCTAGAATCTAGGAAATTTTGGAAGATTACAACCAATGCATCCACTATCTCTGCAGCCACCTCTTTGAGAACCCCAGGATGTAGGCCATCAGATCCATGTGATTTGTTAGCTTTTAGTTTCTCAAGTAATTTTTCTCTACTGATATTAATTACTTTACGTTCCTCACTCTTATTAGACCCTTGGCTCCCCATTAGTTTTGGCATGCTTTTTGTGTCTTCTACCGTGAAGACGCATACATAATATTTGTTTAAAGCCTCTGCCATTTCCTTATTCATCATTATAATTTCTCCTGTCTCAGCATCAAGGAGTCAACGCTTACTTTTGCTATTCTCTTCATTTATACATACTTGTAGAAGCTCTTACAATCTGTTTTTATATTTCTTGCTAGTTTAGTCTCATACTCTATTTTCTCCCTTTTTAATCAATTTTTTGGTCATCCTTTGCAGGTTTCTAAAGCTCTCCCAATCCTCAGCCTTAATACTATTCTTTGCAAAATTATAAGCCTCTTTTAATTGAATACTATCCTTAACTTCTTTAGCAAGCCACGGATAGGCTACTTTTCCATGGAGATTTTATGGCCCCAATTTTCTCTAAAGAAGAAAAATGGCATTAACTTACCTGGACGCCCGTTGTTTTTAGGCCCCTTAATGCTGAAAATAAAAATGCGTAGTTTCCTCACCATATGCGCACCCTCTGGCGCCAGCACTACCCGATCCAACTCTGCAGGGCGGAGCCTCCAATGTATGCTGAAACAGCAAAGTCCATGCGAGGAAAAATATATAAAACATTTTAACCCACTGCGCATGCATGCGCACAAAAAAAGACCCATTTGCACATACACAGTAGAAAGTATTAAAAAAACAGCACATGTTTTGAGGGCCAGGATCACAGACTAAGTGGAGCCTCCCTGGAGGCAATGCTCAATTGTGAGCAAGTGTTACACTGGCGCACGCACGACTCCAAGTCCGAGTCAATGCCGGGCCACCAGACGTGGGACCTGGCGATAGCCTTCATCATGACTATGCCTGGGTGGGCACTGTGTAGGTCGCGTATGAAGGTTGCCCTGCCTTTCTTTGGCAGGACGACGCGGTTGCCCCATAAGAGGCAATCCAATTGGATGGACATTTCGTCTTTACGACAGTGAAACGGCTTTATCTCGTCTTGCATTTCTCTTGGGACCGCTGACCAGCCCCCATTGAGGACGCAACTTTTTACAAGAGATAACACGGGGTCCTGGTTGGTCCAGGTCCTGATTTGGCGAGCATTTACGGGTGACCCTTCTCTTTCGAAGACGTCCATGACCAGGCACAGGTCTACGGGCTGCGCCATTTCCATCCCGGTGGTGGGCAACGGTAGCTGGCTGAGGGCATCGGTGCAGTTCTCAGTGCCTGGCCTGTGGCGGATCGTATAATCGTAGGCCGACAGTGTTAGTGCCCATCTTTGGATTCGCGACAAAACATTGGTATTTATGCCTTTGCTTTGCGAAAACAGTGAGATTAGGGGCTTGTGGTCGGTTTCTGACTTGAACCTGAGTCCGAACAAATACTAGTGCATTTTTTTCCCCCATAGACACAGGCCAAAGCCTCCTTCTCGACCATATTGTAGGCTCTTTTGGCCTTGGATAGACTTCTAGACGCATATGCAACTGGTTGGAGTTTGCCCGCTACATTTGCTTGCTGTAAAGCACACCCGCCGACGTGTCACATGCTAAAACTAGACATTTGCTTGGTTCATACAATACAAGCAACTTGTTCAAACATAGCAAGTTTCTGGCCTTTTTGAAGGCGGCCTCTTGATTTTGACCCCAAACCCAGTCGTCTCCCTTGTGTAGCAACTTGTGCAACGGTTCGAGCAAGGTGCTCAACCCTGGAAGAAAGTTACCGAAATAGCTGAGGAGTCCCAAGAACGAGCGCAGCTCCGTTACATTTCGTGATCTGGGTGCATTCTTGATGGCCTCTGTCTTCGAGTCTGTGGGCCTGATGCCATCTGCCGCAATCTTCCTCCCCAGGAATTCTACCTCTGGCGACAGGATGACACACTTGGATCGTTTCAACCGGAGTCCGACTCTGTTTAGTCAACTTAAAAACCTCTTTCAGGTTGTGCAGGTGTTCGGTGGTGTTGCCACCAGTGATTAGGATGTCATCCTGAAATACAACGGTGCGTGGAACCGATTTCAACAGACTCTCCATGTTCCTTTGGAAGATGGCTGCAGCCGAGCGGATCCCGAACGGGCACCCGTGACACAAAAACAGTCCCTTGTGCGTGTTAATACACGTTAATTTTTTCGACGACTCAGCCATGTAAGCGGAGGTTAGACCCAGCTTAGTGAATGCCTTTCCCCCTGCTAATGTCGCAAAGAGATCATTGGCTTTGGGTAGCAGGTACTGGTCCTGTAATGAAACTCGATTGATCGTTACCTTGTAGTCGCCACAGATTCTGACCGTGCCATCGCTCTTAAGTACCGGAACAATCGGGCTGGCCCAATCGTTGAATTCGACTGATGATATGATTCCCTCGCGTTGAAGTCTGTCCAATTTGATCTCCACTTTCTCCCTCATCATGTATGGGACCGCTTGAGCCTTGTGATGAACAGGCCGTGTCTCGGGGACCAAGTGGATCTGCACTTTGGCGCCTGTGAAGTTGCTGATGCCTGGTTCATATAGGGATGGGAACTTGCTCAGCACTTGAGCACAGGAAGCATCGTCCACTGAAGATAATGCTTTGACGTCTTCCCGGTTCCACCGAATCTTCCCCATCCAGCTTCTGCCAAGTAACATTGGCCCGTTGCCTGGTACAACCTACAGAGGCAATTCGTGTATCTCTCCATCATAGGATAGCTTTACGTTCGCACTACCGATAACTGGGATCAGCTCCTTGGTGTAAGTGCGCAGTTTTGTCTGAATCGGGCTCAACTTGGGTCTTTGTTCTTTGCTGCCCCACAGCCTCTCAAATGCTTTCTTGCTCATAAGTGACTGACTTGCCCCTGTGTCCAACTCCATGGAAACAGGACTGCCTTTAACTTGACTTTCATCATCATGGGGGGACTTTTGGTAGTGAAGGCGTGCACCCCGTGCACTGCTTCCTCGGGCTGAGTCCGCCTCTTTAGCTTGTATTTTATGGGCTAGGCTTTCCACTTGGTGGCTAAGGCCGAAAAAAATGGGCCTTGTTCCAGTGATGCAGGACGTATCGCCCGTGCTGATCGCCGGCTCAAGGCCCATTTTCCTTTTTTGCAATTTTCCACTCGGCCTTCGTCCAGCGATGTCAAATGGGCGATGTGATTTCTCGGCGATCTCACGATCGCCCAAAGAAAACAAAAGTGAATGAGAATAAAAGCTTCCCTAGCAACGCATTACTGCGGATGTGCAGGTTGATTTTTTTTTTCAGGTTGATGCTCCTTCCCGCATTTTGAGAGGTCAAGGGTCTTCACACATGCTCAGAAGCTCTGTGTGGGTCTGGGAGAGAGAGAGAGAGAGAGGAGAAAGGAAGCAGGTATTTTGAGCAACTCTAAAATCAGATAAATTTAAAGAATGGAGGGAGCTGCAGGAAAGCGAAGGGCCAAGCCCTTCAGCGAGGAGGCCAATGAGGCCCTAGTGAACAGTGTCAGTGCGAGGTGGGAGGATCTGACACGGGGTGAGCATGGGAAACCTCCACCCCGTGCATATCGGAGGATTTGGGCAGAGATTGTCGACGTGGTCACGTCAGCATCTAATGAAACCCGGACACCGGACCAGTGCCGCAAAAGATGGAACAGTCTACTGGCGGCTGCAAGAGTAAGTTGAAATTTAAATTTGAAATCATCCATATTTATTATTTAATGTTCTATGGAAAATCTAATTAGAATCTGCAATGTTATCTCGTAATCTTTAAGCATGACTAAGTAACTCAATTAGGATTAAATTATGATTACATTTATGCACCGCAACATAAATTTGAATGTTACAGTATGAAGCTTGAAATTGAACTTATAAATCTGTCAGTCCTAAATGTTTATTGCCAAATCCATCTGCTTATGCCGTGCAATGTTATCTTATCTATTACAGAAGAAGATATCCATCAATCAGCAAGAGCAACACAGGATGGGCACGGGCTGTGTCATGCTGCAGTCGCTCAACCCCTACGAGGAGCTTGCAGTGGCCTTGGTGGGGCCAGAAAGCCGTTCGGTCGAATCCACCCTAGAGTCATATGAGTAATGAGAACTGTGCATTGTGCAATGTGTGAATCAATAGTAAATATTTGTTACGTGGGTAATCCTATGCAATGATACTTTAATTTGATATATAATTGAGTTATACTATTGAGATGTACTATTGATCTTCAAATGAGGTCATGTTAGGCCTGGTGACCGCTTGTGCATATGGGTAATGGTAATATTTTGAGTTCTTGAAAAATTGAGATGAATTGATTTGCATTGTTAAACGTTGTTTATAACTTCCATTTGTCTTTCAAAGGTCAACAAGTACTGATGGAGTCAACGGACACGTCCACTGACCAATCGGGACACTCCCAGGAGGAAGAGCCAGAGGAGGAGCCAGTGCAGACTCCTGCTGCGGCTGTGCGAGAGCAGGAGGAGGAGGAGGAGGAGGAGGAGGAGGAGGAGGAAGAAGAACAGGAGATTTTTTTTGTGGGGGGCAACAACCTGCGGCCATCTCTTTTGAGACAGATGAGGCACCGGGACCAAGCGGTGTGCAGGTGGTGACGCCAAGGTGCGTGACATTGCAGACGCCGACCCCACGGCGGTCCGGTCAGCGTGAAGTGCACTCGCCTGCCACGGAGGACCAGACGGAGAGCTTACTTTCCCTGTGCAGGGAGACGGTCGCGATTGGTCATGACCTTATCCAGGGGTTCGCAGGTTTCTCAGCCAATTGGGGTCAGTTGTCCACATCCTGGAGCGAGTTCTGCTCGTGCTTCTCCAGCTGGTCTTCTGAGCAGTCACAGACTGCTCGGGAGACGTTGGAGGCGATCAGGGAGCAGACAGCCGCAACAAATGCCCTACGGCACGTGTTGCTGGCTGGACACGGAGCTGCACCCCAAGGTGTCGTGTTCACTCGCAGCGAGACCCCAAGCACACAAGCGAGTACGGAGGACACAGTTCCTCCTGACTCGGAAGTAGAGCCTGAGGCTTCTGCTTCCGCTCCGTTACCGCCACCACGGCAGGAAGTCTTGCCGTCCCACTCTGCACGACGTCTTGGTCTCGATCTGCGAAGATCAAAACGGGCGGGTGGGGTGCGAACACGGGGTGGGACAGGATCTGGAGGGAAACGTGGCCGCAGGTACGGAGGGGGGAGTGCTTCTCAATCGTTCACTTGTTTCTAAAATATTCACTTGTTATTATCACTTTATTATTCTCTTGTTATTGTTACTAAATTGGGCACTTGTATTCAATACTTAAATGTTCACTTGTTATCATTACTTAACTGTTCACTTTCCATTCTTTCTGAAATGGTCACTTGTTATCGTTACTGAAATGGTCACTTGTTGTCATGACTGAAATGGTTACTTGTTGTCATGACTGAAATGGTCACTTGTTGTCATGACTGAAATGGTTACTTGTTGTCATGACTGAAATGGTCACTTGTTGTCATGACTGAAATGGTCACTTGTTGTCATTACTTAAATGGCCACTTGTTCTTTAAAACTTAAATGTTCAATTTCTTCTTTTTCTAACTTTTTGGGGATTTTGAGGGAAGGGTGGGTTGGTGCGGGGGGTGGGGGGTTGGAGGGAGGGTGTTGTTCATTAGTTCTTAAAAAAATTTTTATTTCTTAATAAAAAAAATTTCTACAACTTTTGTGCCTTCTCTCTTAGTTACATAAGTTTTACAACATACAGTTTTTCATGCATATTTGTTTGTTTATTCTGTTTCCTCACGGAATGAAACTTTTGATTAACCGTAACTGTAATTGAACGTTTGAATATCAACAATAATAGTTCATGCGAAGCGTTCATTAATGAGCTGCTGACGCACAAGCTTAGCAGCCGTGTTACTGCCACTGGCTACTGGTCTTCGGGAAAGGTGTGGTGGTACCGGTGCTAGATCGCCAGGCCTCTCCCGCCTGTTCCTCCTCTTCATCTTCGCCAGCTGCCTCTTCTGTCTCATCTCCTTCTGGAGGTGGGCCTGCAGCATGATCTGGCATTATTTGTCCTCTCTTTATAGCTAGGTTATGCAGCATGCAACACACCACAATAAACTCTGCTACCTGATCAGGGTGGTACTGGAGGCTGCCTCCGGAATGATTCAGGCATCTGAAGCGCTGCTTTAGGACTCCAATTGTCTTTTCAACGATGTTGCGAGTCGCTATGTGACTTTCATTATACCGTCTCTGTGCTTCAGTGACAGGATTACGCAGAGGGGTCATGAGCCAACTGGCAAGTCCATATCCTTTATCCCCCAGCATCCAACCGTGACCTTCTGGCTGATTGGCAAACAGGTCAGGGATAGCACTTTCACGTAAGATGTGCGCATCATGGATGCTGCCAGGAAATGTAGCATTCACTGTCAGAATTGTTTGATTGTGGTCGACAACAAGCTGCACATTTAGTGAGTGGAACCCCTTTCTGTTACGAAATACCTCTGCGTTCTTTAAGGGTGCGTGCAGTCTATTGCTCCCTGCTATTCTCGAGAAACCCCAAACCCTCTCGGTCTGTGCCTCCCTTGTCATTGGGAAGCTTATGAAGTCCATCCTGCGAGCGTAAAGGGTTTCAGTCACCTATCGAATGCAGCAGTGTGTAGTGTGCTGAGAGAAATGGCAAATGTCGCCAGCTGAAGCCTGAAAAGATCCCGATGCGTAAAAGGCTAGGGCAGCAGTAACCTTCACCTCAATGGACAGTGCGGTTCTGATGGTGCTGGAAGGCTGCAGATCATCCTTGACGAGTTGACATATCTCATCGATGACCTCCTTCCGGAATCGCAGCCTCCTTAGACAAGCATTTTCAGACAAGTTCAGGTAGGATTGCTTCTCCAAGTACCTTCGTTGACTGTACGGTCTCCTCCTCTGTCTTCGTCTCTGTTTACGCATTACTGTGCCACCTCTTCGATTGATCCTTTCAGTAACCAGTGTGTGAGCAGTTGCAATTAAAGGCAGGGAAAGCATAGGCCCCATAATCGCTATCAATAATTACTTTCACTAATTTTAATAATCTCTCTACTCTATACTCTCTAATCACTGTAGTCTACCCTCTCTGTACTCTCTAAGCTGTATACCAGTTAGTTTTATAGGCCCCAACAATATCATTGAATAACTTCACTATGTAAAAGCTATTTACTAAATAATTCCAATATTTGAGATCTATTTGGCATAAATAAGTTGATAATACCTATTTATATTACCTGTCCCAAATTTCTGAGTACAATTTTCTTCAATTTTATTCTCTAAATGACTCATAACTAATTCTCCACCCTTCCTCCGAAGTTAAAAATGGCGTCCGTAGTGCTCATTTCCTTCTCTTAGGCCCTGAAAAAGCAACTATTTTTCAGCACTCTTTTGGGCCTTGCATCGGCCCAGCGAAGTGCATGCTAGGTGCCGAAACTTGGGATGGGCCTTGTGTGGGCGATCATTTGGGCGATCATCTCGGCGATCAAAGTGGAAACTTGGGGGCCTATTTCTCCGGCGATGTTTTGGGCCTAGTTTCCACTTTTTGCTCAAAATGGGCGATAGAGGTCCGATTTGGGCGATAGATGGACGATGTGAAGTGGAAAGTCTAACCCTATGATCCTTGCTGGATCGGAAACCTCCTGCCGACTCCTCTGCCACGTTTTGAGTCGCAGTTCTTCTGCACATTTGCTATGGGTGGCCCTTTTGGCTGCAGCCTTTGCACACAATGTCTGAATCAACACAGATGGACCCGATGGTCATCCCCGCAATGCCAGCATGTTAAACGATTCACATTTACACCTCTTGACGGACTCTGAGTCGGACTAATTCTTTGATCAACAGTTATTTTCTGCACAGTACTTGCCAGTGAGTTTTGATTCTGGGAGAATCTCAACGTTGAGGTCGTGAATGCCTGACTTAAGGTGATGGTCCACTTCACGTCCCGTCCTGTCGCGAAAATGTCCCGCAACACATTGTTGAGGAGTTCGCCAAATTCGCACGGTTCCGCGAGCCTTCGTAGGTCTGCGACATATTCCGCTAAATCCTGGCCCTCGATGCAGACGTGTGTGTAGAAGCGATACCTGGCCAGCGAAACCCAAGTAAAGGCTTCACCCTCTGTAAACTTTTCTAAACTACCAATGGCAGCCATCTCTGCGTGTAAATCCGTGATCTGTTCTTGTCACCAGTTAATATGTCTCTACTTATCTGTAGAATAACTGCACGAGGCCTGGTGCTGTGCTTGAACTTAGTCTCTTTATTGTAACCCAGAGTGAGGCAGCAATGTGGAGACCAGCCTTTTATACAGCTCCTGCTTGGGCCTCCCACAGTTGCACCCTCTTGTGGTACCAGCATAATATATACAGAGTATACATATATGACACGTGGGGTGAGGGCAGAGTTGGGGGGATTGTCATTTCAGGTTGAAAGACTTTCGGGACGGGTGAGCGAGGTAGTATCAGCAATAGGGGGGCTCACCCAGGGTGTCCTTAATGTGAGGAGCACTTTCCACTCTGCACCAAATTCAAGTGTTGATCCTGACGATGAGGTTGACTATGAAGAGGTACCCAGGCATTCCGCTATGACATATTTTGGCTTTGTCCCTGTTGTAACCCAGCATCAAGAAATGCCGCACCGGAAAAGAAACAGACTACACCTGGGGGTACTGGGGCAAGGAAGTAGAAGTCTGCAACTATGGGCATGCGCAGGGGTAATGGCATCTACTGGGGCAGGATTGGCGCACAGCGTTAATGAAGAGGATAGATGTCTTGTTTGTTTTTTGGTTGATTTAGTTTATTGTTCTTTGTAAAGTTTGCCACGATTCTGAATAAAGTTTTTAAAGTTTTGAAGGTTTAAACATAAGTAAAGTTAAGCTAATTACAACTGTGCTGTACAAATGTTTAATAAACATTTTAATTTTGGACTTTTAACCTGACTCCTGCACTTTTTAATGCTGCACTAATAAATATTACAGGAGAACCGGACTGAAAATGTAAAATGGCCTCACCCCTTGCAACCTATTGGTTTAAATGATACAGGAACAGGTTCCAGTCCTAAGGTGTTCATGGATCCTGCCTCGTTCTGGGTCACTGATGCATGCAACGAAGTACCATGGTGCATATATCAGTAACCCTCACCCAGTCTGGATCCATGAACAACTTAGTCTTACTGTCCACCTAAGCACTCCAACACTCCAAAACTCCATTTAAACATACAAGATTTGTGGTGGGAATATTTCATAAACATAAGGTTATGTCCATCTAAGCACTCCATCACTCATTTAAAACTTAAAAGATTGGTGGTGGGAATATTTAATAGCCATTATGTAATGTCCACCTAAGCTCTCCAATACTCCATAAAAACCTAAAAGATTTGTGATGGGATTTTTTTTTTTTCAATTTAATGTTCCACCTTTAATAGAGCTCACTGCCGCTTACCTTTGAGCCTGGAGTGTCTTGCACTGTCCTTTGTATGCAGACTTTCGGCCGGGGGCTAGCAGTGGGCCACGTGGGTGGAGGACCTTTGGCCAGGGGCTAGCAGTGGGCCATGTGGGTGGAGGCCTTTGGCCTGGGCTAGCAATGGGCCATGTGGGTGGAGGACCTTTGGCCAGGGGCTAGCAGTGGGCCATGTGGGTGGAGGCCTTTGGCCTGGGCTAGCAATGGGCCATGTGGGTGGTGGACCTTCGGCCTGGGGCTAGCAGTGGGCCATGTGGGTGGAGGACCTTTGGCCAGGGGCTAACAGTGGGCCATGTGGGTGGAGGACCTTTGACCAGGGGCTAGCAGTGGGCCATGTGGGTGGAGGACCTTTGGCCAGGGGCTAGCAATGGGCCATGTGGGTGGAGGACCTTTGGCCGGGGGCTAGCAGTGGGCCATGTGGGTGGAGGCCTTTGGCCGGGGACTAGCAGTGGGCCATGTGGGTGGAGGCCTTTGGCCTGGGCTAGCAGTGGGCCATGTGGGTGGAGGCCTTTGGCCTGGGCTAACAGCGGGCCATGTGGGTGGAGGCCTTTGGCCTGGGCTAACAGCGGGCCATGTGGGTGGAGGACCTTTGGCCAGGGGCTAGCAGTGGGCCATGTGGGTGGAGGCCTTTGGCCTGGGTTAACAGCGGGCCATGTGGGTGGAGGACCTTCGGCCGGGGACTAGCAGTGGGCCATGTGGGTGGAGGCCTTTGGCCTGGGCTAGCAGTGGGCCATGTGGGTGGAGGCCTTTGGCCTGGGCTAACAGCGGGCCATGTGGGTGGAGGCCTTTGGCCTGGGCTAACAGCGGGCCATGTGGGTGGAGGACCTTTGGCCAGGGGCTAGCAGTGGGCTATGTGGGTGGAGGCCTTTGGCCTGGGCTAACAGCGGGCCATGTGGGTGGAGGACCTTCGGCCAGGGGCTAGCAGTGGGCCATGTGGGTGGAGGACCTTCGGCCTGGGGCTAGCAGTGGGCCATGTGGGTGGAGGACCTTTGGCCTGGGGCTAGCAGTGGGCCATGTGGGTAGAGGACCTTTGGCCTGGGCTAACAGCGGGCCGCGTGGGTAGAGGACCTTCGGCCTGGGCTAGCAGTGGGCCATGTGGGTGGAGGACCTTCGGCCGGGGGCTAGCAGTGGGCCATGTGGGTGGTGGACCTTCGGCCTGGGGCGAGCAGTGGGCCATGTGGGTGGAGGCCTTTGGCCTGGGCTAACAGCGGGCCATGTGGGTGGAGGACCTTCGGCCAGGGGCTAGCAGTGGGCCATGTGGGTGGAGGACCTTCGGCCTGGGGCTAGCAGTGGGCCATGTGGTTGGAGGACCTTCGGCCTGGGGCTAGCAGTGGGCCATGTGGGTAGAGGACCTTTGGCCTGGGCTAACAGCGGGCCGCGTGGGTAGAGGACCTTCGGCCTGGGCTAGCAGTGGGCCATGTGGGTAGAGGACCTTCGGCCGGGGGCTAGCAGTGGGCCATGTGGGTGGTGGACCTTCGGCCTGGGGCGAGCAGTGGGCCATGTGGGTGGAGGACCTTCGGCCTGGGGCTAGCAGTGGGCCATGTGGGTGGTGGACCTTCGGCCTGGGGCGAGCAGTGGGCCATGTGGGTGGAGGACCTTCGGCCTGGGGCGAGCAGCGGGCCATGTGGGTGGAGGACCTTTGGCCTGGGGCGAGCAGTGGGCCATGTGGGTGGTGGACCTTCGGCCTGGGACTAGCAGCGGCTCCATTCGACATCCAGGAGAATCGGAGAAGGCTGCACTGGATCCCAGAAGAAGAAGAAGAGGATTGGTATGCTGATTCTTCATTTTTGGAACTTTTTAATGTTTTCCTTCAACTATTTGGAGTATTTTGGGCCGTGAGGACATCGATGGAAAAAGGTAAAGATTTTAATATTTTTTATTTTTTTGCCATCATTCTTTTTTTATTGCAGGAGCATCAGAATGGCTAAGTTTTTATTTCTTTTTTATTTTATACCTGCTTATAGTTAAAATTTGGTCTTTAAATTATCTTAGAGTTGAATTGAAAATGAAATGGAAGTCTCTTTGGCCAAGGATAGCAGCGGGCCAGCGCGGATTCTCTAACTGCAGGTAAGGGTTTTTCCTACGGTGTTTCAAGGGTCTCTGCGCCGATTTAAAACATTTTTAGGTGGGGAAAGTTTCCCTTATGTAAAGAAATGGTGCGGAACCTTCTTTTCCAGGTACACCAGTGCCAAAATGTTTGCTGGCAATCATTCTGGCACTGGTTGTAGACACCGGCGGCCCAAAACTGGGGAATCTTTGGACTGAGCTTCGACGCCTAAAAATTCACTGGGCACCAAAAAAACGGCAGCCAGAGATGGGCAAAATTGGGGCCTATATCCCTATAGGGTCCTCGAACAGGTGTGGAGAGTCAGCTTCAGGAGGTGCAATCCTCTCCAAGCTCTGCTCAGCTAGACAAAGATGCTGAAGAGTGGCCACCTCCGTGGAGCTTAAAGCATGGCTCTCAAATGAGTCCAGGCAGGCCATGACCACGGCCATGCAAGAGGGGGCTTCTGCCTTAAACAGGATGCCAGATACCTTATCCGTGGCCTTTCACCACCTCACTGATCTTCACCAAGTTGGTCTGCAGCAGAGTGGTAGGAGTGATGTGGTGTTGGCCCAGGAGAGGGATGATGGCTAAAGGGGACATGGAAGTGGGAACGCCACTTAATGTGTTCCCACTTCTCACCCGTTGCCGCCACTCACCTCCCCCTCCCCTCAGCCAGTGCCTCATCTCCCAATATCCGAGTCTGCCCCTGCACAGTTACAAGTGGAGTATTCTTTGGTGGGACCCTCAGGGGCTCCAAAACACAGTGAGTGCATGCCAAAAGCAGTCAGGGTAGGGATCTGAGCAGCCTGCCTCCAACTCTGCCTCTGTTGAAGCCACACGATATGCCCAAGCAGAAGCGGTAGGATGCGTAAGTTCAGGATATTGTAATTCACAAAGGATGTGCACATGAATGTTTGACAAAATGCTATGTTTCTTTTTTTACAATGGCACTTAAACTGTATTGATTAGCATCACTTCCATATCATGCCCATTATTGCATCCCGAGTGCCAACTCACTCTTTCAGTTGTTTCGTGATGTGTGTCAGTCCATGACGGCACTCATTGGGTGGATGGGTGAATGAGTGGTTGAAGAACCACTAGATGGTTTACACTAGATGAACCTTTACGATATTAGGTCAACCCTGTCATCCCATGCAGCAATGTAAGCGGCTGGTCTGATGATGGATGCCCCACCTTTGAGTTCCTGCTCCTCCTCCTCTT
This sequence comes from Pristiophorus japonicus, assembly GCF_044704955.1. Classification (NCBI taxonomy): domain Eukaryota; kingdom Metazoa; phylum Chordata; class Chondrichthyes; family Pristiophoridae; genus Pristiophorus; species Pristiophorus japonicus. Next base: position 80,813,508 of record NC_091987.1, on the reverse strand, counting down.
ATGTGCTTCTGATCTGAAGATGAGCAATGAACCCCTTCGTCGTCCTCAACCTGCAATCCTCTCCGCAGCACACCATTATTATTATCCTTCACAGAAGGCTGCCTCCAGACCTAGCTAGGCTTCAGAAGTGCATCTTCAACATTCTGATGGCTTGCTGTATGAGACACCTGGTGGTCATGTGATTCTTGTTGAAGTGCTCCTGACCCTCATTGGTTGGCGTTCCTCACAGGCATCATGAACCAAGTTTATCTCCTCCAAGCCAGCCCTTACTTCTGCTTCCTGGAATGAAAAGGTCTGGAATGTTGGACTGTCGCAACATGAATGTATCCTGACAGCTCCCAGGGAGTCTGGCACACACCTCTTGGACGAATATCCCTCGCAGTTTATAAAAACTCCTGGCTGCTGTGGTGGTGCTCGGATTTCCATGTGTGTGCAGTTGTTGGCACCCTGTACCTGTGGGAAGCCAGTCGTAGAGGTGAATCTGAGTGTGTCCGCTCATTCTGGCTACAGTCATCACAGGGGATGTTTACATAACTCCCAGCCGTGGCAAACAATCCATCCATCACCTGGCTGATGTATTCATGTGCAGTGGACTGCGAGACCCTCAAGATGTCTTCAATAGCACCCTGAAAGGAAAAAGAGGCAAATAATTGAGATCAGTGGTGACCTTCGCAGCCATTGGTAATGCATATCCAGCAGGGAGCATGTTTTCTTCTAGGAGGCTGCAGATGTCTGTCACCACTGACAGGACAACCTAGGCCTGTGGAAGCACTGCTCTTCCACGAGGTAAAGGAAGCTGAGCCTCTGTTTGTAATCCCTGTGACATGGGGAGTGCCTCTTGCGACTTCGGCTCAGTCTCCTGTGTCTGTCCATCCTGTATACCTCCCTCCTGTGTTCCTCCATCCTGTACACCTCCAACCTGCACTCCTCCATCCTGTGCACCTCTCTCCTGTGCACCTCCATCCTGTGCACCTCTCTCCTGTACACCTCCAACCTGTGCACCTCCATCCTGTGCACCTCCATCCTGTGCACCTCCATCCTGTACACTTCCCTCCTGTGGACCTCCATTCTGTGCACCTCCATCCTGTACACTTCCCTCCTGTGGACCTCCATTCTGTACACCTCCATCCTGTACACCTCCCTCTTGTGCACCTCTCTCCTGTACACCTCTCTCCTGTGCACCTCCATCCTGACACTTCCAACCTGTGCACCCCTCCTGTACACCTCTCTCCTGTGTATCTCCCTGCTGTACACCTCTCTCCTGTGTTATTCCCTCCTGTACACCTCTCTCCCACCACAGCACATCATCACTGCCATGTGTGGTCATGGTCTTCCTGTTCTGATGTGCTGTCAAACACATCCAGTGCGTCTCCCATTCTGATCTTGTCAGTTTGAAAGCCTCCAAGTTTGAGACAAAGCTGTATCCATACAAGAACTCTCTGCCAAATATTTGCTAGAGGAAACTGAGACACCAGCTGTAAGAGAGCTTTTATTCAGATGAGGCGATGAAGAGTTTAAATGCCCCCCTGAACTGTGGCTCAAACGCGCCACCATCTATTTCACTGATCAGTTTACTGCACATTCTGCACGTTAAATTTCAAACAAAGTCAAATTCAATTTAAAAATAACTTATTAATGTCTCTTTAGAATGCTATTTGCACCAATAACTATCAGCCCCCACCCCCATCACAGCGGCTGCAACAATTAAAGCCTTGACTTAGGTGAGTAGAATATTCGCAGGAATCCAAATGCGCCTCCGTTAAACCCAAAAGCGTGCACATTGGAGCCGGGCTGCTGTTGCGACTCTACACAACCCCAACCCACTTGTTCTTAGTGTTTAACATGTAATCTTTTAATCTGACGAAGAGTAACAACCTTACATAGCACAAGAGCAGGATATGATGATGCCGTGCCTTCGGCGATGGAGCATTGTGCACAAGAAGCGAGAGTGGTGCGACATGAGGTTAGTTCTTCTCTTGAGCTCCCATATGTAATAGAGTTTCACCGAGTGGACTACTGATGTAATAACAACTACTGATGTACTAACAATAAAAGTTCAATGTGGCAAGGTCATGTAACACAGTTCTTCTTAGGAGCCATCTTATAGTATGTGTGCTTGTGTTGTGGTGTCTAAAGATATCACAGATTGGCCACGAGGATAGGATTTTTGGATCCCTAGCTAATATTTTTGTTGGTGGATAATGCTGTCTACTGATGGAAAGATGTTAAGAGGTTCTTTGTTTTGCAGAACAGCTAAAAATCCAAAGTAAATTTCAAGCACACTTGGCTGAACTGTCGATGTTTCCAGAGTCCAGATGGCCATGCCTATGGGAATAATAGGGTGCTTGGGTGAGTTCCATTGACCGAGAGCTTATGTGGAGTGGCTAGAATTTTTTTTCACCGCGAATAGTATCGTCGAAGTCCCCGATGGTGTAAACTGTTACCGGATGGTTTTAGAAAGGAAATGGGCTATTTTCTTAACTGAAGCAGGTCCTGAGGTGTATGAAACCCTGAAAAATGTGCTTGTTCCCATCAAGCCAAAGGTCACACCATTGGCGGAGATTCTAACCAAGTTAGAACAGCACTACAGTCCTGAGCCTCCTGGAAATTGCTGAAAGTTATCGTTTTGGAACACAAAATCAATTAAATGATGAGGGTATCAGTGAATACATTGTAGCTTTAAAAAAGCTATCCATTCACTGTCATTTCAGAAACTTTCAGGACTGAGCATTGCGTGGCCACTTTGTTTGTGGGTCGAAAAATGAAGGAATCAGAAGGAAGTTATTGACAACCCCTAACTTGAATTTTGATTTAGCTTGTCAGACAACTATGTCGATGGATATGGCCGATCAATACTCTCGAGAATTTCGCACCATTTCCAGTCATCAGACAAACCGAGGTGAATCGGCTACAGGCTAAAAGTAAAAGGTAGTTGGCCGCAAGGACTCAGCAACTGGCCAAGGTAACAGTGCATTGAAGTCATGCTTTCGATACCTCGGACAACACATTGCTCAAAGTTGTCCATATGTGAAGTCAAAGCTGCAAGAAAACTGGGCATCTTGCGAAGGCGTGACGACTGATGAATAAACTGACTTTCAATGCTATAAGTAGAAATCGCTAGAGACTACATAGCATTGAAGAGAAGCAACAGGACAAGGAGGTTCAGATGATACATGTCATCAGGAGCACGAAGGTATCGAACAACGATTTGCAAAGTATCATCATCCAAGTACATGTTGCAGGAACCAGGAAACCCATGGAAATTGACACTGGTGCATCCGTGAGCGTCGTATCAGAATCTCTATATCTCGTCAAGTTTTGAGATTTTCAACTGGAGAAATCGAAGATAGAGCTGCGATGCTACTCAGGAGAGCAAATCCCAGTTGTAGGAAGTATTACCATACTGGTGAAGTACAAGGATAAGTTTCAGAGCTTGCCTCTTACAGTAATTGCAGTAGACAAGTCTGCCTTGATAGGTAGAAATTGGTTGGGATCACTGAAGCTGGATTGGAATTATATCAGGCCTTTATCAGTTTAATAGGCTACCATTTGGAGAGTTTTCTGTCCCCGCCATATTCCAAGGGGTGATGAACCAGATCTTGCAAGGGATTGAAGGGTTAGTGAGTTATTTAGATGACATACTAATTTCAGCACCAAACAGACAAATCCATAATGTATTGAATGAAGTCCTCAAACTGCTAGAGAAGCACAAAGTATGAGTGACTACTCACAATTGTGAGATATTTCAAAACTCAGTGGAGTACTTAGGGAAAGCTGGATGCAATCAGAAATATACCCACTCCCAAGAATGTCACTGAACTTCAATCATTTATGGGTCTTTTGAGTTATTATGGGAAGTTCCTACCAAATTTGGCTACAGTGTTACATCCACTGAATGAGCTGTTAAAAAAACAGGTCCATTGGAAGTGGTCAGAAGAATGCGACACTGCATTCAAAGAGTGTAAAAGCCAGTTAGTAGAGAGTACCATGTTAGTTCACTATGACGCATCTAAGGAGATCAAGTTAGTATGTGACACCTCTCCATACGGAGTTGGAGCAATGATCTCTTATTTACTAGAGAGTGGGGAGGAGAGACCAATTGCTTTTGCTTCACACACTCTCAGTGCCAGTGAGCGTAATTATGCACAAATCGAAAGGGAAGCTTTGGCATTGATTTTTGGGGTCAAGAAGTTTCACAAATACTTATTTGGTCGTAAGTTTACTATTGTAACTGACCGTCAGCTCCTGACAGCAATCCTCCATCCAAAGTTCCCAGTTCCAACCTTAGCTGCAGCCCGAATGCAGAGATGGGCTTTGATTTTGTCAACATATACCTATGACATTGAGTACAGACGATCAGCTGATCACAGTAATACCGATGCTTTGTCCATCACAAGTTACACCCAATAGGGAAGAAGTGTTCTATTTATCATACATTGATGAGCTGCCAGTCACAGCTGAAGAGATTGCTAGGGTAACCAAACGTGACCCAGTGATGTCAAGGGTGTATGATTACATAGCAAATGGATGGCCAAACTAGGTATCAGAGCAAGCTATTCATCCATACTTTGTTCAGAGGAATGAATTGTCAGTGGATACAGATTGTATTATGTGGAGAGCAAGAGTGGTTATCCCAACTAAGTTCAGATCCAAATTGCTAGGAGATCTTCATGACCAGCACCTTGGAATGTGCTTGACCAAGAGTTTTGTACGCAGTTATTTATGGTGGCCAGATTTAGATAAGGAGATAGGCAGTGTACAACATGTCATTCAGTGAGCAAGAAACCACCATCAGTACCATTACAGCCATGGAAATAACCTCCCAGGGTGTGGCAAAGATTACATGTAAATTTTGCTGAGCTAGAAGGAAAGCAATTGTTCATAGTAATAGATAGCCATTCAAAATGGGTAGAGGTGTTTCCGATGCGGAAACTAACAAGTAAAACACTAGATAATTTGCGAATATTTTCTCTTCATATGACCTCCCAGAAGAAATTGTGTCTGATAATGGGCTGCAATTTTGTTCAGAAGAATTTGCCCAGTTCATGAGCAGAAACGGTGTGAAACATACCAAAGTTCCACCGTACCACCCTCCTTCAAATGGTACAGCAGAGCACACAGTACAAATTCTAAAACGTGCCCTCATCAAAGAGAAGTTGAATCCAAACACAAGGAAACGGCAGTTGTCATTGGACCACAAACTGGCAAATTTTCTGATTACTTATTGGAATACTCCTCATACCACTACTGGTAGAACACCAGCAGAGTTGTTTCTCAAATGACAGCCATGAACCAGGTTCTCGTTGTTAAAGACAAACCTGGCACAGTCAATAGAAGAGAAAAAATCAAGGCAGAAAGAGAGTCATGATAGAGTAAGAGAGAGAGAGAAGTATGAAATTGAATCAGATGGTTAGAGTGAAGAACCATGACCATAAATGATTAACCTGGTTACCAGGAAGAGTAATGAAGATATGTCGCCCTCGCACATATTTGGTCAAGATGTTTGATCATGGAAAGTTTAGGTTTGTTAGATTCTGAGTCAGGTCTGAGTCAGGTCATTACAAGTCTGAGTCCGAGTCAGGCAGATAAACAGTTGGAAGTTATAGTGAGTCCAAATGTAGATCAAGGTCAGCCCTTGGAGAAAAACTCTCCTCAGACTCAGCCTAGAATGTGTCTAAGTCCTACAACAAGATTGGGAAGTTCTGTTCAAAAACGAAGGTATCCTCTTCAAAACAGAAAACCAATGGTTAAGTTTGATTTGCAAATATGGAAAAATAAGTTCCTATCTTTTGTTATGTATGCCATGCAAGTTATGTATATTGATTATTTTGTTATGATTAACTTCTTCAATAAGGAGGAATAAGAGTAATAGAGCTCTACCTAGTGAACTATTGATGTAATACCAATAAAAGGTCATGTGGCAAGGTCACGTGACACAGTTATTGTTAGGATTTATTGTGTCTCACCTCTTAACTCCCCAAAGCCTTTCCACCATTAACAAGGCACAAGTCAGGAGTGTGATGGAATATTCTCCACTTGCCTCCAGCAACACTCAAGAAGCTCAATACCATCCAGAAAAAAATTAGTCTGCTTGATTGGCACCTCATTCACCTCCTTCAACATTCACTCCCTCCACCACTGACACACTTTGGCTGCACTGTGTACCAAGGTGCACTGCAGCAACTCGCCAAGGCTTCTTCGAAAGCACCTTCCAAATCCGCGACTTCTATCACCTAGAAGGATAAGGGCAGCAGACACATGGAAACACCATCACCTGTAGGATCCCCTCCAAGTTACACACTATCCTGACTTGGAAATATATTGCTGTTCCTTCATCATTGCGGGTCAAAATCCTGGAACTGCCTCCCTCACAGCACTGTGGGAGTACCTTCACCACACGGACCGCAGCAGTTTAAGAATGCGGCTCGACACCACCTTCTCAAGAATAATTGTAGATGGGCAATAAATTCTGGCCTTGCCAACGATGCCCACATCCCAGGAATTAATACATTTTCAAAAAGCCCCATCCTTTTCCTGTATACCTAAGACAGTCTGTAGCTGAAGTTCTTCTCAGTCCCTCTCTACTTCTTAAGATCAAAGTGTTGGAAGGATCAGTATGCTGTATACTTGAGGACCTTCTTCTGACCCAATTTTCGATGTACTACTGACTCAGACTGTCCGGTAGTACCAGAAATGCCACGTATTCAGTCTTTATGCATTCAAACGTTCCCTGCCACTAGGACCAGAGGCATGCCATGATATTGAGGACCTCAGTCATTGTTGCCTGTTGCTGTATTACTGCATTCTGTGCAGGTCCTTAAGTCATGGAAGGTTGCACTTTTATGAGGTAACAGAATCTCTCATGGATGTTTCTGCTGATTCCGTTGGCCTTGACTGCACCTTGAATGCAAGTCATCAGCAAAGGGATAACATCAGCTTGCCTCTATGTGCCTTAGATCTCTCTGTAGTAATATTGAATAATCTTGCCAGTATTTGGAAAAATAAATCTTCCTTCACAACATTATTCGGCCCCAAGTTTCCACATGATATGCTCCTGATTTTTAGGAGCAACTGGTGGAGAACGGAATATCTTAGAAATCGGAATTCTCCACATTTAAGTTTTCTGCAGTTCTAGTCAGGTAGAAGAGTTTCACTTTGGAACTGAATTTTTTTTTCAAAAGGGGGCGTGTCCGGCCACTGACGCCTGATTTGAAAGTTTCCACAGTGAAAACGTACTCCAAACTAACTTAGAATGGAGCAAGTGAAGATTTTTGTACGCTTGAAAAAACCTTGTCTACACATTAAAAAATCAGGCATAGGTTACAAATTAGGCGTAGGGAACGAGGTGGGGGGGGGGGGGGCGGGGGGAAGGGAAGTCATTACATTCTACAATCAATCCTTAGTTATACTTATACAAATATTATACAAATAAATCCAACCTGAATAAAAATGTATAAGCAAAGAAAAGATTAAATAAACCATATTCCTACCTGTGTGAAAGTGCTTCAGGCAGGCCTTTCAGGCAGCGGTGTGGCGTCAGTGTCTCTCGACGGCAGGGGCAGGCAGCAAGCAGCCTTCGAGCTGAGCTGCGGTGCTTGAGGCAGGCCTTCATTCCCCGCGAAGGTGCAGCACCCGGACGGACTTGAGGCCATTCGGCCATGGGATTGCAGCGGCGTCAGTGGCTGGTCGGGAGCAGCAGCCTTCGAGCTGTGAGGGGGACTGACTGAGGCCATTTGGACAGGGAGAGGCAGCCACATCGACATCTTTATATTTAAATTTGCAGAATGGGTGCACCACATATTATGCAATGGTTTGCTTCCTCACGCAAGAAATTCTTTGTTCTTGGTGGAAGTTGATCCATTGCAAAGTTGAATTGGCACTTTTATTTCTCCAAACACACAGTCCTTAATTTGCAGGCACCGGTTCTGCAAGTTTAGCAGTGAAAAGCTGAACTCACTGATTTCAGCAGGTGATTTATTCAGCAGTGCTGCTAAAAGCACTCCCTCACACACAGAAATATCAAGAAAATTAAAATACAAGCCTTTGCAGGAGTCCAAGAAACAAATCTTCACTTTTTCTGCAGCACTTTTAAAAATGGCCGAGTGCCAATGTTTCTTTCAGACTGCGCGTGCGCGAACGCTCCAACGCGCACGCGCAGGGTTGCCGGCACCAAGAAGCCTCATTTAAATTGTACCCACCCCCCTCCTACTTACAAAATCGGTGCGAGTGGTAGGCTCCGCCCCCTGTGTGCCACGCCAAGCAGACATCGAGCTCGAGAATACCGCACTTTTTTTTCAGGCGCCGTTTTCGGCGCGAAAATCAGGCGCCCAGCTCTGAGGGGCGCCTTTTTCGCTGCGTGTGGAAACTTGGGGCCTACATAACTAGATGGTGGTGTCTGCCATATATGCAAAACCAGTTTTCATTATATTTTGCAAGGAAGTAAGTGACTTATTTGCACATGTTTATTCACACAGCATTCTCCATCTGATTCTAGATCCATTCTAGATCTGAGATTTCAAAACCCTGAAAACATTTAACAAGGACTGTTGCTTCGCTGTACTACCATACATACTACGCATGACATAGATAATGTGAATTCTTGGCTTTCCTTGGAAAAATTGGCAGATAATCGTTGGGAAGGAACGCTTTACCTGAAAAGGTGGTGAATACTGATTCCGCAAATAATTTTAAAAGGGAGTTAGACATGTAGTTGAGGATGAGGAATTTGCAGGGTTTTGAACAAAAAGCGGGGACGTGGGACTAAGCATGACTCCTTTTTCAAAGAGCCAGGCATGACGGCCTCCTTCTGTGCTGTGAGTTTCTATGTTTCTCATCAGTACTTGGTCACTGCTAGCCACATTGGTACACTACTAGGGTATGTTTTGTGGTGCTGTCAGTCTTTATGTTCAGCTGCAGGTAAAGGGAATGAATCATAAAACTGTGGTTCTGAAATAGCCTATGATATGAATTTTGTGACATTAATAGGATTGGGTGATACCCCTTGCCCACCATGTCGGTTAATCCTGATATTGGGCTCAATTTTCCCCAAGCCCGTTTTCTGGCGTATTGCCAGAGTTACGCCAATTTTTCTAGGCCAGAAATGCGGCAGAAATATTTTGCCAGTTTCCCTGATGTATAATTTGAATTTGGCACTGCGCAGCATGTCCAGTCACCTCGGGGGGTGGAGCCTGCTATCTGCACCGAAAAACAAAGCCGCACCTTCTGCACATGTGCGGGAAAAAAGTTATGTTTTTGACATCATTCCAATCGACGCGCATGCTCATTACAGTTCGGATTTGGCAATCGGCCATTTTTTGAAGAGCTAGTTGTGTGTGTGAGAAAGTTGAGTGCTGGGTGAGAGGATTGGAAAAATAACAGCTGGAACAATACAAGATGCAACGCGGTGCAAGGACCAAGAATTTCTTACAGGATGAAGTGGAGGCACTAGTTACTGGGATTGAGAACAGACGGCAGGAGCTGGACACCAGCAGAGGTCACATAAAAGTTCCACCCAAAGAAATGAAGAAACGCTGGAACCAAGTTGTAGGAGATTACTGTGCAATGGTGACCACCCCGAGGTCTGGAGGCCAGTGCAAAAAGAAGTGGCAGGACCTTGGTCAAGTGGTTAGTGTAAGTAATATTTTCATTTATTGAATGGAATTGCATTTGCAAATGTGACCATCTGTATGTCCCACCCAGCAGAAAGACACCCTCTCTAAAAAGTTGCATTTTCATCTTTGCAGAGGAAGGTGGCACATAATAAAAGGGAAAGAACTCGAACAGGAGGAGGCCCGGCAAATCTGCACTCACTGACACCCTTGGAAGAGAGGGTCGCTGCTTTGATGGGTACTGCCTGGAAAAAAAGCAATCAATACTGCACAAACTGGGCCCACACTCGAGGAAGAGGGTAAATCCTGCAAATTCATCATGGTCCTTCAAATCAGCCTGCCGCCTGGCCTGCTATGTGTGACCCTACTCATGCCACCCACCCTGCCCCCTCCTCTGCTGCTAACCATTTGACTGTTCTGTTATAGTTTGCAGAACTTGAGGCCAACCCTGACAATGCAGAAGAAGATTCAGATGAGGACGAGCCTGAAGAGGAGAACATCTTCCAATCCAACCCTCCAGACCAAGAACATGGGGGTGAAGGGGAGGGGATGGAGCTGGATTAAACTCTCACTATTGTACTGACTTTGGAGGAGGTGCGGCTCATGGAGGTGACAGCCCCTTCCGTGACTAGTGGTTTGAGTGTTGGTGGAACTTTCCATGGCTTCCCACCTTCCGAGGTTGCAGGTCCCAGTGATGGGGTGCAGTGAGGCACACCCAGGGCCCCACTGTCCCAGGCTGCAGGTCCCAGTGTTGGAGTGTGAGCCACACCCGTGGAGAGGAGTGGAAGGAGAGCGCGACCGTGCTCTCCTGAGCTGCAGGATCTAACAGATGTGGTTCAGATGATGTCATTGAGTGCGGGGAGTACTGACCTTACCCAATCTCTCCTGGACGCCATCAGTAGGGTGAGTGATAAGGTAGCGGGACTGTCGGGAGAAATAACAGCAATGACATGAGAAATGGGGAATGATATCTGGGACCATTAGTGAGAGAATAGTGACCATGAGGGAGGGAATGTCAGAGATAGTGCAAACCACGTCACTGACCATGAGGGAGGGAATGTTGCAGATCGTTGAGACACTGTCAGGGCGCAAGAGCGACGGCATTTTGGAGTTAGCTGCTGCAATAAGGGAACACGCCCAGACCCCGCGCCCATTGACAGAATCAACTGTCACTCCCACTCCAATCCCCACAGCAGCCTCTGAAGAGCCCAAAGCCGGGCCCTCCAACTTGCCGCCTGACGCTGATGCCCCCCACTCTCAAGGGGTGCGCAGTACCTGAGATGTTAGAAAGAATAAGCTTGGTGCCAAGCCCAGAAACACTGCGCCACCGCCTGCGGGCAGGGGTGGTGTGTCCAAGACCAAGCGCAGCGGGCGGTCTTAGAATAAAGAGGATGAGAGATGGGTGCAGCCTTTCTATGCTGCTGTTGTTGTTGTTGTTATTATTATTATTGTTACTGTTGTACCTGTTCTCAAATTAAAAGTTTTTTGTAAGTTTTGTAAATTTACAAGTTTATAAGTGATCTTAAAGTTTTTACGTGATCTTAAAGAGTGATATTAAAGTAAAGTTTGATACAAGAATAATTTTATTAAAGTTAAGTTAAGTACATTGTAAACTTTTGAATAAAATATATTTTACTTTAAAACTGAATCATGTTCTATTAACACAACACAACATTACGGAACAGCTCTAAACAGTAAACATGTCCATGTGGAATAGTTGTCGCTGAGCCCTCAGGCATCATTAAAGCATTCACAGATGAACTGCTGGTGCAAGGCTCGAGTAATTGTTAAAGGGGCACGATGGCCCGCCCTCCTCTGCCGTTGTGCTCTGACCTCAGGCACTTGCATGGCTTCGTCATCCTCGTCGTCGTCCTCCTCCTCCTCCTACTCGTCACCTGCATCTTCCATATCATTATCATCAGCAACTCTCACTGCAGATGGGTCTTCTACTACCAGCTGCCATTATCTCATGATGGCTAAGTTATACAGCATGCAGCACACAACAGTGAACTGACCGACAATCTCAGTGGTGTAGCAAGTAACCTCCGGAATGGTCCAGGCATCGGAAATGCTGTTTCAATATGCCAATGGTCCTCTCAATGATGCTGCGCGTCGCAATGTGTGACATGGTGTATTGACGGTCAGCTTCCATCCGGGTTACGAATAGGGGTGTCATGAGCCAGGTGGCGAGGCCGTACCCTTTGTCTCCTAGTAATCAGCTCTGCCCTTCTAGCTGCTGCTGCTGAAACATGGCAGATATAACGCTGTCGCGTAGGATGAACGCATCATGGGTGCTGCCAGGGTATCTTGCATCGACTGACATGATATAATGCATTTCGTCACACACCAGCTGCATATTAATGGAATGGAAGCCTTTTCTGTTCCTGTACATCTCGTAATCCTTCAAAGGTGCTCGTAAGGCGAAGTGGGTACAATCAATGCAGCTCTGTATCTTTGGGAAGCCAGCAATCCTGGAGAAGCCCACAGCTCTGTCATGGATTGCTTGGGCAGTCATGGGGAACTTTATGAGGTCATTCCTATGCACAAAAAGTGCAGCCGTGATCTGGCGAATGGAGACATGTGTTGCATGTTAAGAGATGGCGCACACATCTCCAGTTGTAGCTTGAAACGATCCGGAGGCATAGAATGAAAGTGCAGCTGAAATCTTCACTTCAACTGACAAAGCAGTCCTCCTGATGCTTCTAGGTTGCAGGTCTGCTTTAACCAACTCACAGATTTCACTAACAACTTGTTTGCAGAAACGCAGCCTTCTGACACAGTCTGCATCATTCAGGTGGAGGTACGAATGCCTATCTCGATATATCCGAGGTGGGTAAGGTCTCTTGCCCAGCACCCTACAGGCTCTGATGTTCCTGATGTGATGAAGTCGAATCAATTGCCTCCTACATAGCACCATGATGCAGAAGGCATGCACAAGGTATGGCATTGTCAGTATTGCCCCCATACTTAAGTTTAACCTTTGAAAGAAGCTCAAAATGGCAGGAAAGCAGGCAGGACAGGTTCGCAGTTGTATCTCTCCAGGTATGTATGGATGGACCATACCCAAAGGTCTTGTGACTTCTCCTCTCTCCCTCGCCCCCTTGAGTCTTGTGACTTTTCTCCCTCCCTCCCCCTCCCTGGACTCCAAGCCTTCCGATCGGCACCTTGCTCTCTCTCTCTCTCCTCTCCCCCCCGCGCGCCCCCCCCAGCCTTTATTAATTGTAGTCTTGTGACATCTCTCTCTCCCTCCCCCTTTCCGAGTCCAAGCCTTCCGACCAGCACCTCGCTCTCTCTCTCCTCCCTCTCCCCCTCCCACGGCTTGTTTTGTAGCCAAACCCTGAGCCGCTGTGTCCGGTTCTGCACGGGGCCGATTCTGCCGGCCAAACCTACGACCCTCCAGCCCTGCTTCAAGACGCTCGCTGGTGGTATGTGAGTGAGTTAAAAAATGAGAGAACTTCTGAAATCCAACAAATTTACACTTCTTTGTCGACAGGTAAAAGAAAGTTGAATTTATTGTTGATTTTGACAGTGTTCTTGACTCCCTCCAAAATCTTCGAATGAAAAACAATTACGTCTTTCAGCGCAGATTTGTGAATGTGCGCTGGTTTTCTTAACTCACCAGAAGATTTTTCGGGAGTGGCCAGATACGCCCATCCAAGAGAAAAAAATGTTGGCCAATTGAAAAAACTGGCGCAGACTTCACGTAAAAAAAACTGGCCTAGAAAAATTGTAACTAAGTCAGTTACGTCGGCGCAGATCGCAGGGGGAAACTTTGAAAAAAATAAAAATGCCAAAAAAAAACGGCGCAAATGAACAGGGAAAATTGAGCCCAATTGTGTGGCCTAATGAGACAGTTGCTTTATTTCTTGCACTTGATGCTGTTAGATGCTTCAGGGAAAGAGCTGGGACTCTAAATATTTAAAAGATACAAATTAAATAATACTGTTACTGAAAAGACATATAAAGTATTTGTAAAAGTTGCATTAAGTTTAACTGAGAAGGTGAACTGCTTGCTGATTGCTTTACTTGGTGACCTGGTTCCTGTTGCTTTACAGATATTTCACCACCTTGGAGCAGCTTAGCTGCCACAATGACGGATGTTTCTAAATTTGGACTGCACCTTTTCTCAGAAAGAGTGAGAAAGAACTAATGAAGCTGCAGGCTTTACCCTTTGAAGTTAAATGGTGTCATTTGTACTGTAACAGGAAAACACTGCCCAACAGTAAATTACCATTTTTATATTTTGAATATTTGGAAGTATCAATCAGAGAATTCTATTTATTTAGTATGTTTGCTAAATTGTTGCCTTCCAATTAGTCAATTTTACAATTAAAAACAAAATAAACAAATGTGGGGCTACACCTGTGGTTAGAAGTAAATCTACCATCTCTGGACCATACAGATCAGGTAGGTCTCAGGTTCAAACCCCAGTCTATGGTGAGTCAACTGACCTCAGTTGGGATAGCTACAATTGGCCTTAGTGCCTAGAGATGGGGGATGGCAGAATCAGCCAGTGTTGTGCTCCTGATCGCTATAAAGTAACTACTGCCTAACAAGCATGTAGGCACTATGAGGGTTCATTTTAACTTTTAGCGATGAATTAGCTACCCGTTATATTGATTTTATCAAGGCTTTTGACAAGGTCCCATATGGCAGACTGGTCAGAAAAGTAGAAGCCCATGGGATCCAAAGGAAAGTGGCATGTTGGATCCAAAATTGGCTCAGTGGCAGGAAGCAAAGGGTAATGTTCGACGGGTGTTTTTGTGACTAGAAGGCTGTTTCCAGTGGGGTTCCGCAGGGCTCAGTACTCGGTCTCTTGCTTTTTGTGTATATATCAATGATTTGGACTTTAATATAGGGGCATGATTGAGAAGTTTGCAGATGATACAAAAAATGACTGCTTGGTTGATAGTGAGGAAGAAAGCTGTAGATTGCAGGAAGATATTAATGCACTGGTGGTGGGCAGAACAGTGACAAATGGAATTCAATTCGGAGAAATGTGAGGTAATGCATTTGGGGAGGGCTAACAAGGCAAGCAATTGCACAATAAATGATAGGATACTGAGAAGTGTAGAGGAACAGTGGGACCCTGGAGTGCATGTCTGCAGATTCCTGAAGGTAACAGGCCAGTTATGAAGATGGCTAAGAAAGTATACTTTCCTTTATTAGCCGAGGCATAGAATACAAGAGCAGGAAGGTTCTGCTTGAACTGTATAAAACACTACTTAGGCCACAGCTAGAGTATTGTGTACAGTTCTGGTCACCACATTACAGGAAAGATGTGATTGTATTAGAGAGGGTACAGAGGAAATTTACAAGGACGTTGCCAGGACTGGAGAATCTTTAGCTATGAGGATACATTGGATAGGCTGGGGTTGTTTTCTTTGGAACAGAGAAGGCTGAGGGGGAGACTTAATTGAGGTGTATAACATTATGTGGGGCCTAGATAGAGTGGATAGAAAGGACCTATTTCCCCTAGCAAAGAGGTCAGTAACCAGGGGGCATAGATTTAAATTAATTGGTAGAAGGATTAGAGGGGAGTTGAGGAGAAAAAGGGTGATAGGGGTCTGGAACTCACTGCCTGAAAGCGTGGTAGAGACAAAAACCATCACCACATTTAAAAAGTACTTGGATATGCACTTGAAGTGATGTAATCTACAAGGCTACGAACCAAGAGCTAGAAAGTGAGATTAGGCTGGATAGCTTTTTTTCGGCTGGCATGGACACGATGGGCCAAATGGCCACCTTCTGTGCTGTAAATTTCTATGATTCTATACACCCTGTAAAATGGGGAGCCAATCTACAACCATCTGTTGTCCTCCCCTGCCAAAAGTTAATATGACCTCCTCGGTGTCCTTACAGTGGGAAAGATTTTCAATCTGCTACTTGGGTTGCGGATTTGCAAACCATTACAGAAACGGCCCGATTTGCATTACCATTGATTTTAATGGAAATAAAAACCGGGCGGTTTCTAGAACGGGCGGCTGATCGCAATGCCAGTTTTACGCCCGTTTGGCAAGCTGAAAATCAACACCATTGGCTCGGCTGTGATGTTGCCCACAGGCAGATTGCCGATTGTCGATCACTGTCAGGCTCACACATATACAGGTTGAATATAGAATCATAATGTTTTCAGAAAAGGAAGTGAAGAAAGAAAACTGACTGGTAAAAAGTACATTTAAAAAAAAGAAAATTGTGAATACAGCGACCGCAATAAAAAGATTCTTGCCAGATTGTTGAAAGTTCACAAATAATTTTTACTCACTGTATTAGGGCTCCTTTTGTACAATATTAAGTGTATTTCAGAACCAACAAAGGTTTTGTTTAAACCTTAGTGGCATCAGTTACTTTATTTCCTGTGACCTATTAAAGTTTATAATGGTGCTAAAAATATAGAAACATAACATTGTCCTTTTAAGGTTGGCCTAAATGTATACTTTAATCATTGGAAACATCGGGGTGGAAATTCGGTTGGATGTTACTTAGGGCGCTAATGGCGGCGGGGCGGTGAATTTTGCGCCAGGAATGGTTTGCGTCTGCAGCCACAAGATTCAGCAGCTGGGCCCTGAGTGTGGAGCAGAGCGCTAAGTGAGGTATTCCACACTTCTCTTAGGACGCTAGGCTGGCTGAGCAACTGAAAATCTGTTGCTAAAGAACTGGCCTCAGAGCGCGCTAAGAGATGCTCCCTTGGAAAATAAATCGCAAAAAAAACCCACAAAAAACATTCCCCATACCTTGCTCACCCCACATCAAGATAAATCACAAAAATAAAAAAATAAAAAACAATCACACTTACCACATTTAGTCATTCCTTCTCTCACCGCCACCGGAACAGCTCGGACCAATCGCTTTCCCAGGCGGTCCCACTAGGGTGTGCTACAGGGCGCTACAGGGTCAGCGTGAAACAAAAATCATTGTGAAGTCAAAACCAGGGGCGTTGCACACCAGCTCAACACTCCCGGGCGGTACTGGTCAGCGCTGCCGGGCACCGGCTCACTGAATGTGCCAAGTGGCGCGAATGCCGGCGCTCGCGGCTCCGAACCCCTTTAGCGCCCCTATTTTGACCCTTTCCAGGGGCGTTAAGCTAACGAATTTCTACCCCATTGAGCTTTTAAATATATATTGTGCACAATGCTTTCTTCATGCAATGGCAGAAACATTATTTGAAAACTACGAGCACACAGGAGTTTGCAATCTTACTATACGTGAAAACAGGAATTGCACCAATGGGAATGACGATTTCAATTCTACTTTTGAATTTGTGCTATAGAACCAGCATTCTCACTCAGGGAATCAGTACAAATAAAGGCACATTTGCCTGTTTTATATGTTTCTACATTTGCATTCAATTCTTTAACATATTTATTTTGTGTACTTATCATTTTTTTCAAAAGAAAATTAAACATGGCTGGCGAATGTCGCACGATATAACCTTCAGCAAATTAGATCAGAGCACCATTTGATTAGAAGACTATTGTCTTTGAAATAAAATCACAACTGCGTTTGGCCCCTGATTGCAGGAAATGATATTAATAGTGTGTAAAATTATAGTCAATTTGTTTATTAATACTTATTGTTTATTAATACTTATTTTCTTTATACACACACATATGCATGCAGTTACTAATTTGTTTATTAACACTCATTTTCTTTATGTACACACACACACACACACACACATATATAGCTTACAAGGCAAAGTAACAAGGCAGATGAGAACATAACCTTGGCTTATTAAATAAAATACAAACATTTTTATCACAGTAGACTGTAGCTAAACAAAACACATTGAAAAGGCATAAAGTTGCAGACCTTGAAGGCTCAAGGGCTGTAACAATTTGAAACAAGAAACAAGACACAGTTGAGGTTGAGATTTGATCTACCATAGAAACTAGACTGATAAGGAAGCTTCACTGGACAGAAAAGAAGGGGCCATGTGCCACAATAACATCTCTTGAAATAGGTGTTTTGCAGTGGAAAGTAACAGAAGAAGAGAGAAGGTGCAACAGAGGAGAACAGGGAAGAAAGGAAGGCTGAGTGATAGATCCAAGGGAATGCCAGTATAAGAAAAGGACCCCAGCAGGGTTTAGGTATAAAAGAGAGGAGGAGGATTCAAGTGACTCTCAGAGACGAATACAGGCCTGGGGCATGGCCAGAGAGGTGCAGACACCTCTTACCCCAACCTTTACCCAAGAAATAAACGGGAGAGTATAACTCTTAATTATACCTTGTAAAATGATGCTTAAGATACAGTAATTGTATTGATTCTTGCTTGTGCTGAATAAAGTTTTAATCACTGGCACCAACACGGGTCGATGGCGTATCATTTGGAACCAAAGATCTCACAAAGTGCATGCCTCTGGTTTTTCAGTTTTATATGATTTTTTTCAAAGATAAGCTTTCTTTCAATCAAGAGGGGATAAGGTTCATGACACACAAAAGCACCAAAGTTGAAAAGAATAAAAAAGGAATCAGGGGATAGCAATTAACTGATGCTAATAGTGAGTTTAAAAGGTTGAAGATTGTAGGTGGAAAGAAAGATTGAATAAGCTGGGTTATTCTTGGGTTTTGAGGTCCTGGAGAGAAAATATTAGTGGATTGTGTGATCAATTTTGAGTTGAACACAGCAAGCATGTAAGCTGGAAGAAGACTGCACTTTTTAAAAAAGGAGGGAGAGAGAAAACAGGGAATTATAGACCGGTCAGCCTGACATCGGTAGTGGGTAAAATGATGGAATCAATTATTAAGGATGTCATAGCAGTGCATTTGGAAAGAGGTAATATGATAGGTCCAAGTCAGCATGGATTTGTAAAAGGGAAATCATGCTTGACAAATCTTCTGGAATTTTTTGAGGATGTTTCCAGTAGAGTGGACAAAGGAGAACCAGTTGATGTGGTATATTTGGACTTTCAGAAGGCTTTCGACACAAGAGATTAATGTGCAAAGTTAAAGCACATGGGATTGGGGGTAGTGTGCTGACATGGATTGAGAACTGGTTGTCAGACAGGAAGCAAAGAGTAGGAGTAAATGGGGACTTTTCAGAATGGCAGGCAGTGACTAGTGGGGTACCGCAAGGTTCTGTGCTGGGGCCCCAGCTGTTTACACTGTACATTAATGATTTAGACGAGGGGATTAAATGTAGTATCTCCAAATTTGCGGATGACACTAAGTTGGGTGGCAGTGTGAGCTGCAAGGAGGATTCTATGAGGCTGCAGAGCGATTTGGATAGGTTAGGTGAGTGGGCAAATGCATGGCAGATGAAGTATAATGTGGATAAATGTGAGGTTATCCACTTTGGTGGTAAAAACAGAGAGACAGACTATTATCTGAATGGTGACAGATTAGGAAAAGGGGAGGTGCAAAGAGACCTGGGTGTCATGGTACATCAGTCATTGAAGGTTGGCATGCAGGTACAGCAGGCGGTTAAGAAAGCAAATGGCATGTTGGCCTTCATAGCGAGGGGATTTGAGTACAAGGGCAGGGAGGTGTTGCTACAATTGTACAGGGCCTTGGTGAGGCCACACCTGGAGTATTGTGTACAGTTTTGGTCTCCTAACCTGAGGAAGGACATTCTTGCTATTGAGGGAGTGCAGCGAAGGTTCACCAGACTGATTCCCAGGATGGCGGGACTGACCTATCAAGAAAGACTGGATCAACTGGGCTTGTATTCACTGGAGTTCAGAAGAATGAGAGGGGACCTCATAGAAACGTTTAAAATTCTGACGGGGTTAGACAGGTTAGATGCAGGAAGAATGTTCCCAATGTTGGGGAAGTCCAGAACCAGGGGACACAGTCTAAGGATAAGGGGGAAGCCATTTAGGACCGAGATGAGGAGGAATTTCTTCACCCAGAGAGTGGTGAACCTGTGGAATTCTCTACCACAGAAAGTTGTTGAGGCCAATTCACTAAATATATTCAAAAAGGAGTTAGATGAAGTCCTTACTATTAGGGGAATCAAGGGGTATGGTGAGAAAGCAGGAAACATAGAAACATAGAAACATAGAAAATAGGTGCAGGAGTAGGCCATTCGGCCCTTCTAGCCTGCACCGCCATTCAATGAGTTCATGGCTGAACATGCAACTTCAGTACCCCATTCCTGCTGAAGTTTCATGTTCAGCCATGAACTCATTGAATGGCGGTGCAGGCTAGAAGGGCCGAATGGCCTACTCCTGCACCTATTTTCTATGTTTCTATGTTTCTAAGAGGAGGCATGTTTACAGCTTAGGAGAAACAAGGTAGAAAAGATCAAAGGACATTGGATGTGGTAATACTGATATAAAAGAAGCAAGTAAGGTTTCGAGAGAGATAGCAATGGCTGGAGGTGCAGACAACAAGTATAGGGAAAGAGAAATTGTGTGGGTTTTATAACAGGTGGCCGATCCACTACCTTCTGTCATTGCTGAAAGTTAAAATTGCCTCTCCTCGTATTGCCCAGGTATAGAGGTGCATTGCTCGAGGTCTCAGTAGAACTGCCTGTCCACCCTCTCATCTGCTGAAATCAGGAGGCCTGAGACTGAAGTTGAGGAAATTTCAAAATAACTATAAAGCCAAAATAACACCAATACAGAATGTCCCCCAAAAACTGTTGTGTAATGGTTATAGTACTGGACCAGCAACCCCAAGTCAGTGAGTTCAAATCTGCAGTAACAAGCGATGAAATTGCATTCAATAAATGTGATATTTTGTGGGCCAGGACTAAAAAAAATTACTACACAAACTGCCAGACATTGTAAAATCCAACTGGTTCACTAATGTCCTTCAGGGAAGGGAGCCTGCCACCACTATCTAGTCTAGCTAATCTGACTCCAGTCCCACATTATGTGATTGACCCCTAATGCCTCTGGGAAACTGTGGATGGACAATAAATGCTGCCTTACCACCATTGCCCATGCCTCAAGAGCAAATCAAAAGAACACAACTGAATAAGAGGTGTGCTGCGTCATATAATCTCTGAATTTGTCTAGCGATTGAGACAACATTATGCAGTTGGATGTTTGTCCACCAGAGGGAGGATAATCTGGAGGTAATGTTGTCATTTTTGTATGCGTAATTCGAAAATCTCCAATTAAACTAACAGGTTTCTGGAAGAATTACCTTCACATTGCTGTCATAGTTATGGATTTTTTTTTCCAAGACTTACAACCCGCAAAGCTGGCGTTGATATCCGCCCGCTCTAGCCTCATGTCATCGCTGCTTACGCGCCGGCCCAGGACGCTAACTATGGGGCGTGGCGCTGCCGAGGTAATGCCTCCCAAACCTCCGGGGCAATTTCCCGGGAGGCGGTAGCACCCCACTCCCCCAGCAGAAACTGCCTTGCGCCCCCCCTCCACCCCCCCCAGAGGCACTAACAGGGTGCAAAAAAGGGGCAAATTTGCCCCCTTTCTATCGACATCTGATTCTTGTTAAGTGACTAGAACCGTATTATATTCAGACACTGTCAGCATTAGTAGCTAGCTGTATCCCCATATATATAACTTGTCTTGAATCAGAAATTAGCCTATTTTAATTAGCAATTTTTACTGTAAAGATTAATAGTGTTTCCAAATTATGATTACATAAGATTACATAGGATATACAACACATAAACAGGCCATTCGGCCCAACCAATCCATGCCTGCATTTGTGCTCCACTCGAGCCGCCTCCTGATTTTCCTCATCTAACTCTATCAGCATAACCCTCTATTCCCTTCTCCTTCATATGTTTATCTAGCCTCTCTTTAAATGCATCTATACTATTTGCCTCAACTACTCCCTATGGTAGCGAGTTCTACATTCTCACCACTCTCTGGGGAAAGCAGTTTCTTCTGAATTCCCTATTTGATTTTTTGGTGACTATCTTATATCGATGGCCTCTTGTTATGCTTTTCCCCACAAGTGGAAACACTCTCTCTCTATCTACTCTATCAAAACATTGGTGATCGTTTTCCAACAGTCTATCGACTCTGGATCAGTTCCTATGGACTGGAGGGTAGCTAATGTAACTCCACTGTTTAAAAAAGGAGTGAGAGAGAAAACGGGTAATTATAGACCGGTTAGCCTGACATCAGTAGTGGGGAAAATGTTGGAATCAATTATTAAAGATGAAATAGCAGCGCATTTGGAAAGCAGTGACAGGATCGGTCCAAGTCAGCATGGATTTGTGAAAGGGAAATCATGCTTGACAAATCTTCTGGAATTTTTTGAGGATGTAACTAGCAGAGTGGACAAGGGAGAACCAGTGGATGTGGTGTATTTGGACTTTCAAAAGGCTTTTGACAAGGTCCCACACAAGAGATTGGTGTGCAAAATCAAAGCACATGGTATTGAGGGTAATGTACTGACGTGGATAGAGAACTGGTTGGCAGACAGGAAGCAGAGAGTCGGGATAAACGGGTCCTTTTCAGACTAGCAGGCAGTGACTAGTGAGGTACCTCAGGGCTCAGTGCTGAGACCCCAGCTATTTACAATATACATCAATGATTTAGATTAAGGAATTGAGTGTAATATCTCCAAGTTTGCAGATGACACTAAACTGGGTGGCGGTGTGAGCTGTGAGGTGGATGCTAAAAGGCTGCAGGGTGACTTGGACAGGTTAGGTGAGTGGGTAAATGCATGACAGATGCAGTATTATGTGGATAAATGTGAGGTTATCCACTTTGGGGGCAAAAACACGAAGGCAGAATATTATCTGAATGGCGGCAGATTAGGAAAGGGGGAGGTGCAACGAGACCTGGGGGTCATGGTTCATCAGTCATTGAAAGTTGCCGTCATTTGAGTATAGGAGCAGGGAGGTCTTACTGCTGTTGTACAGGGCCTTGGTGAGGCCTCACCTGGAATATTGTGTTCAGTTTTGGTCTCCTAATCTGAGGAAGGACGTTCTTGCTATTGAGGGAGTGCAGCGAAGGTTCACCAGACTGATTCCCGGGATAGCGGGACTGACATATGAGGAGAGACTGGATCAACTGGGCCTTTATACCCTGGAGTTTAGAAGGATGAGAGAGGATCTCATAGAAACTTACAAGATTCTGACGGGACTGGATAGGTTAGATGCGGGAAGAATGTTCCCGATGATGGGGAAATCCAGAACCAGGGGACACAGTCTTAGGATAAGGGGTAGACCATTTAGGACTGAGATGAGGAGAAACTTCTTCACTCAGAGAGTTGTTAACCTGTGGAATTCCCTACCACAGAGAGTTGTTTATGCCAGTTCATTGGATATATTCAAGAGGGAGTTAGATATGGCCCTTATGGCTAAAGGGATCAAGAGATATGGAGAGAAAGCAGGAAAGGGGTACAGAGGTAATGATCAGCCATGATTTTATTGAATGGTGGTGCAGACTCGAAGGGCCAAATGGCCTACTCCTGCACCTATTTTTTCTATGTTTCTATGTTTCTAAAACCTTTCATAATTTTAAAGACCTTAATTAGGTCACCCCTCAGCCTTCATTTTTCAAGCGAAAAAAGACCCAGCCTGTTCATCCTTTCCTGATAGGTATACCCTCGCATTTCTGGTATTATCCTTGTAAATCTTCTCTGCACCCTCTCCAGTGCCTTTTCATCTTTTTTTATAATATGGTGACCAGAACTGTACGCAGCACTCCAAATGTGGTCTAACTAAGGTTCGATACATGTTTAGCATAACTTCTCTACTTTTCAATTCTATTCCTCAAGAAATAAACGCTGGTGCCTGGCTTGCTATTTTTATGGCTATGTCGCTAATTTTAGTGATTTGTGTATTTCTGCTCTTAGATCCCTTTGCTCCTCGATCCCACTTAGACTCAGACCCTCCAAGTAATAAGTGACTTCGTTATTCTTCCTACCAAAATATAACACCTCACATTTATCTGTGTTGAATCTCATTTGCCAATTATATGCCCACTCTGCAAGTTTATTAATGTCTTCCTGTAATTTGTTGCAGACCTCCTCACCCCCCCACCCCCCATCAATTTGGTGTCATCTGCTAATTTAGAAATTGTGTTTTTGATTCCAAAGTCTAAATCGTTAATGTAAGTTGTGAACAACAGTTGATCCAGCACTGATCCTTGTGGAAAACCACTATCGACCTTCTATCATCTTTTACCCCTACTCTCTGCTTTCTGCCTTGAAGCCAGCTCGCTATTCTGCTGCTTGTGAGGTGCTAGAAAAAATGTGATTTAAGTCAGTTCAATTTTCAAGTTAAAATGAGTTGATCCTGTAAATAAAAAAGCTTGCCAGATTACCTCAAGGTAAATATTGATCTTCAGTGCTTCTGGGTTAGAACTTTGGGTTCTAAGAATTCATAATAGTGAGGGAAATGAGTCACCATTTGTGAGCTAGATTTCTTTCAGGCACAGGATGACAGGGCTTTCTTCTAAGATTCGATCATGGGTGGGAAAGGGCTTATTCTACAGAGCTCAGACATTTTGAAGAACAAGTCAGAGGTCGAGGGTGGCTGGAAGCACATTGGGCTGGAAGACGGATATGTGACTCACTGGCAGTGAGGGAGGGGATGGGTGGGGGAAGGATAATAGGGAGGAAAGAAAGACTTGCATTTATATAATGCCTTTCATGACCACCGGACATCTCAAAGCGCTTTACAGCCAATGAACTACTTTGGCGTGTATACACTATAGTAATGTGGGAAAGGAGGTCTGAGAAATTGATTCCAGGAAAGCACAATGGATGGGGGCGGTACTGGGAAAGAGGAAGAGGCTAGTTAGTGTTATGTATGTAAACATTATAACTGTGTAAGACTTGTCACCAGAGGGCCCATCTGTTGGGGAATCAAGGGTCACCTGCACACCTCATGCAAGTGAGTATATAAGGTTGTCTGCCATGCTGCTTGGCACACTGAAGTTTTATTAAAGAGACTAAGGTCACATCAGTTTAAGCTCACAGTACTCAGTCTTGTGGAGTTATTCTAAACATAACAATTGACGACGAGTAACAGATCACGAACTTTCATGTGGTTATGGCTGTCATTAGTATTCTTGAGCGATTTGTAGAGGGTGATGATTGTGAAGCCTTCATTGAACGTCTCAACCAGTACTTCATGGCCAACGAGCTGGATGCGGACGATAAAGCGATCAAGCCGCGGGGCGATTCTCCTCACCATTTGTGGGTCTACAACATACAGCCTCATCAAGCATCTGCTAGTACCGATGAAATCATCGGAAAAGACATATGCAGAGTTGTGTACACCAGTTTGAGAACATCTTAATGGCCAGGTATCGCTTCTATATGCATCAACGCTCCGAGGGCCGGAACGTGGCAAGTTATGTCGCCGACCTAAGACACCCTGCGGGACCTTGCAATTTTGCTGGATATTTGGGGGAAATGCTGCAGGACTTTCTCGTGCTTGGAATCGGCCACGAGGCCATTCTTCGCAAGCTGCTGTCTGCTGAATGCCCAGACCTGAACAAGGCCATCAAGACAGCCCAGGCTTTCATGTCCACGAGCGATAATACTAAACTGATATCTTCTCAGCATCGAAGCTCACCGGCAAGTACTGTGAATAAAATAAGGCCATTAGCAGGCAGAACTGCACATGGCAGGGCCTACATGTCTGTAGCTGCAAGACCTAGGATGACTCAGAGTCCGCTGTGGGGCGTGAATGCGAATCCATTAACACCATGTTGGTGCTGCGGGGGTAATCATAGAGCCCATCAATGTCGATTCAAACACTATGGGCCCAAGTTTCGGGCCGTGCCTAAAACGGAAAAGCCCCGACCTGGACGCCCGTTTTTCACGCCACAAGGTGCGCCGCAAAAATACTTATATATTCTCTGGCCTCTGGAGCTGGGCGCGGCGCAGCAAGAGCTGTAGGGGGCGGAGCCAGGTCCCTGCACTGAAAACAGTGCCGGGACCTCTGCACATGCGCGCTACAGTGGGCGCGCATGTGCAGTAGCTCCAGGCGCCCAAAACTGTGTGGGAGGGGCCCGAAGCACGCAGCCCTTAGCCCTGGCCGAATGGCCTCATTGGGGCTGCGTGGATCAGGCTGCACCTCCCAGGCCCAACTCCTGCTTCCTCCCGACCCGACCCCCGCCCCCCACCCGGACTCGACTTCCCGCCCCGCCCCCGGACTGGACCGGACCCGATCCGCGCTCCCCCACCCCCGGCCCCCAGACCGGACCCAATCCGAGCAGACTCCCACTCCCTGGACCCGACCCGACCCCGGTCCAGACCGCCCCCCCCCACCACACCCCCGGACCGGACCCAACCCAACCCGAACAGACTCCCACTCCCCGGACACGACCCCAGACCAGAAACCGCCCCCCCCCGCCCCCGGACCAGAACTGACCCGCGCTCCCCCCCCCCCCGCTGCCAGACCCGACCCGACCCGACCCGAACCCGGACCTGACCCCGGACATGACCACCCCACCACCCACGGACCCAACCCGACCCGAGCCGAACAGACTCCCACTCCCCCCCGGCCCGACCCAACCCGACCCCAGACCTGACCCCCGCCCCCCCCCCGACCCCAGAACCGACCCAACCCGCGCTACCCCCCCTCCCTCCCTCCCTCTCCTCCCCCCTCCCTCCCTCTCCTTCCCCCTCCCTCTCCTCCCCCTCCCTCCCCTCTCCTCCCTCTCCCTCCCCTCTCCCCCCCCTCCCTCCCTCCCTCTCCCTCCTCCCTCCATCTCCTCCCCTCCCTCCCTCTCTTCCCCCTCCCTCCCTCCCTCTCCTCCCACTCTCTCCCTCTCCTCCCCCTCCCTCCCCTCCCCCTCCCTCCCTCTCCTCCCCCTCCATCCCCTCCCCCTCCCTCCCTCCCTCTCCTCCCCCTCCCTCCCTCTCCTCCTCCTCCCTCTCCTCCCACTCCTCCCCCTCTCTCCCCCTCCCTCCCTCTCCCTCCCCTCCCCCTCCCTCCCTCTCCCTCCCCTCCCTCGGTCCCCCTCCCTCCCCCTCCCTCACTCTCCCTCTCTCCCTCTCCACCCCCTCCCTCCCTCCCTCCCTTCGCCCCTCCCTTCTCCCCTCCCTCCCTTATCCCCTCCCTCCCTCTCCCTCCCTCCCAGCCTCTCCTCCCCCTCCCTCTCCTCACCCTCCCTCCCTCCGCTCCCCCTCACTCTCCTCCCTCCATCTCCTCCCCTCCCTCCCTCTCCTCACCCTCCCTCCCCTCCCCCTCCTCCCCTCCCTCTCCTCACCCTCCCTCCCTCTCCTCCCTCCCCCTCCTCCCCCTCCCTCTCCTCCCCCTCCCTCGCTCTCCTCCCCTCCCTCCCCACCCCTCCCATCCTCTCCTCCCCCTCCCTCCCACCCTCTCCTCCCTTTCCTCCTCCCTCCCTCTCCATCCCCTCCCTCCATCTCCTCCACCTCCCTCCCTCTCCCTCCCCCTCTTTCCCCCCTCCCCCTCCCTCTCTCTCCCTCCCTCCCTCTCCTCCCACTCCTCCCCCTCCCCCCTCTCCCTTCTCCCCTCCCTCCCTCCCTTCTCCCCCTCCCTCCCTCCTTTCTCCCCTCCCTTCCCCCCTCCCTCCCTTCTCCCCTCCCTCCCTCTCCCTCCCTCCCACCATCTTCTCCCCCTGCCTCCCCTCCCTCTCCTCCCCCTCCCTCACCTCCCTCCCTCTCCTCCCCTCCCTCTCCTCCCTCCCTCTCCTCCCCCTCCCTCCCCCCTCACCTCCCCACTCTCCTCCCCCTCCCTCTCTCTCCTCCCTCCCTCTCCTCCACCTCCCCCCTCTTCTCCCCCTCCCTCACTCTCCTCCCCCTCCCACCCTCTCCTCCCCCTCCCTCTCTCTCCTCCCCCTCCCTCCCTCTCCTCCCTCCCTCTCTTCCCCCTCCCACCCCCTCTCCTCCCCCTCCCTCCCTCTCCTCGCCCTCCCTCCCCTGCCCCTCCCTCACTCTCCCCCCTCTCTACTCACCCTCCCTCCCTCTCCTCCCCCTCCCTCCCTCCCTCACCTCCCCCTCCTTCCCCTCCCTCCCATCCTCCCTTCTTCCCCTCCCTCCCTCCCTTCTCCCCTCCCATCTCCCCTCCCTCCCTCTCTCTCTTCTCCCCTCCCTCCTCCCCCCTCACTCGCTTCTCCCCGCTATCCCTCCCTTCTCCCCTCCCTCCCTCCCCTCTCCCCTTACTCCCTCCCTTCTCCCCTTACTCCCTCCCTCCTCCCCCTCCCCTCCCTTCTCCCCTCCCTCCCTCCCTCCCACTCTCCCTTCTCCACTCCCCCCCTCCCTCCTCCTCCTCCCCTCCCTCCCTCCCTTCTCCTCCTCCCCTCCCTCCCTCCCTTCTTCTACTACCCCTCCCTCCCTCCCTTCCCCTCCTCCCCTCCCTCCCTTCTCCTCATCCCCCTCCCTCTCCTCCCCTCCCTCCCTCCCTCTCCTCCCCCTCCCTCTCTCCCTCTCCTCACCCTCCCTCCCTCTCCTCCCCCTCCCTCCCTCCCTCTCCTCCTCTCCCCCTCCCTCTCCTCCCTCTCCTCCCCCTCCCTCTCCTCTCTCTCCTCCACTTCCCTCTCCTCCCTCTCCCCCCTCCCTCTCCTCCCCCTGCCTCCCTCCCTCTCCTCCCCCTCCCTCCCCCTCCCTCCCTATCCCCCCTCCCTCTCCTCCCCCCCTCTCCTCCCCCTCCCTCCCTCCCTCTCTTCCCTCTCCTCCCCATCCCTCCCTCTCGTCCCCTCCCTCCCTCTTCTCCCTCCCTCTCCCTCCTCCCTCCCTCTCCTACCCCTCCCTCCCTCTTCTCCCCCTCCCTCACTCCATCTCCTCCCCCTCCCTCTCCTCCCCCTCCCTCCTTCTCTTTCCCCTCCCTCCCCTCCCCTCCCCCTCCCTCCCTCTCCTCCTCCTCCCTCCCTCCTCCTCTCCCTCCCTCCCTCTCCTCCCCCTCCCTCCCTCCCTCTCCTCCCCCTCCCTCTCCTCCCTCCCTCCCTCCCATATGCGTCGAGAAGTCTATCTAAGGCTGAAAGAGCCTACAGTATGGTCGAGAAAGAGACGTTAGCATGTGTATACGTATGTGTGGACTCTGGTTCGAGCTTGTAACCCACCACAAACCGCTCATTTCGCTGATTTCAGAGAGCAAAGGTATAAACACCAATGCTTCATCCCGCATCCAAAGATGGGCACTAACATTGTCCGCTTATGACTATGTTATCCGCCACAAACCAGGAACGGAGAACTGTGCTGATGCCCTCAGTCGGCTACCATTGCCCACCGCCGGGGTGGAAATGGTGCAACCCGCAGACTTGCCTCTGGTCATGAATGTTTTTGAGAGCGAGGGGGTCACCCGTAGCGACTCGCCAGATCAAGACCTGGACTAGCCAGGACCCTGTGCTATCACTAGTAAAAAGTTGTGTCCTCAATGGGAGCTGGTCAGCTGTTCCCAGGGAAATGCAAGATGAAATAAAACCATTTCACCGACGGAAAGATGAAATGTTCATCCAGTCGGATTGTCTCTTATCGGGTAATCGCGTGGTTTTGCCAAAAAAAGGCAGGGAAATGTTTATACGCGACCTACACAATACCCACCCAGGCATTGTCATGATGAAGGCAATTGCCAGGTCGCAAGTTTGGTGGCCCAGCATTGACTCGGATTTGGAGTTATGCGTACACCAATGTAACACTTGCTCACAGTTGAGCAATGCACCAAGGGAAGCTCCACTGAGTCTGTGGTCATGGCCCTACAAACCATGGTCCAGGGTCCATGTAGATTTCGCTGGCCCCTTTTTAGAAAAGATGTTCTTAGTAGTAGTGGATGCTTATGACCGAGATGAGGAGAAACTTCTTCACTCAGAGAATTGTGAACCTGTGGAATTCTCTACCACAGAAAGTTGTTGAGGTCAGTTCATTAGATCTATTCAAAAGGGAGTTAGATGTGGCCCTTATGGCTAAAGGGATCAAGGGGTATGGAGAGAAAGCAGGAATAGGGCACTGAAGTTGCATGATCAGCCATGATCATATTGAATGGTGGTGCAGGCTCGAAGGGCCGAATGGCATACTCCTGCACCTATTTTCTATGTTTCTATGTTTCTATGTT
Source organism: Pristiophorus japonicus (assembly GCF_044704955.1). Lineage (NCBI taxonomy): Eukaryota > Metazoa > Chordata > Chondrichthyes > Pristiophoridae > Pristiophorus > Pristiophorus japonicus. Next base: position 80,784,000 of record NC_091987.1, on the reverse strand, counting down.
TACTCTAAATGGATTGAATGTTTAATCGTGTCATCCTGCACATCCACTGCCACCATTGAAAGCTTCCGGGCCATGTTCGCCACTCACGGCTTGCCCGACGTCCTTGTCAATCACCAGCTCGGAATTCAACGAGTTTATGACCCGCAATGGCATTAAGCATGTCAGGTCTGCCCCGTTTAAGCCCGCATCCAACGGTCAAGTGGAACGGGCAGTCCAAACTATCAAGCAGAGCTTGAAACGCATGACAGACGGCTCCCTACAGACCCTTTTATCTCGGGTTCTGCTCAGCTACCGGACGCGACCCCACTCGCTTACCGGGATTCCCCCGGCGGAATTGTTAATGAAGAGAGCACTCAAATCCAGGCTCTCCTAGTCCACCTGGATCTTAATGATCATGTGGAAACCTGGCGTCACCGACAAAACATGTACCACGATCACGCGGCTGTATCGCGTGACATTGATGTAAACGAACCTGTGTTTGTCCTTAATTACGGTCATGGTTCCAAATGGGTTGCTGGCACTGTCTTGGCCAAGGAGGGGAATAGAATGTTTATTGTCAAGCTATGTAATGGACAAACGTGCAGAAAGCATTTGGATCAGACCAAACTACGTTTCACTGACAACCAGTAACAACTTGAAGAGGAATTATCGATCTACCAACACACATTCAACCAGCAATCGACCTTGCCGTCAATCAAGAGGATGAACCCACCATGCCCAACAGTCCGGTGAGACCAGCCGTGCTGCTGTGCAGCAATGGCCCGACCAACTCACCCATGCCAGAGTTCGAACTCAGGCATTCAACCAGGGAGCGAAGGGCCCCGGACCCCCTCAACTTGTAAATAACTTGTATCAAAGACCTTGGTGGGGTGAATGAAGTTATGTATGTAAACATTATAACTGTGTAAGACTTGCCACCAGAGGGCGCACCTGTTGGAGACCAAGGTCACCTGCACTACTCATGCAAGCGAGTATAAAAGGTTGTCTGCCATGCTGCTTTGGCACTCTGGAGTTTTATTAAAGAGACTAAGGTCACATCAGTTTAAGCTTACAGTACTCAGTCTTGTGGAGTTATTCTAAGCATAACAGTTAGGATGACTGTTGTAGAAGAGCCATTGGTGGGTATCACAGTGGGCAGAGTGAAGGATGGCGAGGTTGAGGTGGAGAGAGGCAGAGTAACTAGAAAGCAATTTTCTGTCCTTGTTCATACATTTCCCACCAGTAGAAGGAATTTATTCTGCTGCTAAAGAGCAACTATTTGTAAGCTGATGAGTGTCTTTAAGGCCACAATGTCTCATTTCTTAACTTCCTGGCGAATTGGTCTTAGGCAAATCCTCATGGTAGTCAGAGGTCAGAAAAAAAACCCACAGGAAAGGACTGGCTCTGTGAAGTCGGACAGATGCGTTTCAAAAATTACACATAGGGTAGATAGATAAATTGGACCAAATAGTAACGAAGGACAGCACATCACAAGAGGAAGACCATCACCATCCATGCAAGCGATGACATGTTGTGGTGGGTCAGCACGTGCACAGTGAAGAGGTGCACAGAACTGAAGTGTACAGGAAGGGAGCCGGGGTCGCAGGAGGTACTACCCATGTCACAGAGTTTACAGACAGAGGCTCAGCTTCCTTGACCTCTCAGAAGGACAATGCTTCCGCAGGCTGAGGTTGTCAAGCCAGGTGGTGACAGACATCGGCAGCTTCCTAGAGGAAGACCTGCTCCCTGCTGGGCCTGGCAGACACGCGTTACCAGTGGCTGCGAAGGTCAACACCACCCTCAATTTGTTTGTCTCTGGTTCCTTCCAGGGCGCGACCAGAGACATCCCGAGGATTTTGCAGTCCACTGCACATAAATATATAATGTTACAACAAGAGCCACATGACCATCAGGCGTGTCATAGAGCAAGCCTTTGGAATGTTGAAGATGCACTTGAGGTGGGACCCTTCAGTACTCATCAACGATGGTCTCTGGAATAATAATGGTGTGCTGTGGCCTCCACAACATTGCATAGCAGAGAGGATTGCAGGTTGATAAGGATGAAGGGGCTCATCACTCATCTTTGGATGAGGAGAACATAGAGGAGGAGGATGAATGCTTACATTGCCTCCTGGGATGCTAGGGATATCGCGAGATAACATAAGAAATTAAATCTTGTGGACCGCTCCCACCACCAGGACCACCCCACCCCACCCCACCCCCACTTTGCACTAAACAGTCCTTCAACCACCCATTGCACATCCACCCAATTGGTCCCATCATGTATTGACATACATCATGAAACAAGTGAAAGGGTGAGTTGCCACTTGGAACGCAATAATGGGCAAAGCGTGGAAGTGGTGCTAATCAATAGATTTAAGTGGGAATTATAAAAAAAGGAAGCTTAACAACAAAACATTTTGTTAAACATCCATGTGCACAGTCCTGGTGAATTACAGTGTCTTGAACTTTTCTTCCTAACGCTTCTACATACTGCATCCCATGTGTCTTCAGCAGAGGTAGCGGCAGGTTGCTCAGATCCCTGCCCTGACTGCGGACATGTTTTTGACTGACGTCTTAGAAACATAGAAACATAGAAAATAGGTGCAGGAGTAGGCCATTCGGCCCTTCGAGCCTGCACCACCATTAAATAAGATCATGGCTGATCATTCACCTCAGTACACCTTTCATGCTTTCTCTCCATATTCCTTGATCCCTTTAGCCATAAGGGCCATATCTAACTCCCTCTTGAATATATCTAATGAACTGACATCAACAACTCTCTGCGGTAGAGAATTCCACAGGTTAACAACTCTCTGAGTGAAGAAGTTTCTCCTCATCTTAGTCCTAAATGGCTTTCCTCTTATCCTTAGACTGTGACCCCTGGTTCTGGACTTCCCCAACATCGGGAACATTCTTCTTGCATCTAACCTGCCCAGTCCCATCAGAATTTTATATGTTTGTATGAGATCCCCTCTCATTCTAAACTCCAATGAATACAGGCCCAGTCGATCCAGTCTCTCCTCATATGTCAGTCCCGCCATCCCGGGAATCAGTCTGGTGAACATTCACTGCACTCCCTCAATAGCAAGAATCTCCTTTCTCAGATTAGGAGACCAAAACTGAACACAATATTCCAGGTGAGGCCTCACCAAGGCCCTGTACAACTGCAGTAAGACCTCCCTGCTCCTATACTCACATCCCCTAGCTATGAAGGCCAACATGTAATTTGCCTTCTTCACCGCTTGCTGTATCTGCATGCCAACTTTCTGGGCTTTGGAGCCCACCAGGGCCCCGCCAAAGACTGCTCCATCTGCACCTGTGCAAGCACAGATTCGGCCATCGAGAGACGAGGCAGTATGTCAGTTACTGGCTGAGGTGGGGCACGGGAGCGAAGTGGGAGCGTTTTGAGTAGAGCTCCCTTTTCCATGTCCCCTTTAGCCATCATCCCTCTCCTCGGCCTGTGACATCACTCCTATCACTCTGCTGCAGCCCAACTTGTTGAAGATCAGTGATGCGTTGTAAGGCCACAGATAAGGTAACTGTCATCCTGTTTAAGGCAGCAGATAACTTTCCATCCGAAGTTAGCACGGCAGTGGTCATGGCCTGCATGGACTCATTTGAGAGCCATGTTTGAAGCTCCATGGAGGTGGCCACTCTTGGCAGACATTCTTGCAATTCCCTGCACCACCAATCCACTAGCGATAGAGTTGGACTCTTCCATCCTCTCTGTTATTGTGGAATCTCTAACATGAGTGCACGGGGCACGTCTGTCAGTGCCTGGTTAAGTTGCTGAGACAGATGTGCCACTTATCTCCAGGGCCTCCATCAGTTGTGGTGGTCCACCTCCAGTCCTCTCCCTCTTCCTTGTGTTTTGTGCATTCTTCTCCTACAAAAGGCAATCAAACAGGATTCACCTGATGGATGCCATGCATTCGATAAGGGTGTCTATGAAACAGATGCATCACATTGCATTAGGCAACAGATGATGGATAAATGGGGAGGTGATCAAGTGCATAGAAACTTAATGGTGGGTGGCTGCTGAAAGTTGAATGCATGTAAGGTGTGATGTGATGGAGAACGCTTAGCAAGACAGAGTGAAAGGGGCGCGGCTTAAACCACAGGATGTAGTCGAAGCAGCAAATGTGCTAGCATTTCCTGACCTGGTTAGGTCATAAAACCGCTTCCTTCATTGCATCCATGACTGGGGCACAACTCCCCTGCTGCTCACCTCCTCAGCTACCTCCAACCACGCCTGCAGGTTTCCTCCTCCTCTTGCTGGGTAAAAGTATGTCCCACCTGCCCCTGACTGCACCCAGCAGTAATTCTAGTGATGCGCCATTGAATCTGGGTGCTGGCCTTGCTCTATGTCCACCATCCATCCTGAACACCTCCAATTTCCATCTGTGCATCGTCCTTTTAAATGCAGCTGAGACTGCATCATGCGGGTGTGCATCATGCCACGGCGAAACGTGGAAACCAACATTAATTGCTTCAGTTGAGCTGCAATCGCAGATTCCGACTCGCTGAGTTGTCATTTGGGTTTTGCCTGTACAATTCCAACCCCCCTCCCGGCCCACATCCGCTCGAAAAATTCCTTCAGATTAATGTCAGGTCCAATGGCAATGAGACATTCTCTCCTGCAGGAGAAACTGCCCTCTTTTTATTGTGGAGAGGAAGGAGAACTATAGTTGCAGCAGTTTAACTACTGACTACCCTCCCACTTCTGTCTTGTTCACCTTTTAAGCTGATTTATCTTTTTATTTCAATGCAAATTTGGTATTCCATGGTTAGCACTGAGAAAGTAATAATCAATAAAACCTTATGTACATGGTGCGCCTTACAGAGCATTGAGCTATTTCACGCACTGAAGGCGGATTATAGGAAATGAGCACAGGTGCCTTATACTGTCTGGAGTATAGATAATCAAATATTCCCACCAGGAACACATATCGAAAATTCAGGCACATTCTGTGCACTGTTTTCTAACAATTAATTATAAATGGTCAGAAATCTTGCAGTGCATGTTTAAACTCCCAACCTGCACTACCGATGTCAGGAGTGCAAAGTGGAAGGTTCACTCTTTATTTCCCACTGTGTTTGAAATTACAGCATGGGATATCAGCATATAATTGCATAGGGACCGAAATTCAGCTCCCCATGAAGACCGCTTACCGCCAGAATGCAGCGGCCAAGCGGCGGAGTCGAGTGGCCGTCGACTTCCAGTCCAATGGCTGCCGCCAGCGAAATTCAGCTTGGGGATTTTTGTGGCGTTCCCCACTTCCGCCCCGCCACTGCCGACCATCCTAAGTGCATAATCTAAGCGACACCGCTGATCTCCCACACTCCCAGCCAAATTCAGCTTTAAAAATGTTCCATCTGCCGAGTGGTGCCCCTGACAGCTTTTTCTGTTCGTGCACCTTGTTTTCTGTGTGTGGGACTTGGCTGCGAGGTGGCCATTAAAGGTGAGGGCCCACTGCTGCGGCCGCCATTTTTTTTTTTTGCCGGCTGACTTCCACATTGGCCGGCCAATTATGCCCCCGGGTTCGGCCGGGCCGCCAACAGGCAGCCTTTCACCTTCTCTTGGGTGTCGGGCCGCTGGCCCGGCCGAAACCTTCCCTGGTGGCCCAGTGGACCTAAGCTAAAAGATCGCAGCATCAATCTCCCCTTTAATTGAAGGGGAGAGACGTGGTGACACACACGAGTAATGACATCATCGCCGCTGCACTGCTGACTGACAGCGGCGGAGACTCTATCCCGCCTTTACTTCCGCCCCTCTAGAGTGCTCACTGCCCCACTCCCGCCCCCATTAGAACCAACTTCCGGGTCGCTTCAGAAAAACAACGAAGAACTGAATTTTGCGAATGAAGCAACCTCATCCGACACAGCTGCAAAAACACTTCAGGGTCGATAGGTGCGACCTGTTTTGGGCGGGGGTGAATTTCACACCAATAGTGTTTCCATAACATTCTGTCTTCCAATATGAGCATTAACTCATTTATTTCAAATGAGTTCAGATGTAAAAAGCAGTGGAACGAATTTTAGTTTAGTATATTGGGCTCAACTTTCCCCAAAGCATTGTTTTGGCGTACTTGAAGAGTTACGCCCGATTTTTTGTGGCCCGAGTACGGCAAAAAAAATGTGTTGTAAGTTTCCCCTTAGGATCTCTTCATTTTGGCGTGGCCTAACCCGAGGGGGGTGGAGCCTTGATCTGCGCCAAAAGGATTGGGCTGCCATAGTAACCTGTGAGTTCTCCTGCCTGCTGCTGAGTTCTGTCAGTTCTCTATTACTATTCTTATAGAGTACTTAATGTTTAATCACAAAGTGATGAGCCTATACAACTTTATAGAACTACGTGTATTTTTGAACTAAACTAAATAATTCTCATTGATAAAATAATTGAGTGTGGTGCATTGGAGCACCTATGCATGCGTTCTGTGACTTCTCCTGCCTGCCTTTGCGATCTCTTGCGTTCTCCTGCCTGCCAGTGATTTCTATTGGTTCTCCTGCCCGCCCCTAGCCCTGGCCGAGTGGCCTCCCAGTGCGATCGATCACTTAGAAATCACCGGCAGGCAAGAGCACTAAGAGATCGATCGCACCGAGAGGCCACTTGGCCAGGGCTAGGGGCGGGCAGGAGCACTGATCGTGCTCCTGCCTGCCGGTGATTTCTATCAGTGCTCCTGCCCGCCCCTAGCCCTGGCCAAGTGGCCACCCGGTGCGTTGTCCCGCCCCTAGCCCAGGCCAAGTGGCCTCCCGGTGCATTGTCCCACCCCTAGCCCAGGTTGAGTGGCCTCCCGCACCGGCCCGGTGCCTTCCCGGTGTGAGTGCAGAAAGGTGAATTGCAGTTTGAAGATGAAGGTAGGACTTTAATTTTTTATTTCTTATAGAATTGTTAGTAGTTTTTGTTTGGAAACATTGCTAAGGGTAAGGCTTGGGTGGTTCAGGTCCAGGTCCTCTCCGCTTCCCTTCCCTATCCCAGGTCGAATGGCCTCCGATGTACCTACCTGCGCCGATTTCTTTATCTCTCTGCAAGGGTTTTCTGAAGTGGCCACGTACGCTGGCCTAATTAGAAATGGAGTAAATATTAGCTGGCCAAAGTTGCCTAAATGGGCAGAACTGGCATAGGTGTCTGGTAACGCCCCCTTTTGAGAAAAAAAAACTAACCTAAAAAAAACGTAACTAAGTGAGATATGCTGGTGCAAATTGATTGGGGAAACTGGGGATTTTTAAGTTATGCCAGGTTACTCCAAAAAAAAACAGCAGCTCCTGGCCAAAATTGAGCCTATTAAGCATCTATACACAATAATCCCATAAAGCTGCAAAAATCAACGTCAGACGCTAATGATTCTCAGCTTTCTCTAAATTTGGTGACAGTGCTCCAGGAAGCAAATGGAGTGCTAAATCAAGCATTCCACTTCCTTCCTGGAGCGCTAAAAGATGGAGGTGGGGCGGTAGTGGTGCAGTGCTACACAATGTCCCGTGCAGTGCTGCAGCGATCCGAGGCTCCTTCACTCCCTTAAAGACAAGGGCCATCACTGCAGGCTCTGCATTGGGACCAGTTAGCTAATGCCCCACGGCAGCTGTGATCTGGCCCAATTAGCCCCGTGCACAGAGTGCCGGGCTAATCGATTGCAACTGAAGAGGAATGGAAAAAAATGAAATAATGCATTTCAACAATTTTTATACTTACCGTGTCAAAATCCCCTTTAACTTGTTGCCCCGAAGCACTCGGCCTCCCAAACAACAGCTCCTGCAGCTGTCGGTGTTGTTGCCTGGAAATGCTGCAAGGTCGGAACCAAAGTTCGGGTCCGGGGGGCTACCGGGGCGATTCGTAGAACAATGACATCACCATCTCCAGGCGCAGGAGATTGTGGCGCAATGTGTTACCACCGCCGCAAACCTCTTGCCCAATTTAATGGGAGTCGTCGCACCCGATCAATAAGTTGCTAACGCCCCGTTATCACCCCCTAGAGGCGACAATGGGAGGCGCTAAAGAGGCCAATTTCTTAAGTGTTGGTTCTGAAATCAAAAGTAAATGCATCCACCATATTGTTAATAGGAAGAACAGGCCAATACGAACATGACCAAGTGCAGGAAACTCCAACATGAGGAAGCTGAGGAGAATCCTAGGTCAATAAGCTGAGAATCAAATCTAGAGATACCACTGGAAAAGTGTGAACCATTTATGTTCATCTATTCCTATCATTTTGTTTGTATATTTATAGTGAAGTGTTTAAAAAGGCAACACCCAATTTTATGATGTCAGTTATACATTGTTGTTCCATTGCAATATTTTCTTCTTTCTAGCGAACCGACTAACTAGGGAGGTAAACGGGGCTTTAAACTAAATGGTGGGGGAGGTGGGGGGGGGGCGGAGAGAGGACGGTCGCAGTAGAGCGCAATCTAGAATGCTAAAGAGAAAAGAAAAGGAAGCAATGCAGGAAAGTGATTGTGATAAGGATAACCAGATTATGTCAGGAAGGGACAGAGCATACAGACACAAGAGTGCACTAACAAAAGGGTCCAGGTAAGAAAAAATAGTGATAAGACAAATAGGGCTATAGTACAAAATAATGTTAAGATGTCTAATAATGTTAAAAAGACAAATTTAAAAGCATTGTATCTGAATGCACGAAGCATCTGTAATAAGGTAGACGAATTAACAGCGCAAATAGATGTAAACGGATACGATATAGTTGCCATTACGGAGACATGGTTGCAGAGTGACCACGGTTGGGAACTGAATATCCAAGGATATTCGATATTTAGGAAGGACAGGCAAAAAGGAAGAGGGGGTGGTGTGGTGTTGTTAGTAAAGGATGAAATCAGAGCAATAGTGAGAAAGGATATTGGCTCAGAAAATCAAGATGTAGAATCGGTCTGGTTGGAGCTAAGGAGCACCAAGGGGCAGAAAACATTAGTGGTAATTGTCTATAGGTCTCCAAATAGTAGTGGTAGTGTAGGGGATGGCATCATACAGGAAATTAGAGATGCATGTAGCAAGGGTACTACAGTAATCGTTGGTGACTTTAATCTACATATAGACTGGCCAAATTAGTAATAATACTGAGGCAGATGAATTCCTGGAGTGTGTACGAGATGGTTTTTTAGACCAGTATGTTGAGGAGCCTATGAGAGAGCAGGCTATCCTAGATTGGGTATTGTGTAATGAGAAGGGGTTAATTAACAGTCTTGTTGTGCGGGGGTCCTTTAGGGAAGAGTGACCATAACGTGATTGAATTCTTTATTAAGATGGAAAGTGAAGTAGTCCAATCTGAAACTAGGGTCCTAAATCTAAACAAAGGAAACTATGAAGGTATAAGGAATGAATTGGCTATGATAGATTGGGAAGATTCATTAAAAGGAATGGCGGTGGATAGGCAATGGCTAATATTTAAGGAACTAATGCATGAATTGAAATAGTTATACATTCCTTTCTGGTGTAAAAACACAAAAGGAAAAGTGACCCAACCTTGGCTAACAAAAGAAATTAAGGATTGTATTCGATCCAAAGAGGAGTTATAGAAAGTTGTCAGAAAAAGTAGCAAGCCTGAGGATTGGGAGCAGTTTAGAATTCAGCAAAAAAGGACCAAGAGATTGATTAAGAGGGGAAAAATAGAGTATGAGAGTAAACTTGCAAAGAACATAAAAACTGACTGCAAAAGTTTCTTCAAGTACGTAAAAAGAAAAAGATTAGTGAAGACAAATGTAGGTCCTTTACAGATAGAAATGGGCGAATTTGGAATGGGGAACAAGGAAATGGCAGAACAATTAAATAAATACTTTGGTTCTGTCTTCACGGAAGAGGACACAAATAACGCCCCAGAAATGCTAGGGAACCAAGGGTCTAGTGAGTAAGAGGAATGAAAGGAAATGATTATTAGTAAGAAAATAGTGCTGGAGAAACTAATGGGACTGAAGGTCAATAAATTCCCAGGGCCTGATGATCTGCATTCCAGAGTACGAAAAGAGGTAGCCATGCATTGGTTGTCATCTTCCAAAATTCTATAGATTATGAAACAGTTCCTGCAGATTGGAGGGTGGCAAATGTAACCGCACTATTTAAAAAAGGAGGGAGAGAGAAAATGGGGAACTACAGATCAGTTAACCTAACATCAGTAGTTGGGAAAATGCTGCAGTCTATTATAAAGGATGTGATAATGGCAAACTTAGATAATATCAACGGGATTAAACAAAGTCAACATGGATTTATGAAAGGAAAATCATGTTTGACAAACGTACTGGAGTTTTTTGAGGATGTAACTGATAGAATAGATAAGGGAGAACCAGTGGATGTAGTGTATTTGGATTTTCAGAAGGCCTTTGATAAAGTTTCACATAAGAGGTTAGTGTGCAAAATTAAAGCACATAGAATTGGGGGTAATGTATTGGCATGGATTGAAAATTGATTAACTGACAGGAAACAGAGAGTAGGAATAAACCGGTCTTTTTTGGGGTGGCGGGCAGTGATTAGTGGGGTACCACAGGGATCAGTGCTTGGGCCCCAGCTATTCACAATATATATAAATGATTTGGTTAAGGGAACCAAATGTAGTGGGCTTGACTTTCCACTTCACATCGCCCATCTATGGCCTATCTATTAACCAAAACGGAACTCTATCGCCCATTTTGAGCAAAAAGTGGAAACTAGGCCCAATACATCGCCAGAAAAACAGGTGCCTAAGTTTCCACTTTGATCGCCGAGATCATCTCCCAAATGATCACCCACACAAGGCCCATCCCAAGTTTTGGCACCTAGCATGCAATTTGCTGGGCCGATGTAAAGCCCAAAAGAGTGCTGAGAAATAGGTGCTTTTACTGGGCTTAAGAGAAGGAAATGGGCAGTACGGACGCTATTTTAAACTTCGGAGGAAGGGTGGAGAATTAATTGTGAGATATTCAGAGATTTGTACTCAGAATATTGGAACAGGGAATTTAAAGAGGTATTATCAAGTTATTTTTGGTAAATAGGTTTTATATATTGAAATTATTTTGTAAATAGCTTTTACATAAGAAGTTATTTACTGATATTGTTGGGGCCTATCAAACTGACTGGTATACAGCGTAGAGAATACAGAGAGTGCAGACTACAGTGGTTATAGAGTATAGAGTATAGACTAGGGAGATTATTAAAATTAGTGAAAGTAATTATTGATAGTGATTATGGGGCCTATGCTTTCCCTGCCTTTAATTGTAACTGCTCACACACTGGTTACTGAAAGGATCAATCGAAGAGATGGCACAGTAATGCGTAGAGAGACACGAAGACAGAGGAGGAGACCGTACAGCCAACGAAGGTACTTGGAAAAGCAATCTTACCTGAACTTGTCTGAAAATGCTTGTCTTAGGAGGCTGCGATTCCGGAAGGAGGTCATCGATGAGATATGTCAACTCGTCAAGGATGATCTGCAGCCTTCCAGCACCATCAGAACCGCACTGTCCATTGAGGTGAAGGTTACTGCTGCCCTAGCCTTCTACGCATCGGGATCTTTTCAGGCTTCAGCTGGCGACATCTGCCATATCTCTCAGCACGCTACACACTGCTGCATTCGACAGGTGACTGAAGCCCTTTACGCTCGCAGGATGGACTTCATAAGCTTTCCAATGACCAGGGAGGCACAGACCGAGAGGGCTTTGGGTTTCTACAGGATTTCACAGTTCCCCAAGGTACAGGGAGCAATAGACTGCACGCACATTGCCCTGAAAGCATCCTTAAAGAACGCGGAGGTGTTTCATAACAGAAAAGGGTTCCACTCACTAAATGTGCAGCTTGTTGTCGACCACAATCAAACAATTTTAACAGTGAATGCTACATTTCCTGGCAGCATCCATGATGTGCACATCTTACTTGAAAGTGCTATCCCTGACCTGTTTGTCAATCAGCCAGAAGGTCACGGTTGGATGCTGGAGATAAAGGATATGGACTTGCCAGTTGGCTCATGACCACTCTGTGTAATCCCATCACTGAAGCACAGAGACGGTATAATGAAAGTCATATAGCGACTCGCAACATCGTTGAAAAGATAATTGGAGTCCTAAAGCAGCGCTTCAGATGCCTGGATCATTCTGGAGGCAGCCTATAGTATCACCCTGATCAGGTCGCAGAATTTATAGTTAAGAGAGGACAAGTAATGCCAGATCATGCTGCAGGTCCACCTCCAGAAGGAGGTGAGACAGAAGAGGCAGCCGGCGAGGAGGAACAGGCGGGAGAGGACGCGGGCGAGGACATAGGGGAGCTTAATCAGCCTGGCGATCTAGCACCGGTACCACCACACCTCTCCCGAAGACCAGTAGCCAGTGGCAGTTACACGGCCGCTAAGCTGTTGCGTCAGCAGCTCATTAATGAACGCTTTGCATGAATTATCATTGTGGATATTAAAATGTTCATTTACAGTTAGGGTTAATCAAAAGTTTAATTTGCGTGGGATTTCCTTGTTGTCTTGCCTGCACTGGCCTATCATCGGAATTAGTTTAAGTAAAGTTTAAAGTACTGGTATAATAAAAGTACTGGTATAATAAAAGAATAAACAAACAAATATGGATGAAAAACTGTACTTTTGGTAACTAATGTAACTAAGAGAGAAGGCACAAAAGTTGTTGAATTAAAGATTTTTTTTTATTAACAAAGATAGAAATGGAAAATTTTAATAAACTATTGAACAACACCCTCCCTCCAACCCCCTGCCCCCGCATCAACCCACCCTTCCCTCAAATCCCCAAAACGTTAACAATTAACAAAAACGAAAAAACAATTGAACATTGAACTTAGAACATTGAACTTTTGAAAAACACTCCCCTCCCTACCTGCGGCCACGTTTCCCTCCAGGTCCTGTCCCACCCCGTGTTCACACACCAGCCGCCCGTTTTGGTCTACGCAGCCCGACACGAACGTGTTGTGCAGAGTGAGATGGCAAGACTTCCTGTCGTGGTGGAGGTGATGGAGTGGAAGCAGAAGCCTGAGGCTCCACTTTCGAGCCAGGAGGAACTGTGTCCTCTGTACTCGCTTGCGTGCTCAGGGTCTTGCTACGAGTGGACACGACACCTTGGGGTGCATGCCGTAGGGCATTGGTTGCGGCTGTCTGCTGCCGAATAGCCTCCAACATGTTGCGAGCAGTCTGTGACTGCTCAGAAGACCAACTGGAGAAGTTTGTGCAGAACTCGCTCCAGGTTGTGGAGAACTGGCTCCAGTTAGCAGGGAAACCCGCGAAACCCTGGATAAGATCGCGACCGATCGCGACCGTCTCCCTGCACAGTGATAATAAGCTCTCTGTCTGGCCCTCCGTGGTAGGCGATTGCATACCCCACTGACCAGACCTCTGTGGGGTCGGCGTTTGCAACGTCATGCGCCTTGGCGTCAACACCTGCACACCGCTTGGTCCCGGTGCATCATCCATCTCAATAGAGATAGCCGCAGGTTGATCCCTCCCCCCACAAAAAAAAATTCATCTTCCTCCTCCTCCTCCTCCTCCTCCTCCTCCTCCTCTTCCTCCTCTTGTTCCTGCACAGCAGGAGTCTGCAGTGCCTCCTCTTCTGCCTCTTCCTCCTGCGAAGATTGGGATGGCTCTGGAATAGTGGAGGTGTCCACTGACTCCATGGACACTTGACCTTAGAAAGACGAATTACATTTTTAAACAACGTATAACAATTCAAATCAATACATATCAATATTTCAATAACCCATAACATTACAATGCTTTCCATTACCCCATATGCACAAGGGTTCACCAGGCCTAACATGACCTCATTCGTAGATCAAGAGTACATCAAAATTATATATCAAATTGCATTATAATTGCATAACATTATATGCGTAACTACGATATTTTTAGTATGTATTTACTAATGTTTCACACATTGCACACTGCACAGTTCTCATTACTCACGTGACTCAAGGGTGGGTTTGGCCACACCACGGGTCGTTACCGAATGACTTTCAGGCCCCACCAAGGCTACCGCAACTTCCTTGTATTCGCTTAGTGTATGGACCATTGCAGAGCCGCCGCCCGTCCTACGTTGCTCTGACTGGTTGATAGATATCTTCTTCTGTAAATGATAAGATAACATTGCACGGCATAAGCTAATGGCATAAGCTAATGGATTTGGTAAGAAACATTTAAGACTGACAGAGTTAAATGTTCAATTAAAAATTTGCATTACATTGCATTACATTGCATATGAATAATATTTCATACTATAAGATTCAACTTAATGTTCGGGTGCATAAATTTATTCATAATTTAATTATGTTATAATATAACAAAATGACATTGAAGATTCTAATTAAAATTTCCATACATCATTAAATAATACAAATGGATGATTTTAAATATAAATTTCAACTTACTCTGGTTGCTGCCAGCAGGCTGTTCCACCTTTTGCGACACTGGTCAGGTGAGCGTGCTTCGTTTAATGCCGACGTGACCACCTCGGCAATCTCAGCCCATATTTGTCTATATGCACGGGGTGGAGGTTTCCCATGGCCTTCCTGTGTCAAATCCTCCCACCTCGTGCTCACGATATTAATGAGGGCCTCATTGGCCTCCTCGCTGAAGCGCTTGGCCCTTCTCCTCTCGCTTGATCCCTCTAGTGCTGTAGTTTATATATATAGCAGTATTTATGCAATTAAGTACGGTTGAGAAATATTTAATTATACTTATCGGTATTTATAAGTTTTTAAATTTCCCCCAAAATTGTATTATCTCTCAAATTTGCTGATTTTGCTTTAAATTCCAAGATAACAACCACCGAACTCAAAAGCCTCTCTCCTCTCTCTCTCTCTGATCCTCCCAGTGCTTCTGAGCATGTATGATGACCCCTGACCTCTCAAGACGCAGCAAAGAAAATCAACCTAAAAAAAAACATCCTACACATGCGCAGAATAGCGTTGCTAAGGAAGCTTTTTTTTCTATGACTTACGTTTTCTTTGGGCGATCGTGAGATCGCCGAAAAATCAGATCACCCATTTGACATCGCCGAGCTAAGGCTGAGTGTAAAATCGCAAAAAAAAAAAAATGGGCCTTGTGCTGGCGATCAGCATGGGCGATACATCCCACATCGCTGGAACAAGGCCCATTTTTTGGGGCCTTAGCCACCTATGGAAGTCTAGCCCAGTTTTTCTAAGTTTGCTGATGACACAAAACTAGGTGGAATTGGAGTTGTGAGGAGGATGCAAAGACACTGCAAGGCGATTTAGATAGGTTGAGCGAGTGGGCAAACACATGGCAGATGCAGTATAATGTGGATAAATGTGAAGTTATCCACTTTGGTAGCAAAAACATAAGGACAAAATATTATTTAAATGGTGATGGCTTGGGAAGTGTCGATGTACAGAGGGACCTGGGTGTCCTTGTACACCAGTCATTGAAAGCAAACATGCAGGTGCAGCAAGCAGTTAGGAAGGCAAATGGTATATTGACCTTCATTGCAAGAGGATTTGAGTACAGGAGCAAGGATGTCTTACTACAGTTATACAGGGCCTTGGTGAGAACGCACCTGGAGTATAGTGTGCAGTTTTGGTCTCCTTACCTATAAAGGGATATACTTGCCATGGAGGGAGTGCAGCGAAGGTTCACCAGACTGATTTCTGGGATGGCAGGACTGTCGTATGAGGAGAGATTGGGTCGACTAGGCCTGTATTCATTCGAGTTTAGAAGAATGAGAGGGGATCTCATTGAAACATATAAAATTCTGACTGGGTTGGATAGACTGGAAGCGGGGAGGATGTTTCCACTGGCTGGGAAGTCTAGAACAAGGGCTCACAGTCTCAGGATATGGGGTAGGAAATTTAGGACTGAGATGAGGAGAAATGTTTTCACTCAGAGGGTGGTGAACCTGTGGAATTCTCTACCACAGAAGGCTGTAGAGGCCAAGTCACTGAATATATTTAAGAGGGAGATAGATAGATTTCTAGAAACAAAAGGCATCAAGGAATATGCAGAAAAAGCGGGAATATGGTGTTGAGATAGAGGATCAGCCATGATCATATTGAATGGCAGTGCAGACTCGAAGGGCCGAATGGCCTACTACTGCTCCTATTTTCTATGTTTCTATGTTTCTTTCTATTCTGTGGTCCAAAGAGTGACAACTTTCACCAGAGTCCAAACAATAGAAAACAATTGTGTTTTTCTCACCGTCTGTGCAGTGTAAGTCAAAGGTTGGTGTAAAATACATCATGTCATGTGTAGTAAATTAATAAAAGCTGACCCTCTTCACTGTGGAATATCTTTGTTTTCTTCCCTTCATACAGTTGTATTAGAATGTAGTAAACTGATTCAACAATTTCACTTCAAACAAATGTACCAAGTGTATTGATTCTCAGCAGATCCCTCTTCAGATCTCAATTGGCAAACTACTCTGTAATTTAGGGGTGCTTTGTAATTAACAATTGGCAATTACTGAATTGACTTCCTCTGGTTGAGAAAGGTTTATCAATTTGAAATTATTACTAAAGAAAGTGATGAGACAAATTCGGAGATTTGGGAGCTGAAATTGTCTCTTCCCTTAAGGTCTGTTACTGTCGAAAATCGTCGGCCACGCTACGGAGTGCAATGGCCGCTGATTTTTTTGTGTAATGGCCGCCATTTTGAAAATTCCGCTCCTGCGGTATCCCGGCAGTGATCCGCTCCCCCCACTACTGCTCTGCTGCTGCCGCCGATCTGTCCTAAGTGTGTCATCAGAGTGCTCACCGCTGATGTTCCCCCCCCGATGGTGAAATCCTGCTGAAAAAAATCTTGCTCTGGCTGCGCGGCACCAAAGGCAGCTTTTTCTGTCAGTGCACTGAGCTTGGAGTCCTTCTAAAATGGCGGTGCGGTTCCCATTAAAGGGGTGGACATACTGCTGCTGCCGCCATGTTTTTTTTTTACGGCCGACTGTCATGTCAGGCCGATAATTATGCCCCCTGGTTCGGCTGGGCCGCCAACAGGCAGCCTGGCACCCTGTCTTGAGTGCCAGGCCACTGGCCCGTCCGAAACCCTCCCATGTGGCCCAGTGGACCCAACTTAAAGAATCGCACCGATCTCCCCTTTAAGTGAAGGGGAGAGCCGTGGTGACGCGGCACCGTGATGATGTCATCAGTGCTACACTGATGACTGATAGTGGCGGATACTCCACCCGCCCCAGCTTCTGCCCCTCTAGACGGCGAACTTCCGCTTACCGCTGCACATCAGCCCCCATTATGACCGATTTCCGGTGCGCTGAAAAAAAAAGCCAAAGAGCGGAATTTCGCTAAAGAGGCTACTGCATCCACCGCGCTGGTAAAAACAACAGAAACACGGTAGGTGCACTCGTTTCCAGCGGTGGGCAATTTTGGCCCCTTGTTTTGTTACTCACAATGTGTTGGAGCACTTGTCCAATACTACGGCCTGAATTTTCCTCCACTGTTCCACCCACATCCTAATGACCGCCAATCCAACAAAACAGGTCAGTGTTAAAGCAGAGTAGGAGGGGCAGGCAGAAGTCCCATCCTCTGCCACTCCAACTCTAAAAGGAAGATGCATCCTTACATGTTCCCTGCACCAGCAAGTCAGGTCTCTCTCTGTTGCCTCTGTGGATGATGATCCACTTCTCCCTCTCTACTGTCCTTATGCCCTGAATTGTCTAGCGCTGTCTCTTTCTGTCATGTATGTAACCACAATGTAACACCACTGTATTACTGTATAAACTCAACCTAAATGCACACCTTGACCACAAAGGGTGAACTTGTGGGAGACACTCCTTATCTGATCACACAGGTATAAAAAGGGAGGTCCCACGCAGGGTCATCACTTGGAGTTCTGTGAATAAAGAGTTAAGGTCACAGAGTGACCTTGTTCCTAGCATGTGCCTCGTGTGGTTTCATACTGTAGATTAAGGACTTTACACTTTCCATGACCTCATTTTGGATAGTGCAATCCAGAAAACTCCCATCCTCTCTAATGTGTCAAGTGTGGCTAATTGCTGCTCCACTCCCACTAGCACCAAACTCTCCCACGTATCAAAGTCCACTTACTCATTTCACAGAAGTATTGAACTTGGGGTTGGGGGAATTCCTGTCCAATGGCCCTTCAAGGCTGAACTCCACACTCTTCTAATCTTTCACACTTCGCTGGCATCTCGCAGCTTGAGACTGAGTTCTTGCAATTTAACACAAATTTACACTTAACTTACAAAACAGCCCAACAGCGTGAGAATAAAGCTGCCAATCAGAACAGCTAATCACACCTTCTTGTAAGCAGTTAATTACCTATTGCTGCATCAAATCCATTCGCAGCAGAGGTACAAAATACACAACTTTAAACAACTCCTAATATAGACCAACTAAAATGAAATAAAATAAATTTAAACTCAAAGTACAGTAAAATATACAAGTGACAATGTCAGTACTTATGTCCCAATCGCTCCTTCTGAGCTCCATACTCTTCTGACCTTTCATACTCCACTGGCCCCTTGAAGGTTGAGTTAATGCAAATGCTACAACTTTCAATATGTTATTTCTCAATTTGTGCATTACATAACTGCTGTCTAAAATGTAATTCTGTGGAACAGAAATGTAAGACACCAACAACAGTTCCTGTTGGATGATGGTGTGAAAAGGGTCAACAAGTGAAAAATTACATTATTCTTTCTGGGACACTGGAAATGTTAAACTCCAGCACTGTTTATTAAGAACCAATGAAAGTGGTATTCATTTGATTAAAACAGACATAGACAGCTCTTAGTACTCACGTCGCCCGATCTAAATAATTTTATTTCATTGCAATTCTCATTTCAGCCCATTGTATAGCTGCTTTATTAAAGGAACACTCGTCTACTAAATTACATTGCAAGGTAAAAAGAAAGAAAAAAAAAGACTTGGATTTATATAGCACCTTTCACGACCATCGGATGTTTCAAAGCGCTTTACAGCCAATTAAGTGCTTTTGAAGTGTAGTTACTGTTGTAATGAGGGAAATGCAGCAGCCAATTTGCATACAACATGCTCCCACAAACAGCAATGTGATCATGACGAGATAATCTGTTTTTGTTATGTTGATTGAGGGATAAATATTGGCCAGGACACTGGGGATAACTTCCCTGCTCTTTTTCAAAATAGTGCCCTGGGATTTTTTATGTCCACCTGAGAGAGCAGACTTGGTTTAACGTCTCATCCGAAAGACGGCACCTCCGACAATCTAGGCTGACTTCCTCAGCACTGCACTGGAGAGTCAGCCTAGATTTATATGCTCAAGTTGAAACCCATAACCTTATGACTCAGAGGCAAGTGTGATACCCACTAAGCTACAGCTGACACAAGTAGCTGGTTAGGAGAGTACAATTATGTAATTAGATACACAATGACATTAATGCAATACTGATGGAGATTGCTGCTGACTTTCTTGCAATGAAGAAAAATGAAGTAGCCATAGTCTGAAAAATAGCATTATATAAGTGAAACACATACTCTGACAGCATCTTGCTAAATCTGCTTCTATATCTGAAATAAGAACAGTAAAATTCAAGTTCAACATCTAGTCCCATGTAAGTGATCCCCTGCAGCCATAACTGTTTAAACTGTAGGCCACCTCGCAACTCTAGCCCTTTAAAATTTAGGGGGAGGTTTCAGATGTTACTTGGTTTTTGCAGCAATATGCACCCCCACTCATTATCTTCAGAGAATCATATGGTGACGGAAAAAAATGTGATTGGCGTGAAAATGTTAAATTGCAGTTATCTAAGATTATATGTAGGAAACACATATCTATCCATGAAGTAAAGGGAGGGAAGGCTTAAGTAGAAAGGGCAGAATTCTGCTGTGAATAAATTAGCTTCTAACCAATGCATGTGCTAGATTGCGGTATCTGCACATTTGTGATGCTTTTTGCAATTTTAAAATGTTCACTGGCTCTTTTTATACCTTGAGATGTTAAGATAAAGAGAACAGATTACTGTAGACTGATGGTATTTTAGAGCAATCCTTATCTCTGAAAATGCTCTCATTGAAATGCTGGAGGAGGAAGGAAGTAAATAAGCCATATTGCATTACCGTGCTCTAATTTCGTTGCGCCCCTCTGTCAAACATAGTTTTAAAGGAAAATTCGAGCCCAACACATCTTGTGCATTTCTGCTGCCTGTAACTTACCTTTCAAGTAAGAACTTTAAAGAGATTCCAGGAATCTACAGAGGAGCTGCACTGAATTAACGATCAACTAATTGTTTGTGGTGTCTTTTTCTTCTTGGGTGCAGAGAAAACAACTACCACTGGAATTTAAAAGTGTAAGTAATATGTAATGGATTTGTGTCTTCAATTAATTTTGTGCTCGTCTACCTGGGAGATATTAATATGTTGGCACTAGCGTGAGCAGCAAGTGTCAACTATGGCCCGCGCTAGATTTAACGTAAACATCTGCTTCAATGAAATAAGACATTCCCACTTTTTGCTGGTCACTGGGAGACCATATTTGGAACACTAAGCTTGGTTTTCTGACTATTGATTCTGGATGCTCAGAAATTATAGCCCATTGACAGCAGTTTAGTGAACAATACTGTATCTTCAAAATTGGCTGGTGTGTTTGATAGCTTCAGAGAAAAGCAACAAGGAAGATTCCAGGACTTAAGGTTTTCAATTATGAGAGGAAACTTGCAGAATTGAATTTGTTTTCATTGGAGAGGGGAGGATTGGAGGATATTCCATGACTTTAAAATGCTGAGAGACAGAACAGGCTTTAAAGCAGAAGTGGGGAAATGAAACTAAAATAAATTAAAAAGTGGCAAGTCACACAAGGAATAAGAATATTTTCCTTCATAGAATAGTAGATATGAGGAACAGTCTCCAACAAAAGTTACAGATGTGTTGATTAACTCTTTTAAAAAAGAGCAGGATAAATATCTGGTTGGAAATTAGATTGAAGTTTCTCAGCCTGAGATGATGGTACGTTTCTCCAACTATCCTTGTGCTGGAGAGTAACCGTGAAATTGAAAGAACTTAGGCAGGGGGAAGATGCTGAAGGCACAGTTACAGGTTCATAGGAAGCAGGACGTAAAGTAGCAAGACACAGTGCTTTTGGAAGAGTACCCGAGAGTAGTTGATTTAAGATCAGTCTCTGCTGGTTGAGCAGTAACCCGGAATCAGAGGGTTGTGTGGCTGGAGAAGATTTCTCAGCTGGGCTAGTGCAAGGCTGTGGAGCGATTTGAAAATGAGGAAAAGAATCTGAAACCAATTCATTGGAGCATCGGGATATAATGGAGCTTGGGAAGTATGGGTGTGCTGGACTCTGTATGGAAGAGGACTTAGTTTGCAGCATTCTTGATTATCTGAAGCCTATGACTGCTGTTGTTGGGAATATGGGTTTCATTAGTGATGGGGTGAGGTAGGTGCATAATTGAGCAAAATTCTGGAGGTGGAAGAAGGAGATTTTGGCTAGATATGAGGTTTAAAACTTCGCTCAGCATCAAACAGAACACGGAGGTTGGACATCTGAATGGACAGGCAGGGAGATTGATGTAGTCAGAGCCAGAGGCTTGTAGGTACAAATGAAAATTAAACAAGATGGTGACTGATTCTGTTGATGATGAGCTGTAGGAAACTTTGGCTCATCCAGACTTACTGTTGGACAGGAAAGTAAAGTAAGAACGTGAAAATGACAAAGATCTGTTAACTGAAAGTACGATAGCTAGACATAACCATGTAGGTGAAGGAGACGGAGTTACTGCCCTCCAGCACACGTTATACTGCTAGAGAAATTCTTGCTAATTCCACAGAGTAGTATTGCACACACTGCTTTCAAGGAAATAAGGAAGGCTGTAATTTGGTTTTGTGATTATGACTCTAGTTATAATCTACCAGCGTAAATGTGTCTAGCTGTTCCAATCCCGCAACATATCAAGGTACTTGGGTGAATTTTACAACATAGCCAAAAGATCCTGATTTGTTAGAATTTTTCCTTTTCCTTCTCCATCAGCTTTCTGTTTTCTTTTCCATTTTTACCTTCAAATAATCAATGGGAATGGTGGTTCCTATAGAGGTGAGGTCAGCAGTAGGCAAGGCTAAGCATGAGTGGAGGGCAGCGAGCCTGAGATGTAGGTGTTTTGATTTATGGGCTACACAGGATATTTTCTGCTCAGCACCAAGGGCCAGTCCCATAAGTGAGCCATTACATTCCATAACTGATGTAACTTATGTAGTAAAGTGGTTGTCCAGGGATAGAACACCAGTTACTGTCATTTGCTCACTAGAAATATCACAAGCCCTCTCGTGTTCCCCTGGTCTTTGGACAAAAATGAAATAATAATAACTCTGATGGACCTTAGCCTATAATCTGTTCAGGTTTATTAAAGGCAAAAATTAACTAGTAATGAGAAGTCAGAATAGCAGGTTTCATAAACCTACAAGAGAAAATTCACAACTTCTGGTTGCAAAGTATTAAGATGTCATGTTTTGGTAACCCTCCTAACAACATGGAACTTGGACCAGTGTCCATAACAAAAAGTTTTAATGAGAAGATCTTGTAAGCAGTGATTCCCTTCACAGTTATAATTCTGCTGTTCCTGTGATCTCAGTAGTCCAAAGGGTGATTGACAGATAGATTATATACAGTTGAACCAAGCTATCAAATTAAATTGATGGTTTTCAGACCTTATAACAGATGTTAGACATAAATCCAATTGGGCCTAAACCTTCATTGATTATTTTCTGAAGAAATCAAGTCGACTATCCTCACAGTCTCACGAGAGGGCTTTCCCGCAGAGTATCTTCCCAAAGCATTCTGCTCCTTTACGCGGTACCATGGCTATATTACAACCGGGGATAAGTGTGTATTTTGTTGCAGTAAATAAGTTGATGCACCCTAAACACTGTGTACATCGCCAAAGCCTTTATATTATAAAATATAAAGGCCTATCACATTAAATAGGTCAGATTTCTGATCTATTATAGTGGGAATGATTATCTTTGGGAATCAATAAATATTTACACAGAACTTTTCTTTATGAAGGTAAATTGGTTGGGTAGGGTCCATGATAGAATAGATTGTACATAGTCTATGGAAGGAACAGGCTTTATAAGACAAATGTCCTTTTTCTCATTTGTACTTATGTTCTAATAATGTGCTGTAAATTTCTGAAGAGTTCCTATAAAACCATGTTCAAAGATTTTAACTTCCTGCGCTGCCACCTTAATACTCATCTAATGCCAATTTGTGCCAAATTATGGGCAGTATTGTGTTGCAATTTCTCACCTATAGAAAGTGTATCGAGATGGCTCTAAACTCATTTTACATAGGATCTTTACAGCTAGTAAAGAGCATTTATCTCACTCGTCTGGGATAAATTCAAGCCCAGATCCCAGAAAGCCAACCACAGTTTATTTTAAAGAAAGTAAAAAATAATAGTCAAAACCAAAGTCATATAATGTATGATATGGAGACGTTGTTTCTTTCTTTACATTGTGTGCAGGTGTGTTTGTCATGAAACCTTTCTGTGATCCTGTACAATGCTTAACTTGGTACCTTTGACGGGTTTTTATTTCTCGTGCATTACTTTGTACCTTGATGCGTTGAGTGATAAGGCTACAACATATTTGTATGATATTACTTAGCCAGTGATAGTGTCTTGAATCGATGCATATTTATGTTCGTTGTTAAGTTTTTGAAATTACCATAATGAATACAGATGTTCAAAAGTTTGAACAGAAAATGTCCCTTCTATCCATCACAAGCTGTGGATGGCAGAACTGTAAAAGTCTGAAGAACTGCAGAACCGCTCTAAATTCACATATTTTAGTCTGATGAAGATATCTGTGTGTTGCTGAAAGCTTTTGCAAAGTACTATTGAGCAGATAGCAGCACAACAGATATTTATCTTTCTCCAAATAGATTAAACAGCTGTAGAATCATAACATTTCTTATTTTGGTTTGAAGTACCCTTGTAGTACTGCTATAATGACATCTCTAATCAACACGTAAGTTCTAAACTGATAGATAATTTATATGTCAACAATTGGCAATAAGATGGCTGTAATGGGCACAGTGCAGTAATCTACGCGCATTTCATCCAATGTTTCAGATCCTATTCCACAGGTGAGACTGTTGCTATCATTGGGGGAACAGCAACAATCTTCAAGTAGACTTAAGGAGTTAAATGTTCAAGTGATCAGGTAGATGCACAAATATAGGTACAAAATCATAGAGATCTATGTCAAAAACCATGATTTTGGAATCAGATATTGTAATTTCCAAAATAATATGCTTGACATTGTTAATAAGATTTGTACACATAACAGAATACACACAGGCCTCAAACAGCTAAGATATGAGACTAGAAATTAGTGTTAATTATATTAGCGGATGATTATTTCTCTATTCATGATTTTAACAGAGGTGTTAAACCATTCATTTTTATTCATCTCAGTATGTTTTATCAGGTTACTGTACTTGACTGTTGACTCAATCACAGTTTAGTAGGTGTTATTTATCTCACAGTATATGTGTAAGGGGAATCATTTGCAACTTTGCCATGCACTACTGTTAGTGTCATGTTTAACTCAGTACCATGCCTTGTGATCAATCCAAATCTTGAAAAAGGGAACAGAACTTGGAAACTGATGGACCAACATACTCTGTTGCAATCATATTAGAACCAACTTCCGAATCCTTCCACAAAAATCATTGCAATGAAAAAATAGGTATACAAATGACACTGTGAACTGAAAACTAACATTCCAACATTATAAATGCTATTCTTTGTAAGTCTTGAAATCCTGTCTGTAGTATAAAAAAATAAGCATGCAAACTTTATGATCATTAAACAGGTAAGAAAGACATCTCATAGTGATAAATTCTGGGGTCAATTTCAGCCTCATGATTGTATGCATAAGGTTGACAATCCATGGCATTACTGCGGGAGTGCTGCATTGTTGGAAGTGCTGTCCTTTGGATGTAATGTTAAACCAAGGGCTCATCTCAGGTGGACTTAAAACAGCCCTTGGCATTTTTCAACAAAAAAAAGCAGTAAGTTCTTCTGGGATCTTGGCCAACATTTTTCTCTTAACCAATACAGGTACCACAACAAATTCATCCCTTTTGCTGTTTTTGGGACCTTGCAATGTACACAATTAGCTAACAGGATTACCCACGTAACAAAAAATTAATTTGTTTGGTGCAATCTGACAGACATAATATGGCACTATATAACAAAAACAACTTACATTTGCATTGCGCCTTTAATATAGTAAAATATTCCAAGGCACTCCACAGCAGCATTATTAGACAAAATTTGACACGGAGTTACATAAAAAGGACAGGTGACCAAAAGCTTGGTCAAAGAGGTAGGCTTTAAGGAACGTCTTAAAGAAAGAGGTAGAGATAAAGGGAGGTTTATTGAGGGAATTCCAGAGCTTAGGGTCTAGGCAGCTGAAGGCAAGGCCACCAATGGTGGATCGATGGAAATCGGGGATGCGCAACAGGCCAAAATTGGAGAAGCGTAGAAAACTCAGAGCTCGTTCTTTACATAAATGGTGTTTACTGAAAGGCATGGTGCGTTCTGTTTATTGGTGCTTTTTAGTTTTCTCTCCCAATTTAGATTCCATTTTTCACCCCTCTCCTGAAACCATTGACTCCCTCACTTCAATACCGATACATGAGTACTGAGCATCCGAGAGTATCACTCCCAACTGACCATGGTTCGTGTATGAGTTCTGACAATGAGTGTTGGAAAACTACCTGATGGCAGTGGGCATCACAGCTGAGCCACATTGTGTCCTCATCCAGCATTCAGATACACACACTTCAAGAAGGCTTTTTTGGATAGTGATTAGAGGCGCAATTCTTTGCCATTTTCATAACCCGGGGTGCTGTAGCTAATTGTATTGCTTATCCTGCCTTCCCAGTTGAACTCAACTAATTCAGCAAAGACCAGAGATTGAATCTGAGATCTTTCTGGTTTGAATGATTCAGGGACATAGGGTAAAATTGTACCACATTTTACGGGTGGAGCCGACATCCTGAGCCCAAAGTACACGTGAATGACGATCGACCCAATATTAGATTGGGCTATTTGGCACGTGGCCCTGGCAGCCGCCTAAAACAGGCGTTTGGCCCCTTACATCTTCAAGGGATATTCAAACAGCAAAAGGGATGACTATCTTGTGGTAATGGTTAAGAAACAAATGTTGGCCAAGATCCCAGAAGAACTTGCTGCTCTTCTTTTGAATAGTGGCTAATGCCTGCTTCAGGCCTCCTTGCCAAAATTGGATAGCGGTGAGCACACCATGAGCCGGGCCTGCTCCACTCAGGATATTCTGGTGCCTGGTAAGGCTTTTTTCGTTGTTGTGGAGCCAGGAGGAGCAGGAGTGTTCCCCCAACTCAACAGTACACCTGACCACAACCCCTCTCTTTGTTGCTCCATCCTAACTTACTTACCTTTGGGTTGCCACTGCCAATGAGGCATTGCCAAGTTGCTTGTTGAGGTGCGACATACACCAACTGCTTGCCCAAGTAATATTAATAATGCCCGAGGCCGAATTTCAGGTTGGCCTCGGGACTCTCGGTTGGGGAGTGCAGTTCATGTCCGATACCCATTTCAGGACCAAAGACGGGCCTCAAGGAATTTCCACCTTAGAGAATGTCCTTGGCAGCATCAGGATGGCTACAATTTGTTTTACAAACCACAATGCCATTAAGACACTGCAATTGTGTTAATATTTCTAAAATGCCTTGGTCAGGTACATCTCTGAACAGAAACCTGTGGTGAAACATAAGAACATAAGAAATAGGAGCAGGATTAGGCCATTTGGCCCCTTGAGCCTGCTCCGCCATTCAACAAGATCATGGCTGATCTGATCATGGACTCAGCTCCACTTCCCTGCCTGTTCCTCATAACCCTTTACTCCCTTATCGCTCAAAAATGTGTCTATCTCCGCCTTAAATATATTCAATGACCCAGCCTCCACAGCTCTCTAGGGCAGAGAATTCGATAGATTTACAACCCTCTGAGAGAAAAAATTCCTCCTCATCTCAGTTTTAAATGGGCGACCCCTTATTCTGAGACTAGGTCTCCTAGTTTTAGTTTCCCCTATGAGTGGAAGTATCCTTCCTGCATCCACCTTGTCAAGCCCCCTAATTAGCTTATATGTTTCGATAAGATCATCTCTCATTCTTCTCAACTCCAATGTGTATAGGCCCAACCTACTCAACCTTTCCTCATGTGAACCCCTCATCTCCGGAATCAACCTAGTGAACCTTCTCTGAACTGCCTCCAAAGCAAGTATATCCTTTCATAAATATGGAAACCAAAACTGCACGCAGTATTCCAGGTGTGGCTTCAGCAATACTCAGTATAGCTATAGCAAAACATCCCTGCTTTTATACTCCATCCCCTTTGCAATAAAGGCCAAGATGCCATTGGCCTTGCTGATCACTTTCTGTACCTGTATACCATCCTTTTGTGCTTCATGCGCAAATACCCCCAGGTCCCGCAGTACTGCAGCACTTCGCAATCTTTCTCCATTTAAATAATAACTTGCTCTTTGATTTTTTTCTGACAAAGTGCATGACCTCACACTTTCCAACATTATACTCCATCTGCCAAATTTTTGCCCACTCACTTAGCCTGCCTATGTCCTTTTGCAGATTTTTTGTGTCCTCCTTACACATTGTTTTTCCTCCCATCTTTGAACCATTAGCAAACTTGGCTACGTTACACTCAGTCCCTTCTTCCAAGTCGTTAATATAGATTGTAAATAGTTGGGGTCCCAGCACTGATCCCTTTGGCACCAGACTGGTTACTGGTTGCCAACCAGAGAATGAACCATTTATCTCAACTCTCTGTTTTCTGTTAGTTAGCCAATCCTCTATCCATGCTAATATATTACTTCCAACACCGTGAACCTTTATCTTGTGCAGTAACATTTTATGTGGCACCTTGTCAAATGCCTTCTGGAATTCCAAATACGCCACATCCACTGGTTCTCCTTTATCCACCCTGTTCGTTACATCCTCAAAGAACTCCAGCAAATTTGTCAAACATGACTTCCCCTTCATAAATCCATGCTGACTCTACCAGACCAAATTTTGCTTTTCCAAATGTCCTGCTACTGCTTCTTTAATAATGGACTCTAACATTTTCCCAACCACAGATGTTAGGCTAACTGGTCTATAGTTTCCTGCTTTTTGTCTGCCTCCTTTTTTAAATAGGGGCGTTACATTTGCAGTTTTCCAATCTGCTGGGACCTCCCCAGAATCCAGGGAATTTTGGTAAATTATAACCAATGCATCCACAATCCCTGCCGCTACTTCTCTTAAGACCCTAGGATGCAAGCCATCACATCCAGGGGATTTATCTGCCTTTCATCCCATTATCTTACTGAGTACCACCTCGTAGTGATTGTGATTGTGTTAAGTTCCTTCCCCCTGATAGCCCCTTGACTGTCCACTGTTGGGATATTATTTGTGTCCTCTACCGTTGTTATGTATTGTCCAGGTACATTAAATGTATAAGTACAATGGTGCGCCACAGATGGCGCTGTGTTGGGAGACCTGAAAGTACCTGCAAGACAGAGTATAAAAGGCTGCCCACCACATCTGAGAGGCACTCTGGAGTTACACAATAAAGGACCAAGGTCACAGCAGTTACTACAACACCAGACTGCGTGGAGTCAGTGATTTGAATGCTGCATATACCACATTGGCGATGAGGACACGGACGAGCTTCACGCAACCGTGGCTACTCTGGGCTCGTCAAAGGATTTTACGGTGGGCAATGATTGGGAGGCCTTTACAGAAAGGTTCGAGTACTACTTTACAGCAAACGACCTGACGGGGAACACGGACGCACTGAGAGAGAAGCGTAAGGCGATATTACTTTCCAGCTGTGGTGATGAGGTTTACTGTCTCGTCAGGGATTTTCTGGCACCCGCGAGCGCCAGGGACAAGTCATATGAGGAACTGATCGAACTCATTCGTGACCAACTGAAACTGAAGGAGAGCATCCTCACGGCCAGGCACAAATTCTACCACCACTGCAGACCTGAGGGCCAGGATGTCACCAAATATGCTGCGGACCTCAGGAGGCTCGCGGCGCCGTTGTGACTTTGGGACACACCTTGACGAGGCATTGCGAGACGTTTTTGTTATGGGGATTGGACATGAGGGTCTCCTCCACAAGCTGTTAGCCACTGAACCTACAGTCATCTGAAGCAAGCCATCAACATCAGCGGGGCATTTATGACCTCAACTTGCAGCACCAAGCAGATGATACACACAGTCTCGAACCCGGCAGGCACTGTCCACAGGATAGCGCTCACCACGGACAAAACTGCAGAACGTGGCTCTGCCCAGGGCAGAGAGCACGGATCTCGGGGTCCTGGAACTCAGAGTCCGCCGAGGGGGGCTAATCGAGCTGGTGCTGCGAAGGAAGCCATGGGGCTCACCGGTGCAGGTTTGCGGAGTATACGTGCAATGCCTGCCACACGAAAGGCCACCTTCAGCGTATGTGCAAAAGTAACCTGACTCACCGTGTGGCTGAGGAGATGGTAGAGGGTCCATTTTCCAATGAGGAGCAGGCAGGAGAAGATGAGGCGTTGTTTGGACTGTATACGTGTACCGACGGTTCGGCCCCGGTGATTATGGAGGTCAAGATTAACGGAGTCCCAGTGAGTATGAAAGTGGACACTGGATCGGGTCCGTCGTTGATGAGTCAGGAAACTTTTGATAAACTGTGGGTCAACCCAGCTGCACGACTCAAGCTGGTCCTGGTCATGGCAAATCTGCGTACCTACATCAAGGAACTGATACCTGTTCTTGGCAGAACGGGTGCGCAGGTATCTCACGGGGGCGATACGCACGGTTTACCTTTGTGGGTCATTGCAGGCGATGGGCCGACGCTTCTCAGCAGGAGGTGGATGGGGAAGGTCCATGGGAGCTGGGAAGACTTCATTCCTCCACAGACTGCTGTTCCCTGGGTTCCCAAAGAGCAGCGCCGACCGAGCTGGAGGAGAAAGAAGCCGTTCATCGGCAGTCTAAATCCCCACACAGACGAGCAGAGCAGTTGTTCAAGTGCGGGCCAATCGCTGAGGTGCGAGCCGGCAACGCGCTGCGGGCGATGAACGGGAGGTCCATCAATGGCCGACAAGTCCGGGGGGGGCCCACACGGAGAAAGAGTCGGGCGGCGGTCGTGGCTACCGTGGAGACCCGGACAGCGTCGCGGTGGTGGTGGCTACGGCGGTCGCAGGAGAGGTGGCAGTTACTGGGACAACAGCAGGAGTGGAGGCTGCAGGAGAGGCGGCAGTTACTGGGACAACGGCAGGAGTGGAGGTTACAGTGACAGCAGCGGCGGAGGCTACGGCGGCAGCGGGTGCGACTCGGGAGAACGCGACAGCTACTCAGGTGGGTGCAGGAGCCAGAGCAGAGGATACGGCAGCAATCACAGAGGCCGCTCTCACAGGGACCATGACTGATCGAATCCAAAGAGCCACTTCAAGATCGGATTGTCTTGGCCGTTTTCCTTCCTTCTTTCTTCTTTATTCCTTCTATTCCATTGAGTAAAACGTCATGCCAATGAGCTCAAGATGGTGGCGAGCCTCATGGCAGCAGAGCTCTGCAGATAAAGGCAAGCAGAGCAACTAAAATGACGGCGCCCAAGGGAAGCCTCGTGGGAACCACAAGATTGCGTCTTAAAAGGGAAATGCACCCGGGGGTCTTAAAAGGGCTTTACACGTGGCGGACCCAACAAAAAGACCGTTGTAAGGCAAGAGCGAGTCTAAATGAGCAATGTGATTTGTATGATGACGTGAGTTATGAATAAAAGTAATATTTTTATGCTGGTTGGGTACTGTGTTTGAAATAAGGGATATGTATTACGAAAAGAGTTAATACCACAAGGTACAAGCAAAAGGGTAAATGGATCCGTGACTAACATGATTAATGGACCAATGCGATTCTTGATTTATGTGATTCATGCAATGGTTCAGCGGCTGCAAATGAGCCGCTAAGGCGATCACTTTCTGAGAACAGAGGCAACGCACCAAGTATGATGCCCTGCCTCAGCGCAGCCTATTACCTTGGGCAAAAAGGGGCAGTATACCGCCACCGTACTTCACCCAGAAGAGCTGGGATTAAACAACTGTTCAGTGTACCTGCAACCTTTTGACATAACATCTGTACCACATATTATATGTACCATACAAATGTACTGTCTATGTGTACCTGTTTTCTATTGGAGGTTATGCCTGTGTACTTCATCACCCGTGTAAGGACTGCAAACACCACAGTAAGGACTCACACTCACAAATCAACCAGGACGAACAAGGCCGAGGTCACCGGCAATGGCTTCTGGAACTGGCAGGGGAGTGAGATGTTATGTATTGTCCAGGTACATTAAATGTATAATTACAATGGTGCACCACAGAGGGCGCTGTGGTTGGAGACCTGAAAGTACCTGCAAGTCAGAGTATAAAAGGCTGCCCACCACACCTGAGAGGCACTCTGGAGTTACACAATAAAGGACCAAGGTCACAGCAGTTACTACAACACCAGACTGTGTGGAGTCAGTGATTTGAGTGCTGCATACACCACCACCGTAAAGACTGATACAAAATATTTGTTCAGGGTTTCTGCCATCTCCATGTTCCCCATTACTAATTCCCCGGTCTCATCCTCTAAGGGACCAACATTTACTTTAGTCACTCTTTTCCTTTTTATGTACCTATAGAAACTCTTGCTATCTGTTTTTATATTTTGTGCTAGTTTACTTTCATAGTCTATCTTCCGTTTCTTAATCATTTTTTTAGTCATTCTTTGCTGATTGTTAAAAGCTTCCCAGTCTTCTGTCCTCCCACTAGTTTTGGCCACTTTGTATGCCCTTGTTTTTAATTGGGTAGCATCCTTCATAAGTCAAACCCTTCATCTCCGGAATCAACCTAGTGAACCTTCTCTGAATAGCCTCCAATACAAATATATCCTTCCTTAAATATGGAGAGCAAAACTGTACACAGTATTCCAGGTGTGGCCTCACCAATACCCTGTATGGTTGTAGCAGGACTTCTCAGCTTTTATACTCTATCCCCCTTGCAATAAAGGCCAACATTCCATTTGCCTTCCTGATTACTTGCTGTACCTGTATACTAACTTTTTGTGCTTCATGCACAAGTACTCCAACACTTTATAATTCTTCTCCATTTAAATTATAATTTGCTTTTCTATTTTTTCTACCAAAGTGGATAACCTCCCATTTTCCCAGATTATACTCCATCTGCCAAATTTTTGCCCACTCACTTAACCTGTCTATATCCCTTTGCAGATTATTTGTTTCCTCCTCACAATTTGCTTTCCCACCCATCTTTGTATCATCATCAAACTTGGCTACATTACACTCGGTCCCTTCATCCAAGTAATTAATATAGATTGTAAATAATTGAGGACCCAGCACTGATCCCTGCGGCACCCCACTAGTCACTGTTTGCCAACTGGACCATGACCCATTTATCCTGACTCTCTGTTTTCTGTTATTTAGCCAATTCTCTATCCATGCTAATATATTAACCCCAATCCCGTGAACTTTTATCTTGTGCAGTGACCTTTAATGTGGCACCTTATCATATGCCTTCTGGAAATACAAATACACCACATCCACTGGTTCTCTCTTATCCACCCTGCTTGTTACATCCTCAAAGAACTCCAGCAAATTTGTCAAACATGATTTCCCTTTCATGCTAACTCTGCTTGATTGAATTATGTTTTTCCAATTGTCCCGCTACTGCTTCTTTAATAATGGACTCCAGCATTTTCCCAACGTCAGATGTTAGGCTAACTGGTCTATAGTTTCCTGCTTTTTGCCTGCCTCCTTTTTGAAATAGGGGCGTTACATTTGCGGTTTTCCAATCCGCTGGGACCGCCCCAGAATCCAGGGAATTTTGGTAGATTTCCATTGTAATACAAATACAAAAGTGTAAGAATTAGGAAATATTACTTCAAAGAACTCCTTGTGTGACTCACACATGCCAGCAATTCTGTGCAAATTAATTTTAGTTATAGATATTTGAGACATTTTTCTGAGAAAATATGATTCATCTCATAGCCAGTAGTTATATAAATAAATATAAGATTGCAACTGGTAAATTTCAAAGGGGGTGCAGGAATAGAGAACTGAGGGTGTATGTACACAAATCCTTGGAGGTGTCAGGTCAATTTGAGAAGACTTAAAAAGGCACAGGGGATCCTTGGCTTTATTAACAGAGGAATAGAGTACGAAAGCAAGAAAGTTATGCTAAAATTTTATAAAACTCTGGTTAAGCCTTAGCTGGAGTATTGTGTTCAATTCTGGGCACCATAATTTATGAAGGACGTCAAGGCCTTAGAGAGGGTGCAGAAGAGTTTTACTAGGATAGTACCAGGGATGAGGGACTTCAGTTATATGGAGAAGCTGGAGTTGTTCTCCTTAGAGCAGAGATGTTTAAGAATAGATTTGATAGAGGTGTTCAAAATCATGAACGGTTTTCATAGAGTAAATAAGGAGAAACTGTTTCCAGTGCCAGAGGACACAGATTTAAAGTGATTGGCATAAGAACCAGAGACAACATGAGGAAATTTTTTTTTAGACAGCGAGTTGTGATCTGGAGTTAACTGCCTGAAAGGGTGGTGGAAGCAGATTCATTAGCAACATTCAATAGAGAATTCTATAAATACTTGAAGGAAAAAAAATTGCAGGACTATGGGGAAAGAGCATGGGAGTGGGATTAATTGGATAGCTCTACAAAAGAGCCAGCACAGGCACAATTGACTGAATGGCCTCCTTCTGCACTGTCTCCTTGTATGATCTCAATGGGATTGATTCAGGTTTGATCATACTATGTGCAGAATGAACTTGTAAGTTTGCATTTCATACAAATTAAAACATAGCTGCTATAAAACTTACTTTACAAGGCATTGTTTAATGGAAATGTCAGAGGGCTCAATTTTCGCCACCAATGGGTGTCGTTCTTTAGGCATCCGCTGATTTTTTTGAGCAATCGTGAATTTACAACTTTCCTCAAAGTTTTTACGCTGGCGGTGACTGTCAGCACTGGATTTTTTGTACGGCAGATGTTTTGCTGCAGGTTTGGTTGAAAGCCGATTTCCGCGCCGTTTTTGGCCCTTTTTGGCCATTTGACCAATTTTCGCCAACATTGATTTTTTTCAGGACGGTGCACAGTGCCCTTAGGTACCGAACAGAAAAACCTTATGTTAACTTAAGGAAATTGGCACTGAGTATGTTTATGAGTTTTTGGAGCGAGGGAAGAAGTCAACTTAAAACACAAATCCATGATGATTTTTGCAGAGGGAACTCGGAAAATAACTCATAAAGTTAATTTCTCCCACAGAATGTTTTTGAGAATGTTATGTGAGAAGGCATATTGCGATTCCACCCCACCACAAAATCTCTGTTCACGGGGCTTCAGGCATGGGTTGGAGGAGTGCTGGCTGGCTAGCGGCTGGATCATTCCCTCGGCCGGACACAAGCACAGGAGCTCATCGCTTAGATTCCACCCCCCCTCCCGCTGGGCTTCTTTCCAAGCCCATCGCCGATCTCCTATGTTTCTGCCCAGCTGAGGGAGCGATCCTGCCGGCCAGCACTCTGACCTGTGCATCAGAGGTGGCACAGCAGCAAACATACGCATTTCAGCAAAAGCCATAATTAAAGTGTCATAAATCACGGTGCGTCACGGTCCATAGAGACAGAGCCTAGTGTTGCACATGCACAGACCAGGGTGTAGCCCGTTCTACTAGGGCGTCACCCAGCAAAGGTGTGTGTGCTTCAGTGGGTACTGTCTCACAATAATAAGAATAACAAAATTAACAATAATAATTGTGGGTGCAACTCTGACTATGACTCATGTCATGAGGTTAATTTGCATGCATGCCATGCAGAGGCGACGGATAATACGACACCAACATTGGAGAAACCAGATCGCTTGGGGATTGATGGGGAGGTGGCCATACCCTGATTGAATCTACAGGAACAGACGATCATACCTACACCTGACTGAGGCAGACTGCATTCGCAGGCTGCGAGTTAGAAAGGAGGCCATCACAGAAATCTGCCAGCTAAACAGAGCAGACATACAGCCAAGAAGTGGTAGGAGGACTGCCCTACCTGTGGAAGTGAAGTTCACCACAGCACTTGCCTTCTATGCTTCTGGCTCATTTTAAGCAGCAACTGGAGACATGTGCTGCATCTCGCAGCATGGCACACATTGCTGCATTTGACAGGCGACTGCTGCACTCTGTGCCAAAAAGGACCAGTTCATCAATTTCCCTATGACCACGCAGGCAATGCGAGATAGGGCTGTGGGGTTCTCCAGTATTGCTAGCTTCCCCAAGGTACAGAATGCGATTGACTGTACCCACATTGCCTTGAGAGCACCTTTGGATGTCTCCGAGGTTTATCGCAACAGGAAAGGGTTCCACTCTCTAAATGTCCAGCTTGTCAGCGGCAATCTGCATCGGATCATGGCAGTGGATGCCAAATATCCAGGTAGCATCCTATGTGACAGCGTTTTATCGGCGATGTTTCAGGAGCTACCAAAAGGTCACAGCTGGTTGCTAGGGGACAAAGGGTACGGGCTCGCCACCCGGCTTATGACCCCCCTACGCAGTCCCTGCACTGAGTCAGAGCGTCGGTACAACATGTCGCACATAACGACATGGAGCAGCATAGAGTGGACAATTGGCATACTGAATTGTCCAATGCCTGGACCACTCTGGAGGCTACCTGCAATACGCCCCTCACCACGTCGGTCAGTTCACTGTCATGTGCTGCATGCTGCATAACTTGGCCATCATGAGGGGCCAGGCCCTGGATATTGAAAATCCTCCTGAGGGGAGAGGGGGGGAGGAAGAGGAGGATGAGGAGGCTAATGCTGATAATGAGGACGAGGAAGACGAGGAGGACCAGCAGCAGGAGGAGGAGGACGACTAACCCATGCCACCACCTCAACCTGCAGGATGACAGTGGAGGAGGTGGCCTCCTGCACCTATAGCCATAGCTAGAGGCTTGCGTCAGCAGCTAATCCGTGATCACTTTGCTGCCTGAAGGCTAAACGGCCCGACAGTGTTAACTCTTTGCACCTGTTAGTTTGAAAAACTGATGTACATAATAAGGTACGTAATAGAAACATAGAAACATAGAAAATGTTGTGTTGGTTTATGTTGCTTTAATTTAAAAAATAATGTGCAGGATTATTTAAAAATAATTAGGTTTATTAAACATTTGTACAGTTGTACTTAACTTTAATAACCATTTTTGTATCAAACTTTAAACTTTTCAATGAAGAAAACCACAAGTAGCAGCAACAAACAAAGTTTAGCTGCAGCCATTTCTCCTCCCCCTTATTCAAAGACCTGAGCTCTGTACACCCCTCTTGCCCCTATTGTTGCCTCTACACCTACCTGTGCCCATTGTCTCAGACTTCAGCTTCCTCCCCCTGACCCCAAGGTTTTTTCTACTTTCTGCACAAAGGCGCATTTGTTGTTGATTGGGTTGGACAGGGACAGACCTAGCAGACAGCATTGTGGAAGGCCCAAGTTTCTCGGCGGACTCTTCTACAGCCTGTGGATGAACCTGCGGCACATTACCCAAGGTTAGTCTGGGGATTGGAAAGTGAGTGTCAGCAGTTGATATTGGTAATTGCTGTTGGGCAATGACAGCCTGGGTGTGTCTACTTATTGCAACATCTACCTCCGACATTCCCTCCCTGATCTCTGACATCCCCTCCCTAATCTCCGACATCCCCTCCCTCATCTGTCCCGACAGTGCTCCCATTCCTCCAGACAGTGTTGCTACTTCTACTGACAGTCCCGCTAATTCTACCTTCACCCCACCCATGGTGTCCAGGAGCGATCTTGTTTCAATGCTCATTCCCACTCATTCCCATGATCTGTCCTATGTCCCCTGCATCCTGCATTTCAGGTTGAGCTTTCCATCCCACCCTCCTCGGCTGTCGGCCAGGTATGGCTTGCTGCAACCCACTGGGATCCGCAGCCTCAGACTCTATCCCATGAAATGTTGCTTAGGTTGTATCGCTCAGCAAAGGGCTTGGTGTCCTCAGGGGGTTCACTGGCTCCAATTCCAATATAACCATCTCAGTATTGGGATATTCCTGCTGCCCTTCATTCTCCAACTTATCCTCATCCTGATGTTGATGAAGAAGATCTGGACCGATGGCTTCCTGATCATACTCCACTTCTACTTCTGTCTCTTCCTGATGCGTAGCATCTGCAAAACATAACAGAGCAGATGTTTGGTTAACAGCAGGGGAGGGGCAGAGGGGGCAGGGTCACGCGAGTACACGGGTCACACAGTGCAGGCTCTTTTCAAAGACCACGAAGCCAACCCAGACTGTGCAATTTGCAGGGCTTACGCTCTGTCGGTAACCTGGGTCCAGCGTCCACATTGGTGGTTAATCTTATCTTGAGAGATTTAATCATATCAGCGATCGTTTGTTCCACGGCTGTTAGTCGCAGCCTACTTGGCAGTTTTTGACCTTTCTCGCTTGATCTGTGACACTTTCCTCTACAAAGATGAAAATAAAACTTTTTAAGAGAGGATCCTTCTGTTGTGGTGGTCACACACATACACACACATTAGTCACATTTACAAATGTAATTGCAATGCATAAATAAAAATATTACTTACAGTAACTGCTTGGCAAAGGTCCTGTCATTTCTTTTTGATCTGCATGCCGCTTCTCGGGGTCATGTCCACTGCATTAAACTCTTCTGCAACTTGGTCCTAATGTTTTGCTCGTAGAGAGGGTTTCAGTTTCTTTTGGCCTTTGTTCTCAAGCACATCCCATCTCCTCTCAATTATGTCTACCAGGGTCTCAATTTCTTCTGCTAGAAATCTCTTCGCCCTTCCCCCTTCCCCTTCTCCTTCTCTTTTTTCTTCCTTTTCTCTTGGATCCATCTTTTGCAGCTAAAATTTAAATGTCCAGATCCAGCTCCAATCCGAATGGGTTCTCACAAGCTCTTGATCCAGACCGGGAAATTTACTGTGGATGAGCAGGCACACCCGTCCCGTGGAAAAAGTGATTTTTTTTCCCGGCACATGCTCAGAGACATTTTGGCGCACACTTGAAGCTCCACCCCAGACTTAACCGGGTACCGCAGCACCAAAATAAAATTTTACTTTGGCGAAAGTTGCATCTGTTTTTTTCGGCGCAATCGGATGCAAAAAAACGTCCATTAATCCTCCTGGGCGCCAAAAATCAGCAAAGAGGAAAATTGAGCTCATAGATTGCATGCTCTATGTAGTTTCAATTTGTTGAGACCACGCGTTTTCCCCGACTGGTGCATCACTCAAAGGAGAGAACTTACATTTATAAAGTGCCATTCACGACATCAGGATATCCCAAAGCGCTTTACAGCTATTGAAGTACTTTTTTTTAAAAAAGTGCAGTTACTGTTGCAATTTAGAAAAGATTATGAACTGGTTCTAAAAGAGAGACATGCATTTATATAGTTCCTTTCATGACCTCAAGCCATCCCAAAGCATTTTACAGGCAATGAAGCACTTTGGAGTGTAGTCACTGTTGTAATGTAGGAAACTCTGCCTGAATGGTAATGTGCTAATAACACTTAACTTTCAAAGTGATTATCTGCACGAACATTTGTGTGCCTTCTGCGCATGTGCGTGGGTGGCTCCGGCCCTTATTGCACATGCGCAATGTCACTGAGGACCGGCTGCACATGCACAGTACACCACAGTTGCGGCTGCAGCGCAGCATGGGCCACGTCTTGTTCAGCTATGTGGGAGAAGACCCAGGAGAAGATTGGATCAAAAGGGTGAGACAGGCAATCGTCGAGAGAGAGAGAGAGAGGGAGGTAGGGCGGGGGGGGCGGGTGTGGGGAGGAGAGAGAGAGGAGGTGAAGAGAGGGGGGAGAGAGAGAGAAGAGGGGCAGAGAGAGAGAGGTGGTAGAAAGAGAGAGAGAGGGAGGGGGGCAGGGAGAGAGAGGGGGCACAGAGAGAGAGGTCAGGAACTTGGGTGGTGGGGGCAGGAACTTGTATGGGGATGGGAGAAGGCCTTAACTGTGAGAGTTAGCCCTGTCTGTTCCAAGTGAGCTCTGTTCTGTTCTGTCTGGAGGCGGCAGTCAGAATGGCTCAAATTACATTTTGCAAAGTAATTGATTACGTAAGCAGGGAGGATCGAATTACACATTCCAGAGAAACTGTTGGGTGTGTCTTATCCTCCAAGGGGACCAATGAGCAATCATAGAAATTTACAGCACGGAAGGAGGCCATTTCGGCCCATCGTTTCCACGCCAGCCGACCAAGAGCTATCCAGCTTAATCTCACCTTGCAGCTCTTGATCCGTAGCCCTGTAGGCTATGGCACTTCAAGTGCATATCCAAGTATTTTTTTAAAGTGGTGAGGCTTTCTGTCTCTGCCACTTTTTCAGGCAGTGAGTTTCAGACCCCCACCACCCTCCAAGTGAAGACATTTCCCCTCAAATTTCCTCTAAACCTCCCCCCAATTACTTTAAATCTATGCTTCCTGGTTGTTGACCCCTCTGCCAATGGATAGAAGTCCTTCCTATCCACTCTATCCAGGCCCCTCATAATTTTATATACCTCAATCAGGTTTCCCCTCAGTCTCCTCTGTTCCAAAGAAAACAGACCCAGCCTATCTAATCTTTCTTCAATCAGGACTTGTCATCAAGGGGGCCCAATCGGAGCTTTGGGTATTGCAACTTAACACATCCCTTAATTTTCCTGGGTCAGTTTATTTGCCTCATTATTCACAGATCCAGGTTTATATCAACTCAATTGTAAGGAGCACATTAATGGTGGAAGTGGAAGATTGCATGTAAATTAAATTTAAAGGAATGGGGAGAATTAAAGGGGAGTGTGACAATGGGAGTATAAATATTCAAAAAGTCTTCAGAAAGGCACAGAGGGCATCTCAACCCATTAGCAGTCTATTTCAAGGCTAAAGGGACAGGAGGGTTTAAGTTTAAGACAATGGATGTCTGTCAATTGTTGTGCCAGTCCCATGGTACATACAAGCAACAGGTATCCTTGCAGGAAAATGGCAGAGACTTCGAATAAATATTTTGTATCGGTCTTCACAGTAGAAGACACTAAAAACATCCCAATAATTGATAATCAGGGGGCTATTGGAAGGGGGAACTTAAAACGATCAATATCACTAGAGAAAAAGTACTAGGCAAACTAAGGGTGGACAAGTCCCTTGGACCTCATGGCCTGCATCTTAGGGTCTTAAAAGAAGTGGCTGCAGAGATAGTGGATGCATTGGTTGTAATCTACCAAAATTCCCTGGATTCTGGAGAGGTCCCAACAGATTTAAGAAAAGAGGGAGAAAGAAAGCAGGAAACTATAGACCAGTTAGCCTAACATCTGTCATTGGGAAAATGCTAGAGTCCATTATTAAGGAAGTAGTAATAGGATATTTAGAAAATCATAACACAGTCAAACAGAGTCACATGGTTTTATGAAAGTGAAATCATGTTTGACAAATTTGCTGGCGTTCTTTGAGGTGAATAAAGGGGAACCAGTAGATGTTGTGTATTTAAATTTCCAGAAGGCATTTGATAAGGTGCCACATAAAAAGTTACTGCACAAAATAAGAGCTCATGGGATTAGGAGTAATATATTAGCATGAATGGAGGATTGGCTAACTAACAGAAAACAGAGAGTCGGGATAAATGGGTCATTTTCAGGTTGGCAAACTGTAATTAGTGGGGTGCTGCAGGGGTCAGTGCTGGGTCCTCAACTATTTACAATCTATATTAATGACTTGGATGAAGGGACCAAGTGTAATGTAGCCAAATTTGCTGATATTACAAAGATAGGTGAGAACACAAGTTGTGTGGAAGACACAAAAAAATCTGCAAAGGGATATAGATAGGTTAAGTGAGTGGGCAAAAATTTGGTAGATGGAGTAATGTGGGAAAATGTGAGGCTATCCACTTTGATAGGCAAAACAAAAAAGCAAATTATTATTTAAATGGGGAGAGGTACAGAGGGATCTGGGGGTCCTTGTACATTAAACACAAAAAGTTAGCATGCAGGTATAGCAATTAATTAGGAATGCAAATGGAATGTTAGCCTTTATTGCAATGGGAATGGAGTATAAAAGTAGGGAAGTCCAGCTACAGTACAGGGTGTTGGTGAGACCACACATAGGGTACAGCGTACAGTTTTGCTCTCCTTATTTAAGGAGGAATATACTTGTATTGGAGGCTGTTCAGAGAAGATTCACGAGGTTGATTCCCGAGATGAAGGTGTTATCTTATGAAGATAGGTTGAACAGGTTGGACATATACTCACTGGAGTTTAGAAGAATGAGAGGTGATCTTATTGAAACATATAGGATTCTGAGAGGGCTGGACAGGGTAGATGCAGAGAGGATGTTTCCCCTCATGGGGGAATCAAGAACTAGGGGGCATAGTTTCAGACTAAGGGGTTGCCCATTTAAAACGGAAATGTGGAGGAATTTCTTCTCTCAGATGGTCGTGAATCTTTGGAATTCCCTACCCCAGAGAGTTATGGAGGCTGGGTCGTTGAATATATTTAAGGTGGTTTTTTGAGTGATAAGGGAGTCAAGGGTTGTGGGGAGCGGGTAGGGAGGTGAAGTTTAGGCCAAGATTAGATCAGCCATGATCTTATTGAATGGTGAAGCAGGCTCGAGGGACTGGATGGCCTACTCCTGCTCCTATTTCTTATGTTCTTATGTTCTAAGATGACACAACTTTGCATCTACCTCTCTGCTAACCCGACCTTATGAAGACACTTTTCCACAGCCGTAGCTAGGTAAGTGCCACAATGCCTGCAATTATGGTTGTTTGCATCTTGGTGGGTGCAATTGATCATGTTTTGCTATTGAATGATCATCTTGGCATGCTTTTATAAATTCAGCACCATTGAATGTATTTAAAGTGGAGATATACAGATTTTTGAACGATAAGGGAGTCAAGGGTTATGGGCAGCGGGCCAAGATCAGATCAGTCATGATCTTATTGAATGGTGGAGCAGGCTCGAGGGGTTCTTATGTAAAGCAAGGCATGATGTGATTGAGGTGCTTCTGAAGAACCACCCATCAAATCGGTTAGTCGGGTGTTCACTTGTATCTGTACCATTGGGCCTGCAGTCACAACCTATCTTGAGAGTTGAAACCTCCGCACGCACCAATTATTTGTTAAAGATCAGGTGTGGTTATCTCTGCAGATATTGGTGTGTGGGTTAGGGGTGGGTGGACATAGAGAACCTCTTGTACATCTCAACCTGCTTTGCATCCCTTTGGTGGTCCTTTTTTACTTTCTTGTATCTCACATAGGGGGATTGCAATTGGGAAATTCATTGATGGCGAGAACAGTGCTGCAGATGGAAAAGAAACAATTGACAGAAGAGCTTTTGAGAACCTAATTATTATAAAGTGAAACAATAACTTACAAAAATGGAGCATAAAGAGAACCAAAACTATAAATAGATCTTCTTTTTGGCCCTTTGAATGGACTTCCTGTTTTGCTCAGTGTATAGCAACATATAATGGGTGTTCTTTGTTAATAGACCAGTGCCAGAATGGTGCTTCAATATCATTTGATTATTAAAATGAAGCATATGTCTGATTCAAGTGGGAGTTACCTCTGCCTGCCCCCGACCAGTGGGAAATACCCATCACGTGCAAGAGAAGTGACATTGTAAGACCCCACCACTTTATGCTCACATTAACATCCCAAATTCTGGCACAAACATAGCATAGGGATGAGGAAGATCAGCCTCCA
The DNA here is from genome assembly GCF_044704955.1 of Pristiophorus japonicus. NCBI lineage: Eukaryota > Metazoa > Chordata > Chondrichthyes > Pristiophoridae > Pristiophorus > Pristiophorus japonicus. The sequence goes on along the minus strand of NC_091987.1, from coordinate 80,741,297 downwards.
TGTCTTGCTGGAATATAGAAAAAACTAATTGACAGCAAAAATGATTGAAAGCATGGGATGATGAACAAACGCCATTTGGCTCCATCCACAGAACATGTAAATGAGAGAAAAGAAAAGCTTCCATTTCTATAGTGCCATATCACCATATCATATCCCTGAGATACATCTCCAAGTGCTTTATATGTATGAATGATTTTGAAATGCAGTCACTTTATTATGTAGCCAATCTATAGGGGAGAACTTAGATACAACCGGAAAACGGGTGCAGGGATTGCGGTACGTGATTAACCTGCGCCTGTTCATTGCGATAGAGACAGTTCGTTAAATTTGTGCTGCCCGCTCCTTTAAATGGTTTCTGCATGTAGCCATCGATACCTGCATTGTTCATTGGCTGCACGCATCAACAGGGGGCCTGATATTGCGAGTATCTAGTGTTACTTAAAGGCAGCCTACACCTCTTAAAGCGGAGGTGCATTGTGGCTGCAACAAGTGGTGGGAGCTTGTTCAAAACTGAATCAGTGCTTGGGTACTTTGAGGAATGGCTGAACATGCGAGAGTGCATGCATCAAGGTATTCAGACACCTCACTGGAGGCCTTGGCGGAAGAGGTGGAAAGGAGGAGAGAGATCCTGTATCCACAGGGGGATAGGACACCCTCCAGAAACATAATTAGGAGGCTGTTGGAAAAATTAATAGAGGATGTCAATGCCAGGAGTGTTGTTCATCGAACATGGGTACAGTGCAGAAAGAAGTTTAATGATCTCACACGTATTGTCAAGGTGAGTGAGTTCATCTTCAAATGGTCTATCCTACCAACTACACCAATAGCCTCATCCATGGCTCAATTCTCTATACATCCATCAGTTATCTACCAACAATATCTATCAATCAGGACTCAATGCTACCATTCATATGTTTTACCTCACCCTCACGCACTGAACACAGTTGCAAGCCTTGCACCCATAACTCTCAGCTCACACACACTGGCAGCTATTCAACTATGACAGCCACATCACCCACATATTTTGCACGATACTCACTGACACACTTCCCTCTTTCTTGCAGGAGAAGGTAACAGCAGGCAGGAGCAAAGAACTGGACGAGGACAATTACACCTGCATATTTTAACACCTATGAAGGAGACAATGCTGGCCATCATGGGAGTGGGCATTGCTGAGGCCGTGGCCACTGGCGGTACTAAAGCGATTGATGATGAGGGTAGCCACATACCTAAAATCATAGAAATTTATGGCATGGAAGGAGGGCATTTGGCCCATCGAATCTATGCCGGCCGAAAAAGAGCTATCCAACCTAATCTCACTTTCCAGCTCTTGGTCCGTGGCCTTGCAGTTTACAACCCCTCAAGTGCACATCCAAGTACTTGTAAAATGTGATGAGGGTGTCTGGTTCTATTACCCTTCCAGGCAGTGAGTTCCAGACCCCCACCACCCTCTAGTTGAAAATTGTTCTCCTCAATCCTTCTACCAATTTCTTTAAATCTATGCCCTCTGATATTGACCTCTCTGCTGAGGGAAATAGGTTCTTCCTATCCACTCTATCTAGGTGCCTCATAATTTTATACACTTCAATCAAGTCTCCCCTTGGCCTCCTCTGTTCTAAAGAAAACAACCCCAACCTATCCAATCTTTCCTCATAGCTAAAATTCTCCAGTCCTGGCAACATTCTTGTAAATCTCCTCTGTACCCTCTCTAGTGCAATCACATCTTTCCTGTAATGTGGTGACCAGAACTGTGCACAGTACTCTAGCTGTGGCCTAACTAGTGTTTTAGAAAGTTCCAGCATAACCTCTCTGCTCTTATATTCCAGGCCTCGGCTAATAACGGAAAGCATCCCATATGCCTTCTTAATCACCTTATCTACCTATCCTGCTATCTTCAGGGATCTATGGACATGCACTTCAAGGTCCCTCAGTACGATACCATTTATTGTGTATTCCCTTGCCTTGTTATCCCTCCCCAACTGTATTAACTCACACTTTTCCAGATGGAATTCCTTTTGCCACTTTTCTGCCCACCTGATGAGTCCATTGATATCTTCCTGCAGTCTACAGCTTTCTTCCTCACCATCAACCCCACGGCCAATTTTTGTATCATCTGCAAACTACTTAAGCATACCCCTTATATCGAAGTCTAAATCATTGATATATTCCACAAAAAGCAAGGGACCTAGTACTGAGTCCTGTGGAACCCCACTGGAAACAGCCTTCCAGTCACAAAAACGCCCATTGATCATTAATCTTTGCTTCCTACCTCTGGGCCAATTTGGGATCCAACTTGACATTTTCCCTTGAATCCCATGGGCTTTTACTTTTTGATCAATTTATCATGTGGGACCTTGTCAAAGGCCTTGCTAAAATCCATGTAGACTATATCAAATGCACTACCCTCATCGAACCTCCTCATTACCTCCTCAAAAAATGTAATCAAGTTAGTCAGGCATGACTTTCCCTTAACAAATCAATGTCCTTGATTAATCTGTGACTTTCTAAATAATTAATTGTACTATCCTTCAGAATTTTTCCCGCTAATTTTTCCACCACCAAGTTTAGGCTGACTGGCCTGTAATTACTAAATCTTTCACCCTTTCTTAAACAATAGCACAACGTTAGCAGTCTTCAAGTCCTCTGGCACCATGCCTGTAGCCAAAGAATTGGCAAATGATGGTCAGAGTCTCCGCTACTTCCTCCCTTGCCTCTCTTAACAGTCTGGGAAACATTTCATCCGGATCTGGCGATTTATCTACTTTCAAAGATGCTAACCCTCTTAATTCTTTATCTCTCTCTATGTTTATCCCTACTAATATTTTACACTCCTCTTCCTTAACTACAATGTCTGCATCGTCCCTCTCTTTTGTGAACCCACACTCACCCACATCTTCCGCCTCCATGAGATGATGTGATGGTCTGTGATAGAGGAAAGGTAAGGAGTGTGGGACTGTTGGTGAATGGGCAGGTTTGGTTGTGGTTACTGGTATAGCTCATGAATTATTTGATTACGTAAAGCCCGGGCAGAAAGGGGCTGTCTACGTTGTATCCTCCCTTCCTTTTCCTGTTCCTTCACTTTCTTTTGCACTTGCTTCTCCTCGTGCTCATCCTCCTCGTCCTCGGGCTCGCTCTACCTGCTTGTCTCTGGCAAGAGGGAATGAGCTGAAGCTGTCAGTCTGTGTATAGGGTGCCTCAGTGATCTCACTTATGCAGCAGTGTACTGCAATCTATTCGATGTTGCTTATATCTCCAGCAGCAGCCTGGAAGGAACCAAATACATAAAGGGTGAGAGCCACAATCACCTTGACAGCCACAGGCAATGTGGTTCCTGCCCTGCTCTGAGGCTGCAGTTATGGCTGCAACAGTTGGCAGATTTCAGTCACGATCTTTTTAGTGAAGCAAGAACGTCTCATGCATTGGTTATCACTGAAGTTCAGGTAAGAGAATTGCTCCCAAAAGACCCTGGGAGATCTGGCTCATTCTGAGAGCCCTTCTCCCCCTCCCCCTCTTCTAGCAACTTGTCCTGTTGTGCAAGGCCTCTCTTCATTACCCCAGTCATGCTGACTTCTAAGAGAAAGGCCTACCAGGCCACCCATGTCTGGAAGCAACTTTTTTCTGCACAAGCGTCTAAACCACCAAACAAGTACTTCACACCAGCCATTCCACTCACTGTAGACTATTGAAATTTTAGGCAAGTATAGGAAAGCTCCAAAAAGACATTGATGAACTCACCGCCTACTGCCGTCGACTGTTGCCCACTGCCACCGACATTCCCCTGGAAGATCCGCCCAGTGCCACTTTTGAGGTGGGCTGGAAAGGGCGGGATGGGAGAGCCGCCGGAAAGCATCCGCCTCCATCCTCGGCGGCACTTGGGTAACAAGTGCCTTTGCCGCCGAGATTGGGAGCTCCTGCCGGCTGCTGTCCAGATTGGCAGAGTAAGTCCCTCATTTGCTGCCCGCCGACCTTCGAGAGACATTGTTGATGAATATCCCGCCCAAAGAACCGTCAAGTGCCTTGGCGGCCATCGGCGATCCTTTGGGTGACACTTGGGTGGGCGGGGGCCTTCATCAATTTCGGGCCCATAGAATTGCACCTGCAGCCAGAAGAAATAGTCCAGCAACTAACCTGTAAGTAGTTCATGATCCTTTTAAGTAGATCTGGTGGGATCCCTCATGCCGTTAAACATGTATTTAGCTATGGGAGGTTAAGAGAGGGCATTGGTGGGAGCATGGCATTCTAAAATGACACCATTTTTATCAAATCAGCATTTCACAGTGACTGGCAACATGACCGGGCTGCTCGGCATGCTGCCGGTCGTCGTTAGGTGTGCTCGTGCAAACTACTGTGCCAAGATGGACGTGTGCGCACGCATCTAGGACCTGATTTTTGACCTTTAGGAGGCAAATTAGTGCCTAAAAAACAGATGCTACAGAGCCCACTTTCTCCCCCTGTAGGTCTGCCCCATTTTTATAATCACTGAGGGAAAGTTCTGCAAGATTTCTCCTTGACCCCAAAGATAGTCAAGCAAAATGCACAATACCTATTTGCACTTTTTCATGACCAAGCAGCAAAACAAAATTACATTTGGAAGAATCTGTTAAAATAATTTCATTTATTAAGGTGATAATGGTGGGCAAATCCACAGGAACAATAGTGGGTGGGCGGAATTCAAAATAAGCATTAATGACTTAGGCAACCGTGGTAGATGAATCTCAATCCCATACAGGGTGACCTAACTACTGCCAGATTACATACTGAGCCTGCAGGCTTACTTTATACAGCCTGAAAACAGTGGTAGTTTTCCAGTGACATCCAAATCAGAAAGGAGAGAAATTAAATAACAACAATGTGTAGTTATATAGCACTTTTAACGTAGTGGAACCCCCAAGGCACTTCACAGGAGTATTATGAGATTTTTTTTTTAATTTGACACTGAGCTGCATAAGGAGAAATTAGGGCAGGTGACCAAAAGCTTGGTCAAAGCAATAAGTTTTAAGGAATGTCTTGAAGGCAGAAAGTGAGGTAGAGAGGCAGAGAGGTTTAGGCAGGGAATTCCAGAGCTTAGGACCAAGGCAACAGAAGGCATGGCCACCAATGGTTGAGCGATTATAATCAGGGATGCACAAGAGGGCAGAATTAGAGGAGCGCAGACATCTCAGGGGGGTTGTGGGGCTGGTGGAGATTACAAAGATAGGGAAGGGTGAGGCCATGGAGGGATTTGAAAATAAGGATGAGAATTTTGAAATAGAGGCGTTGTTTAACCGGAAGCTAATGTTGGTCAGCGAGCACAGGGGTGATGTGTGAGTGGGACTTGGTGCGAGTTAGGACACAGACAACTGAGTTTTGGATGACCGCAAGTTTACTTAGGGTAGAATGTGGGAGGTCAGCCAGGAGTGCGTTGGAATAGTCAAGTCTAGAGGTAACACAGGCATGGATGAGGGCTTCAGCAGCAGATGAGCTGAGGCAAGGGTGGAGACGGGCGATGTTACGGAGATGGAAATAGGCAATCTTAGCTATGCTGCGGATATGTGGTTGAAAGCTTATTTCAGGGTCAAATATGACACCAAGTTTGCGAACAGTGTGGTTCAGCCCCAGACAGAAGTTGGGGAGAGGGATGGAGTCAGTGGCTAGGGAACTGAGTTTGTGGTGGGGACCAAATACAATGGCTTCGGTCTTCCCAATATTCAAATTGGAGAAAATTTCTGCTCATCCAGAATTATATGTCAGACAAGCTGTCTGACACAATTAAAAGACTGTGGAGGAGTAGAAAGAAGTGAGAGTGAGGTAGAGCTGGGTATAATCAGCATACATGTGGAAACTGACTGTGTTTTCAGATGATGTCACGAAGATGCAACATGTAGATCAGAAATAGGAGGGAGCCAAGAATAGATCCTTGAGGGACACCAGAGGTAACGATGCGGGGGCGGGAAGAGAACCGTTGCAGATGATTCTCTGGCTATGATTAGATAGATAAGACTGGAACAAGGCGAGTGCAGTCCCACCCAACATAATGACGGTACATAAGCATTGGAGAAGGATAGAGTGGTCAACCGTGTCAAAGGCTGCAGACATGTCAAGAGAGCTTCCATGACTCCATCAGTGGCGCAATCACTTTCCATGGCTTCAAATTTCACATACGTAGTGAAAAACTGGGGTTGAATTCTTTGACTGAAAGAGGAAACATGAGAATCAAATATGTTAAATTTGTGGGAGAGCATACTTGGCCCAGAATTTGCGATTAGCAGCGAAGCGAAGGCGTTCAATGCTATCCTCGAAGTAAGCTTCGCACGATGATCTCGCCATCCCTGTGTCGAGAACTTCGGGTTATCCAACCTTCAATTCAATTCAACGGACTGTAGTGCGGATTGCCTTGTTCGAACTGCTGTGACATCAACAGGCTGTCTAAGCAGCCAAACAAACGGCAGCATTCTCACAGACAGCGAACAAGGATTTGAGTAAGCTCTTAGTTAGAAAGAGCAAAAGAAAGATTGGGGCTCTCACATGGAGAAAAGGAAAACCTGAAATAAAAATGGACACACTTTTTGAAAAGTTTCTTAAATATTTTAATTTTCATTAAAATGGGCAAATTTCAAACTGCACAAAAATTAACATTAATTTTCTAGGCTCTCAACCTTTGTATAGCAGTTAATACACTGTTAAAACCCCAGTTACACCTAATCCCTTTGGGTCTAACTTTTAGTGGGGAATTTAACAGGGTACTTGATGCAGAAGAGCCGAAGTTTTCGTCGGGGACGGAAAGGGGTCGGTGCGCACGGCGATTATGTCATTGGCAGTTGCACACTAACCGCGGGGCGCGGCGATGCCGGGACAGCATCCCCAAAACCTCCATGGCAATTTCCCAGGAGGCGGTAGCACCTTCCTCCCTCAGGTGAAAACACCATTGCGTCCATTAGCACCCTCCGGAGACACTAACAGGGCTATAAAAAGTGGCAATTTTGCACTCTTAATATCAAGGCTTACTCATGAATAATCAAATCCCTATGGCTGCTGAAAGGAATCATACTCCAACCAACAGTAAACTACTTCAAGAGGTGGGGAAGAAAATTAGTGAGAAAAAGAGCATAACATCACTGTTTCACCACTATCAATGCTGGATATCTGCTTTGTCACCAATTGGCTTTAAATGTAAAGAAAGTTCTCTTTAGGTGTAGTTGGTCTTTAATGACTGAATCTTTTTGTTGTGTGTCACTCACAGGGGAAAATAATTCAAAGCTCGTTTTTTGTGATTTAATAAAAATGCTTTCTGGAAATAAAAATGTTTGATGTAGTTATTGGTTGTATATAAGATTTATATAATGTTTGGTTGCATTTAATTTAGCATTTTCCATTTCATACATCATTAATCTCATGACCTTTCTAGTTAATGATGGCGTGACATCTTAATTAAAACAGGCAGCCTAGCATCACGCTTTATCTGTTTATGAAGGTTTTAAAAGAGAAATTGCTTTGATTAGAATTGTGGATATGCTGAAAGGTCAGCATCATTCTGGTTAGTGTTTGTTGTGTCTGTCTGACCACTACTGATTATGCCGGAAACTGTAAGCACCCAAATGTTTTCACTGTGAATTTGCATGTTCTTAAAGGTCATGCAGAAAGTTTTAAATATTTTCAAATAATTGCTTCCCTGCATTATTGATTATTAATTTTATCAAAACTGATAAATTTCATCTCTCTGTTATATTCACCACATATCAAATTATTCCACGTCTGCTGCGTCTTTTAAAATCCTTGCTTTTTTAGAAAAACATTTTATGCTATTTTATATCTTCCATAACCTTGGCACCTTTGCACCCTCAGGTATGATACAAGCGTATGTTTCTTCTTTTAATTGACCTTCCAGTTTCCCTCTGATTTCCTCCCTCACAAAAGTGCCGATTCAGCAGGTAGAGTTTCACAAGCACCAACAGTTCTCTGTACCTTGCCCAAGTTACCATTCCCCACATGCGAGCCTGGCCTTGCTGAGGGGCCGAGAGGGCCTATTGCCAGGCTCAGCGAAAGGGGCGTGAGCAATTCCCGCCTCAATGGATACCAGAAATGCATGTGAAGAGGTACTTACACCCGCCTGTCCCATGGTAATGAGGCACTGACTCCACCAATTCCAACAGGATCAATGAATGAGCATTTCATTACCTTGGGCCAACTGCCGGGTTCATCACCTGAGGAATTTTGGGATCCACATTCTTAGTACTTATGCTAACCTGGTAGGCTACCTATGGTACTAGGCACTAATAGCTTTTACCCACCCCAAACAACATTGAGATACAAACAAAGACAAAAATAAAGATTTATAAATTATTTCAGTGCCTCTGCAAAAGTAAAATTATCTATTTCCTAGACCTATGTTTCCCCTTCATAACTGTGCAAGATGTATATAATCTATTTCTTAAACATATACTTTGATGAAGTGTTGCCCAAGTGAGAGGAGTAACTGTGGTGGCAGGTCGAGGTAGGGTGTTGTGAGCCACTTTGGATGATCATGGATGGTTGCAGGAGCACCAGATGTCCCTGTAACTTTGGAGCCATTGCATGACAATGCTGCAGTCGCCGACATCAGCCCACTCTCAATCCTTTGAGGGGCCTGGCTAAAGTGAGAAAATGTGGGCCGACCGTGAGAGAAAGCTATCTCATCAAATCCTTCTGCAGCCACGCCATTGGTGCTGGGCTCCCAGCCGAAGGCCTGGCAGGTTGCTTGAGATAAGTTCTGTATTTGTCTCCTGTTTTGAAGCCTGCTCTCACTGATTTCCAAGTGATTTTGTGTTTTTTTCCAAACTGGGAGTGACTGATTATACATTGTGTAAGTGTGTGCACAAGATTTCCATCGCAGCAGTAACAACATTTATGAAAGAACACTGTATTGCGATTGGACCCTCACTGCTTTGGTCTCCCTTGTAGATGGCTATGAAGATGCCACTCTAAATCTGCATTGGTGCGAATGACTCCAATTATGTCTCAAGTACTCTGCCGCACATTCTCGGACAGTTTCTGCTGGCTACTCATGGGAGACACTGAGGGTAGGATGAAGCTAATGCCTTATGCTTCTGCATGAAGTTGCATCTGACGCATCTGGGCAACACTTCATCAGAGTATAAGGTTAAGAAATAGATTGCATACCTCTTGCACAGTTACGAAGGGGAAACATAGGTCTAGGAAATAGATTATTTTAATGTTGAAGAGGCATTGAAATAATTTATAAATCTTTATTTTACACTTCGTTTGGTATCTCAATGTTGTTTGGCCCAGTATCATACTAATACCTTGACCATGCACTGGAGACATAGCATGGACTCAGATTCAGCCCAGATAAAGTCAGGAACTTCTCTGGTTGACAATCAATAACGAGTGGGGTGCCGCAGGGATCAGTGCTGGGACCCCAACTATTCACAATCTATATTAACGACTTGGAAGAGGGGACTGAGTGTAACGTAGCCAAGTTTGCTGACGATACAAAGATGGGAGGAAGGGTAATGTGTGAGGAGGACATAAAGAGGCTGCTGGAAGACATGGACAGGCTAAGTGAGTGGGCAAGAATTTGGCAGATGGAGTATAATGTTGGAAAGTGTGAGGTCATGCATTTTGGCAGAAAAAAATCAAAGAGCAAGTTATTATTTAAATGGAGAAAGATTGCAAAGTGCTGCAATACAGCGAGATCTGGAGGTACTTGTGCATGAAACACAAAAGGTTAGTATGCAGGTACAGCAAGTGAACAGGAAGGCCAATGGAATCTTGGCCTTTATTGCAAAGGGGATGGAGTATAAAAGCAGGGAAGTCTTGTTACAGTGTACAGGGTATTGGTGAGGCCACACCTGGAGTACTGCATGCAGTTTTGGTTTCCAAATTTACAAAAGGATATACTTGCTGTGGAGGCAGTTCAGAGAAGGTTCACTCGGTTGATCCCGGGGATAAGTGGGTTGACTTATGAGGAAAGGTTGAGTAGGTTGGGCCTCTACTCATTGAAATTCAGAAGAATGAGAGGTGATCTTATAGAAACGTATAAGATTATGAGGGGGCTTGACAAGGTGGATGCAGAGAGGATGTTTCCACTGGTGGGGGAGACTAGAACTAGAGGGCATGATCTTAGGATAAGGGGCCGCCCATTTAGAATTGAGATGAGGAGAAATTTCTTCTCTCAGAGGGCTGTGAATCTGTGGAATTCGCTGCCTCAGTGAGCTGTGGAAGCTGGGACATTAAATAAACTTAAGACAGAAATAGACAGTTTCTTAAACGATAAAGGGATAAGGGGTTATGGGGAAGTGGAGCTGAGTTCATGATCAGATCAGCCATGATCTTATTGAATGGTGGAGCAGGCTTGAGGGGCCTTATGGCCTACTCCTGTTCTTATTTCTTATGTTCTTATGTTCTTATGAAATGCAGAGTCAGGGGACAAGTAGCAGAATGGATAGCTAGCTGGCTTCAAGACAGAAAGCAGACAGTAAGGGTAAAAGGTAGTTATTCACATTAGAAGATGGCTAGTGGTGTTCCACAAGGATCTGTGCTGGGACCACTGTTGTTCACAATTTATATTAACGGTTTAGTGTTTGGAATCAAAAACACAATTTCTAAATTTGCGGACAGCACCAAATTGGGGAGGATAGCCAATACTGAGGAGGACTGCAACAAATTACAAGAAGACATTAATAACCTTGCAGAACGGGCATATAATTGGCAAATTAAATTCAACACAGATAAATGTGAGGTATTACATTTTGGTAAGAAAAATAGGGCAGTCACATATTACTTTGAAAATAAGAATCTAAATGGGGTAGAGGAGCAAAGGGATCTAGGAGTACAAATACACAAATCATAAAAAGTAACAACACAGGTTAACAAGGCCATAATAAAAGCAAACTAAGGGATTAACAAACCATATTAGCAAACCAAGGGAAAAGCAATGTGTGAGGAGGACACAAAAAATCTGAAAAAGGACATAGACAGGCAAGTGAGTGGGAAAAATTTGGCAGATGTTGTATAATATTGGAAAGTGTGAGGTCATGCACTTTGGCAGAAAAAATCAAAGAGCAAGTGATTATTTAAATGGATAAAGATTGCAAAGTGCCGCAGTACAGCGGGACCTGGGGGTAGTTGTGCATGAAACACAAAAGGATAGTATGCAGGTACAGCAAGTGATCAGGAAGGCCAATGGTATCTTGGCCTTTATTGCAAAGGGGATGGAGTATAAAAGCAGGGAAGTCTTGCTACAGCTATACAAGGTTTTGGTGAGGCCACACCTGGAGTACTGCATGCAGTTTTGGTTTCCATATTTACGAAAGGATATACTTGCTTTGGAGGCAGTTCTGAGAAGGTTCACTAGGTTGATTCTTGGGATGAGTGGTTTGACTTATGAGGAATGGTTGAGTAGGTTGGGCCTCTACTCATTGGAGTTCAGAAGAATGAGAGGTGATCTTATCGAAACGTATAAGATTATGAGGGGTCTTGACAAGGTGGATGCAGAGAGAATGTTTCCACTGATGGGGGAGACTAGAACTAGAGGGCATGATCTTAGAATAAGGGGCCGCCCATTTAAAACTGAGATGAGGAGAAATTTCTTCTCTCAGAGGTTTGTAAATCTGTGGAATTCGCTGCCTCAGAGAGCTGTGGAAGCTGGGACATTAAATAAATTTAAGACAGAAATAGACAGTTTCTTAAATGATAAGGGGATAAGGGGTTATGGCGAGCGGGTGGGAAAGTGGAGCTGAGTGCATGATCAGATCAGCCATGATCTTATTGAATGGCGGAGCAGGCTCGAGGGACCGTATGGCCTACTCCTGTTCCTATTTCTTATGTTCTTATGTTCTTATGTTCTTATTTCTAGATGGATAGAATTGAACAGTAGGGAATGTATTTTATAGTCTCTTGAACACTCTTAGTTCAACTTAACTCTCTTTATTTGGGAGATCTCAAACAGCCATGTGGAGCTTTTAGATGGCGTTCCTTCACAGGCCCTCTCTCTCAATACAACACCCCATACCTCCTAGCTAGAGGGTGCTATACAGTATATCTGCAGTGTCCTTACACAGTATTCTAAATTCACACGAGGCACATTCTGCAGACAAGGTCGCTCTGTGACCCGAACCTTTATTCACAGGACCAAGAAATGATGACCCTGCGTGGGACCTCCCTTTATATACCTGGATGACCAGGTGAGGAGTGCCTTCCACAAGTTCACCCCCTGTGGTCAAGGTGTGCATTTCTTAGGTGTATACAGTATTCAGTGTTGTTACATGAAGGTTACAGTTACATGAAGGTTACATACATGACATCACCTGCCCCCAACGTCTTATGGGGTCAAAGATTAAGCCCTTCAGGCAGTCGATGCTTTCTCGCGGAGCGCCGCAGTTGGGGCTCTGGTTGTTGAGCCTTGGCATGTGTCTCTGTCCTCTGTGGTGATTCCGGCCTGTCCGGGCTGGTCACAGGGACTGTGCATGCTGCTGAAAGTTCTTGTTGCTCGTTCACTGGCGGTGGTGTGGGCAGCATCTCATGATCTTCCTCAGGTTCCTCAGTGTCCACGCTGAATCTTTTTTTTACTTGGTCCAGATGCTTGCGGCATATCTGTCCATTGTTAAGTCTGACCACTATGACCTTATTCCGCTCTTTGCCAATTACATTACCCTCGAGCCACTTGGGCCCCAAAGCGTGATTAAGAACAAATACAGGGTCATCGATTTCTATACATCTCCCCTTTGAGTTGCGGTCATGGCACTCATTTTGGGACTGGCGCTGGCCCTCAACAATGTCTGACAGGACTGGATGAATGAGGGAGAGTCGAGTTTTAAGTGTACGTTTCATGAGTAGTTCTGCGGGCGGGACTCCCGTGAGCGAATGTGGTCAGGACCTATAGGCCAGCAGGAGGCACGATAGGCAGCATTGAAAGGAGGGTCCTTGAATCCGGAGGATGCCTTGTTTTAGGATTTGGACCGCACGTTCCGCCTGGCCATTGAAAGCCGGCTTGAATGGTGCTGTCCTGACATGTTTGATGCCATTACGCGACATGAACGCCCGGAACTCATAACGAGTGAAACACGGGCTGTTGTCGCTAACCAGGATGTCCGGCAAGCCATGGGTAGCAAAGACCGCACGCAGACTCTCCACAGTGGTGGATGTCATGCACGAATTCAATATAATGCACTCGATCCATTTCGAGTACGCATCAACAACAATGAGGAACATTTTTCCCATGGACGGGTCCGCGTAGGCTACGTGAATACGTGACCATGGCCTGGTGGGCCAGGGCCACGGGCTAAGTGGGGCCTCCCTGGGGGCATTGCCCAGCTGGGCACATGTCGTGCACCTGCGAACACAGTGTTCCAGGTCTGAGTCAATTCCCGGCCACCATACATGTGACCGGGCAATGGCCTTCATTAGCATGATGCCTGGGTGCTCGCTGTGGAGTTCCCTGATGAATGCTTCCCTTCCCTTCTCGGGCATGACTACCTGGCTGCCCCATAGTAGGCAGTCGGCTTGGATGGAGAGCTCATCCATTTATCTGTGAAACGGTCTGACCTCCTCGGGGCATGCTCCATGTGCGGACGCCCAATCCCCAGTCAGGACACATTTCCTAATCAAGGCTAGGAGGGGATCTCTGTTGGTCCAGATTTTGATCTGGCGGGCTGTGATGGGGGAGCCTGTGCTGTCAAAGGCATCATCAGCCATGACCGTCTCTGCGCTTTGCTCCGCTGCCCCCTTGGTGGTGGCCAGTGGAAGCCTACTGAGCGCGTCAGCGCAATTTTTGCTGCCTGACTGGTGCCGTATGGTGTAGTCATACGCAGCCAGCTTGAGAGCCCATCGCTGTATGCGAGCTGACGCATTGGCATTGACAGCTTTGCTGTCTGACAACAGGGATGTTAATGGCTTGTGGTCCGTTTCTAACTCGAACCTTCTGCCAAAAAGGTACTGGTGCAGCTTTTTCATCCCATAGACACATCCCATAGAAAAGTGCTTCCTTTTCAACCATCCCATATCCCCATTCTGCTTGGGAGAGCGACCTGGAGGCATAAGCCACAGGTTGGAGTTGGCCCTCATTATTACTCTGCTGCAACATGCACCCAACACCATAGGATGATGCATCACATGTCAAAACCAATTTCTTACAGGGGTTGTACAGGGTCAACAGCTTATTAGAACAAAGCAGGTTCCGCGCCTGATTGAAAGCCCGTTCCTGATAGTCCCCCCAGAACCAATCGCAACCCTTACGCAGGAGCACGTGTAGCGGCTCCAACAATGTGCTTAAGTTCGGCAGAAAGTTCCCAAAATAGTTAAAGAGTCCCAGAAATGAACGCAACTCCGATGTGTTGCCGGGCCTGGGCGCACGACGAATGGCCTCCGTTTTGGATTCGGTAGGCCGGATCCCGCCTGCGGCAACCCTCCTGCCCAAAAACTCGACCTCTATGGCCAAAAACACACACTTGGACTTCTTTAGTCGCAGGCCTACCCGGTCCAGTTGGCGTAGCACCTCCTCCAGGTTGTGGAGGTGTTCCTCGGTGTCTCAACCAGTGATAAGGATGTCGTCCTAAAATATGATTGTTCCAGGAATGGATTTGAGCATGCTTTCGATGTTCCTTTGAAAGATAGTGGCCGCTGATTGAATGCCAAACGGACACCTGTTGTAGACAAACAGCCCCTTGTGCATGGTGATGTTGGTCAGTAGCTTGGATTCTTCAGCCAGTTCCTGGGTCATGTAGGCTGAAGTGAGGTCCAACTTGGTGAACAGCTTACCGCTTGCCAGCGTGGCAAAAAGATCCTCTGCTCTCGGAAGCGGGTATTGGTCTTGTAGTGACACTCGGTTGATAGTGGCCTTGTAGTCGCCACAGATCCTGACTGAGCCATCCGTTTTTAGGACAGGGATGATGGGGCTTGCCCAGTTGCTGAATTCAACGGGCGAAATTATGCCCTCTCTTAGCAACCTGTCCAACTCACTCTCAATTTTCTCCCGCATCACATACGGCACAGCTCTGGCTTTATGGTGCACTGGTCTGGCGTCCGGGGTGATGCGTATCACTACTTTGGTACCTTTGAAAGTCCCGACACCAGGTTGAAATAATGACTCAAATTTCTGTAGGATCTGTGAGCTTGAACTTCGCTCCACAGATGAAATGGTGTGCACATCCCCCCACTTCCAGTTCATCTCGGCTAGCCAGCTCCTCCCCCAAAGTGTGGGACCATTTCCCGGGACAATCCAGAGTGGCAGCCGGTTCTCTGATCCATTATGTGTGACCACCAACATTGCACTGCCTAGCACTGGGATGATCTCTTTGGTGTACGTCCGTAATTACGTGTCAATGCGTTCTAGTTTGGGTCTGCTAGCTCTGAGTGGCCATAGTTTCTCGAATTGTTGGACACTCATAAGTGACTGGCTGGCCCCTGTGTCCAGCTCCGTGCATACAGGGATGCCATTTAATAGGATTTTCATCATCATAGGTGGCATCTTTGTATATGAGCTGTGGATGTTTGCCACATGAACCCGCTACCCGCTGAACTTCAGCGTCCATTGCTTTGTCCCAAGCATCAACCTGTCTTGCAGACCCCTCTTGTGGTTCATCTGCCTCGTAAATTAGCCTTGCTGCGGGCTTCCTGCACATTCTGGCTTAATGTCCACTGATGTTACAATTTCTTCAGATAAATTGTTGAAACCTGCAGGTTTTCGCAGCATGTCTGCTCCCGCACCTCCAGCATGAGCTGAGATTGTTGTGAACAAAAGAGCTGTTACCAGGCATTCCTCTCTGATTGTCTCTTTGATTACTCTTGAGCACTCTGTTAGTGGGTATCAATGGCCCCATCCCGGGACATATTGTCCACTGTGATGGTGTAAATGTCCGTTCAACCTGCCATTGTCTCTGTTGAGGACCCACTCTAGAGTCTGTTACTGCCTGGTTAGTGTCGAATTGCCCTTGCCTGCCTGCGGGGTTCTGAGTCATGTTTACAATGTTAACTCCCTGCTCCATCGCCACGTTGGGAGCAGAGTTGCACACGTATATTATCTTGGTTTCCTCCTCCCCCGCCATGAAAGTCTAAGCCATCAACGCCGCCGCTTCCAAGGTCAAGTCCTTGGTCACAATTAGCTTTCTGAAAATCCTGGCATGACCAATGCCCTCAATGAAGAAATGCCTTAACATCTTCCCCCTGCAGGCGTCTGTGAACTTACAGAGGCTGGCCAAGCGCCGAAGGTATGCTCTGTCCTTCCCGACGTCGGTGTGTATAGAATCGGTGTCGGGCCATGTGTGTGCTGCTCGCCGGTTTGAGGTGCTCACCGATCAGTTTGCTGAGCTCTTCAAAGGTTTTGTCCACCGGCTTCTCGGGTGCGAGCAGGTCTTTCATCAGCGCGTACGTCTTAGGTCCACAGCTGGTCAGTAGATGCGCCCTTCGCTTGTCAGCCACTGCATTTCCCAGCCAGTCCTTCATGACAAAGCTCTGCTGGAGCCTCTCAATGAAATCATCCCAGTCCTCACCAACACAGTACTGTTCCTCTGTGCTACCGGTGGCCATTCTTGTGAGTCGTTGATTCCCGTTTCTCGTCGCCAAATATAATGCCCTTACACACTACTATAAATTCACACGAGGCACATTCTGCAGACAAGGTCACTCTGTGACCCGAACCTTTATTCACAGGACCAAGAAGTGATGACCCTGCGTGGGACCTCCCTTTATATACCTGGATGACCAGGTGAGGAGTGTCTCTCACAAGTTCACCCCCTGTGGTCAAGGTGTGCATTTCTTAGGTGTATACAGTATGCAGTGTTGTTACATAAAGGTTACAGTTACATGAAGGTTACATACATGACAATATCGATACCTCCTAGCTGGAGGGCACTATACATTATCTCGTTACACTTTTCCTTTCATAAGAAACAAAAATGAATTAAAGTTAGCTTCAATATAAACGGGTAGTTAACTTCTTATGAATACATATATTAAACAACTGTAAGTTTAACAACAAATCTCTTGTCTTATTAACTCTTTATCTAAGTGTCCAGTGCCCATGATTTATTATTTCTGTACATAGTATTCCAGGTATTTTGGTGTTGTGCGGATTCTATTGCTTTCCCTCAAACTGGTTGTTTCAGTGGTGTTCTGTGCACTGATTGCTTTATTCCTTTTATCAGTGCTCTGAGGGGAAATGTCAGACAACAGATCCCTGTTTTCATGCGTTGTCATTGAAGTGCTGTTTCACCTGTTAGTTGGCTGTGTTGGCAGCGGATCATCTGTGGGTGTCACTTAGGTGCTGCAGATAACGGTTTGCGTCGTATAGCAACCAAAGGCTTATGGTCTGTCCATAGCACAATCTTGCGACCATATACATATTGATGGTTTCATTCCATTCTGAAGACTTGAGTAAGCAACTCCTTTTCGATTTGAGAGTATTGCGTTTCTGCTGGAGTGAGCATTCGGCTCGCGTATGGGATTGGTTGTTCCTGTTACAGAAGGACAAACCCAAGACCCTTGCTCAAAGCAACTCCTTGACCTTCGGTTGCAAGTTTGTGGTCAAAGTACCTGAGCACCGGAGAATCTGTCACGCGTTGTTTGATAGCTTCAAACACTTAATTGTCTTGTTCTTCAGTCCATTGCCAGATCATGTCTTTATGAGTAAGCCGTCGCAGAGGCTCATTGAGGTCTGAAAGATCTGGCAAGAATTTTGCGAGGTACTTTGTCATGCTGACAAATCGTTGTACACCTGCGACATCCTGCGGGTTCTGCATTTCGTTAATTGTGACCACTTTGCTTGGGTCGGCTTTGAGTCCATCACTAGACAGTATGTGTCCCATGCATTTCATTTGGGATCCCTTGTATTCAAACTTATCGAAGTTAAGTTTGATGTTTTGCTCTCTGCATCGCTGCATGAATTTGCGTAAGTTTGCATCATGATCGTGATTGGCCTCTAAGCGTCTCACCGCGTCCAGTGATTAAGATATCATGTAGACTCCATCTACACCCTCGAGGTTCTGGTCTAGCCTCTGCTGGAAGATTTCCGGGACATGACTGATGCCAAATTCTATTATATCAATATCATCCCTGTTGGGGTAAAAAAGGAGGATTCTCTCCTTCAAGGTGGACTAACTGATATAGTTAATCAATACCTTGCCCAGCTCCCACTGAATAACGACCACTGAAGTAAACAAACGAAACCTCAGGTTTATCGGTTTTATTACGAGCAATGCACGGGAAGGTTCAGTCTTGGAACCTCCGAAATACAAGAGGTTTCAAGTAGAACTTATACAGGTTTTGGAGAGGAGCACCCTCCTACAAAATCATCGCTAGGTCTAATTCTATCAGCGAAGTTACATTGATTTGTCAACTCTTATCAGACTGACTCTTAGTGGTAGATGCAACTGTCCATCTCCCATTGTGTTGTTCTATGACTTGCACTTTCCCACAGTCTGTCCGACGCTTAGGCTGTACTGGTTTCCTTATCTCTTCCTCAGAGACTTCTAATCAACAACTGCTGACTTTGCTGTTTATGTGTTACTAAGGTTAATCATACTGTTTAATGCGTTATAAGTGTGCTATACCGATATAAGAAAGTGTTACATACATAGGAATTTTCTCAGACCCTCCTAATTATGCAACTACCTTCAGCATAATTCTGACCCCCTATTTGCAACCTTACAATTTATCCCTTACAATTCCCCCCTAATGGCCCTTGGCTATATGCCCAAGATAGACCATTTCTCAATTAATACCTCACGGGTGAGCTTCCAGGGTTGTCCTTTCTTGGGTAGTGCTACTTCCTGGGCTTGGGTAGTGCTACTTCCTGAGCTGCAGGATCTACCTGTTGGCTTTCCCATCAAGGTTATACTAAGTAAGTCCTTTCTGCCGGACTGACCGATTTCCCTTTATTCAAAGTTTTAACTATAGTACGGGCTAAGGCCTGCCTCTTACGTTGGTTACACCTTTTTATAGGATACTACAAGTAAGGTGAGTTCCCTTGCACTACAACGAGTACATTTAGTCCAGCATAGTTCGTGTATAAATCCTTCTTAGCCAACATTTTCTCGGTGTTCGAATTATGCCCCGCCTGGGGTAGCCTCTGTTTCTTCTATCTTTCCTCCACTTGGGGTCTTCTTTATTCTGCTGAATTTCTGCCCCACCTGGGGTATCCTCTGTGTTGTTGAATGGTGTCCAATTCAGTCGAGTTTGTTCCTCTTTCAGTTCAAGTATCGGTTTTCCCTGCGGCCCAATGGCCTTTGCATAACCTCCTCAGGTAATGTCCATCATTGTCCCATCGATCTTTCCTCCTTAAGCTCAGGGGTTATAATAAACCTGTTTATATCTGCCTCATCAAGTGGAGTAAAGCAGAAGTCAATATCCATAATCGTGCATGAGGTATTCCTTTCTTCATTTCAGTTGCCGTGGTGCTCACACATCAATCTCCATTTCCTCGTGGAACAGCGATAATTTAGTAGTCCTGTGTTAGGGGGGTGATACTCAAGGTGCACCCGTCCACTTGGCTATATCCACAGTCATCTTTGATCATTCGTAGCGGATCTCGACATAACGCAACTTGATTATTTTTATAACAATCATCTATGCTGAGATTCTTAGTACTGTTGTTCTCTTCAGTTACATTTCTGGTTTTCATGGTACCGCACATGACTTTGATTTCTTATTTCTCCTACATTGTTTGGTATAGAGGATCTCCCTTTGTCACATCATACTGTGGTAAAGATAATACAAAACCTATTATATTTAAATGTCCAGTTACACATCCGGCCTTTGGGACCCAAGCATGACTGTTTCTCCGCACCTCGCAGTCATGAATCATGTTTTTGTCCAAGGTCCAGTTGGTAAATACATCAAGTGTTATCCAATCCGGTACCTTTCCGTTCTGAAGCTGCTCTAGGTTATGTTGTATTCCATTGAGCAACCATGTTCTATATCCTGTACATACCAGTTCTGTCTGTATGGTTTTACTTAAGTTCCGTTCTGCTCTATTCATCGAATTTATAGTTCTGGCGTGGTCTCGCAATGTGTGGGCCACTTGTAGTATTTCCCTTTCTGCGCCATTACCCAGTTTGCCTGTATCTTTTCATTATCCTTCATCCCTTTCCAGCAATCCCTGTAAGGTTTTTGTTAGAGCTTAACTCGATTATCTATCGTGTGTAGGTCTATAGTGTTTACCATCGCAACTCCCGCCGCGAATCCCGCCACATATCCTGCCGTGTATCCCACCGCATACCATTTCTAGTGTCCTTCTTTTTCCCCAGTCCCCTTTTTTTACCTCTTTCCACATTAAACTTCATGGATCTTGATTCAGGGCCTTTAAGTGCTCGCAGGGTCAGGTTTCTATACAGGCTTATAGTGTTTAACCCGCAGAAGTTGGGGGCGGTTATAGTGTTTAAATTTAGGAATACAGTAATTATTCACTGACGTACCCCGAAGTGTATCTTATCCTTGGTCTGCATTATCAATTTCTCTTTTATCCCAGCGTTCACAGTTGGACATGTTTGTGGTGCTGGGGATGTGGTGGTCAAGGCCCTGCTCACTGTTGCTAAAGTAGTGGATGGGGCCGTGTTGGTGGGTCTATCTCGGGAGATACTCCTCCACCACCATTCATAGATGTTGAATGAAATCTGTACCCCCTTCCCCTGGGTGCAGTATCTCTGTCCCTCCTGATTATAAAACACACCATGGTCTTATTCCCACTAATTATTGGTCTCGTATTACTGGGCCATCCTCAATATTGTTTCGTTTCCTCATTATGTTGTTTTATGCCCGTTATTTAAGTCTACTGTTGCTCCGTGCGTCACCATCAGTGTTTTTGATTCTTTTTAAATTAATGTCGCCCGAGTCCCTGGAATACAGGCCTTGCCGTCCCTCAGCCTGTTGTCCTTGATATGAGGCTGCGTTACCCCACGTTGTTTCCACAAGCACTAGAGTCCTGCAAAAAAACAATATTTCCCGGTTGGCACCGGTTAGTTAGTGACCATGCTTTTTAACTGGGTCCAGTGTTTTCACTTGCCGATACCCCTTATAACTACCATCCTTACCATTATTATCAGATAGGATCCGGCCCGTTTGAGTGCCAGCCTGGACCTCTCTGGGGTAATCGCCTGACTGCCTATTTGGGGTGGTTGGACCTTCTGTTCCTTAGTGTCGTTCTCTAAGTCCTTGATTTGCTAATCTCTAGCCTATATCTTTAAATCATGTAACTGCTTACAAATTTCCGTATCTGTCTTTTTTTTAGTTCAAAGGGTGTCAGTTCTGTCGTCCGACTAGGGGTTGCCTTGCGCTTCATTAGTACTCGGGGTATCCTGTCTATCCATCCCTTTCCAGTCTCTTTGATATGGGATATTTTCGCCTGATCCCTAGTAAAGCACAGGCCCGTTTCATTATCTTCCCTGTCAAGTGTGTACCTTGATTTAAGTCTATTACAGTGGCATTATTTCTTCTGCTAGGATCCTAGCCACAGTTTCTGCTGAACAATTTCTAGTGGCGAAAGCTTCTACCCACTTCGTAAACTGGTCTATTATAACTAAGCAGAATGTCTTCCCTTTGTTGCTGGATAACAGTCCAGTAAAATCTACCTGCAAGTTTTCCCAGGGTCCTTTCGGTCGGGGTGATGTCCCATTCTGACCTTTTACTTTCCCCCCATGGTTATATTTTGCACATATCACGCACCTTCTACAGTGGTCCTCTATATCTCTACCCATTTCCTTCCACCGCCAGCATCTGGACATCGAGCTTATCATGTTGGTTCTGCCTGTATGGACATTCCTGTGGTATAAATTTAATAGGCTCCCCTGGATGCATTCCGGAGCCACCACATTCCATTCCCATTATTTCTTCCATATCCCGTCGGTCCCTTGTTGGGCCCCTCTTTGCTTCCACTCCTCCTTTTCCTGTGGAGTGGTTTCTCCCTGTACCTTAAGCATGTTTACTTCCTCAGGCCCAATTGTACATACTCTAACTTGGGCTTCCCCAGCCAGTGTACCTGTCTCTGCCACTCGCTTGGCTGCTTCGTCTGCCCATGCATTCCCCTGTTGATGTTGATCGCACACTCTTGGGGTAGGAGGGAGGCTTCCACTAAGTGTTTAACAATCTCCTCATGTTTAATCGGCCCTCCTCCTGAGGGCATGTATCCCCGTCTGCTCCAGACTAAGATATAATCATGCACGACTCCAAAAGCATATCGAGTGTCTGTATAGATGTTTACTCCGTTTCCCCTAACCAGCCTCAGAGCTTCAGTGAGAGCCACTAATTCAACCACTTGAGCTGATTGACCCCCTTCGAACTGTCTTTCCCTTTTGACCTGTCCGCTGCTATATACCACAGCCCGTCCGTGGTGTCCCATATAGCGCCGAGACCCATCTACATATAGATCCATGTCTGCCTCCTAAAGCCTGACTACTTCCCTCGTCTTCTCCTGTCGGGCTACACTGATGCTCCTTTCCCTGCATAATGATCCATCCTGCAGGGTTGTTACAATTGTCTTTTATTGTTACCGTCCCATTGGGGGGGGGGGTTAAGAGCATGCTTCCCACCTTGTCCTTCCTAGGATTTATTTTTAATCCTGCACTCTGTAGAGCTCCTAGCACTGTAGTTAAAGCTATTACGTGTTGTTGTTCTGTGTTGGAGGCAATAAGGATATCATCCACATACTGCAAAAGGGTGCTTTCTTCTCCTCCGTCTACTGGTTCTAAAATCCCTGACAATACTCAATGAAATATGCTCGGGCTATTATGGAATCCCTGTGGCACTCTGGTCCATGTGTATTGTTTTCCCTTTACGGTGAAGGCAAAATTTCCTTGGGACTCTTTGTCGAAGGGTATGGTCCAAAATCCATTTGCTATATCCAGCACGGTGAATATCTTATGTTCTGAATCCAGGCTTTTAAAAATTGTGGCCGGACTTGTCACGATTGGGTGGTCTCTCAAAGTCACCTTATTCAGGGCAGTATAATCAATGGTTAGTCGGTAAGACCTGTCGGGTTTCTTTACCGGCCACACAGGTGAATTAGTGGAGGCTATTGCCTGTTTCATCACCCCTTGCTCCTCTAATTCCTGCACTATCTGACAGACCACTGCCTCAGCTTTGGGTCTCAATGGATAATGTCGGTGTGCTTTGTGTTCGGGGCCGTATATTTTGATGGGTGGTGTCTCTGCTAATCCACAATCCTAGAAACATAGAAACATAGAAAATAGGTGCAGGAGTAAGCCATTCGGCCCTTCGGCCCTTCTAGCCTGCACCGCCATTCAATGAGTTCATGGCTGAACATGCAACTTCAGTACCCCATTCCTGCTTTCTCGCCATACCCCTTGATCCCCCTAGTAGTAAGGACTACATCTAACTCCTTTTTGAATATATTTAGTGAATTGGCCTCAACAACTTCCTGTGGTAGAGAATTCCACAGGTTCACCACTCTCTGGGTGAAGAAGTTTCTCCTCATCTCAGTCCTAAATGGCTTACCCCTTATCCTTAGACTGTGACCCCTGGTTCTGGACTTCCCCAACATTGGGAACATTCTTCCTGCATCTAACCTGTCTAAACCCATCAGAATGTTAAACGTTTCTTGAGATCCCCTCTCATTCTTCTGAACTCCAGTGAACACAAGCCCAGTTGATCCAGTCTTTCTTGATATGTCAGTCCTGCCATCCCGGGAATCAGTCTGGTGAACCTTCGCTGCACTCCCTCAATAGCAAGAATGTCCTTCCTCAAGTTAGGAGACCAAAACTGTACACAATACTCCAAGTGTGGCCTCACCAAGGCCCTGTACAACTGTAGTAGCACCTCCCTGCCCCTGTACTCAAACCCCCTTGCTATGAAGGCCAACATGCCATTTGCTTTCTTAACCGCCTGTTGTACCTGCATGCCAACCTTCAATGACTGATGTACCATGACATCCAGGTCTCGTTGCACCTCCCCTTTTCCTAATCTGTCACCATTCAGATAATAGTCTGTCTCTCTGCTTTTACCATCAAAGTGGATTACCTCACATTTATCCACATTATACTTCATCTGCCATGCATTTGCCCACTCACCTAACCTATCCAAATCACTCTGCAGCCTCATAGCATCCTCCTCGCAGCTCACACTGCCACCCAACTTAGTGTCATCTGCAAATTTGAAGATACTACATTTAATCCCCTTGTCTAAATCATTAATGTACAATGTAAACAGCTGGGGCCCCAGCACAGAACCTTGCGGTACCCCACTAGTCACTGCCTGCCATTCTGAAAAGTACCCATTTACTCCTACTCTTTGCTTCCTGTCTGACAACCAGTTCTCAATCCACGTCAGCACACTACTCCCAATCCCATGTGCTTTAACTTTGCACATTAATCTCTTGTGTGGGACCTTGTTGAAAGCCTTCTGAAAGTCCAAATACACCACATCAACTGGTTCTCCCTTGTCCACTCTGCTGGAAACATCCTCAAAAAATTCCAGAGGATTTGGCAAGCATGATTTCCCTTTCACAAATCATGCTGACTTGGACCTATCATGCCACCTCTTTCCAAATGCGCTGCTATGACATCCTTAATAATTGATTCTATCATTTTACCCACTACCGATGTCAGGCTGACTGGTCTATAATTCCCTGTTTTCTCTCTCCCTCCTTTTTGAAAAAGTGGGGTTACATTGGCTACCCTCCACTCCATAGGAACTGATCCAGAGTCTATGGAATGTTGGAAAATGACTGTCAATGCATCCGATATTTCCATCCTGCTTGTATGTGCCCAGAGAGTCGGGTATAATTGACACACGCTACCCCATACACCCTTTGTTTCTCACTCGGGCTGGATTGGGGTTATTCCGGCCACTCGTTGCTGCTGGTGTCCCGGGTGTTTGAACTTAATTTGGTTTTCGTGCTTATCCCCCAACAATATCCGGTTATGCTGAGGATCGATCAGTACCCCTATCTCCCTTAAGGTATCGATGCCCAATATGATGCCTTCTGTGTTCTGACAGCACCAAAACTGAGTAGGTAGCATTACTCCCTGTACTTCTAACAACACCATCTCACTTAGGGTTGCTTTCTCATATCCCCTACCCACTCCTTGTATGTTTACAGTCCTGCGGGTCCAGGGCAAATCTAAGTTGGTTATGGAAATGGACGCTCCTGTGTCTACTAGCGTATCGCAGTGACGGCTCCCTAGCCCTGCACTAATAAACATCTTTGGATCCTTTAGCTGCCGTCCCATACCTCTGCCGGAGACCGACAACCCCTAGTGTGTACTGGCTAATCGGAGCATATTGATGATATCCTCGTTCGAGGGTTTCTCAAGTTGGGGCGGTGGTGGCAGTGGTAGCAGTGATGCTAGTACCTGTCTGAGCATGTCCATCAGCTCTTCCCGGGTTAATGGTGTTTCCTTCTTTGCCTGTTGGGGGCCTCACCTTCCCCCGCCTCCCCTCTTACTCCAGCAATCTTTGTCCAAATGTCCAAGTTTACCACAATTGTGACATTTCCTTTTAGAATTTCCGTAACCTTTCCTTTTCTGCGGACAATTCCTACTGAAGTTGTCTCCCTTATTGTAGTTAAAACATATCAAGGATGCTGTGTCTCCTGCTCCTTCATTTCTGCTGCTATTTTTGCTATTTTCTCCCTTTGTTCTAACTTTAACTCCTCTTCAGAGTGGTCTTTGTATTCAATCCACTTTCATTCCCCATACTCCCCTACCCTTTCACCTGCCTTTTGAATCACATTCAGTATTCTACTCCAATCTTTTGTCAGAATTCTGTATTTCTACTATTTTGCTTTAGGGGTTGATAACTTATTCAATAGAATTTGTCTCTCCTGTGCACTGAGGGGTATCTCCTGTATGGTAATGTGGGCTGCTCTACATCCGTTGAAGGGAATGGTGGTAGTGCGTATTGATGCCGCTGATACGTAGCCATTATCATAGAAACATAGAAACATAGAAACATAGAAAATAGGTGCAGGAGCAGGCCATTCAGCCCTTCTAGCCTGCACCGCCATTCAATGAGTTCATGGCTGAACATGAAACTTCAGTACCCCCTTCCTGCTTTCTCGCCATAACCCTTGATCCCCCGAGTAGTAAGGACTTCATCTAACTCCCTTTTGAATATATTTAGTGAATTGGCCTCAACTACTTTCTGTGGTAGAGAATTCCACAGGTTCACCACTCTCTGGGTGAAGAAGTTTCTCCTCATCTCGGTCCTAAATGGCTTACCCCTTATCCTCAGACTGTGACCCCTGGTTCTGGACTTCCCCAACATTGGGAACATTCTTTCTGCATCTAACCTGTCTAAACCCGTCAGAATTTTAAACGTTTCTATGAGGTCCCCTCTCATTCTTCTGAACTCCAGTGAATACAATCCCAATTGATCCAATCTTTCTTGATAGGTCAGTCCCGCCATCCCGGGAATCAGTCTGGTGAACCTTCGCTGCACTCCCTCAATAGCAAGAATGTCCTTCCTCAAGTTAGGAGACCAAAACTGTACACAATACTCCAGGTGTGGCCTCACCAAGGCCCTGTACAACTGTAGCAACACCTCCCTGCCCCTGTATTCAAATCCCCTCGCTATGAAGGCCAACATGCCATTTGCTTTCTTAACCGCCTGCTGTACCTGCATGCCAACCTTCAATGACTGATGTACCATGACACCCAGGTCTCGTTGCACCTTCCCTTTTCCTAATCTGTCACCATTCAGATAATAGTCTGTCTCTCTGTTTTTACCACCAAAGTGGATAACCTCACATTTATCCACATTATACTTCATCTGCCATGCATTTGCCCACTCACCTAACCTATCCAAGTCACTCTGCAGCCTAATAGCATCCTCCTCGCAGCTCACACTGCCACCCAACTTAGTATCATCCGCAAATTTGGAGATACTGCATTTAATCCCCTCGTCTAAATCATTAATGTACAATGTAAACAGCTGGGGCCCCAGCACAGAACCTTGCGGCACTCCACTAGTCACTGCCTGCCATTCTGAAAAGTACCCGTTTACTCCTACTCTTTGCTTCCTGTCTGACAACCAGTTCTCAATCCACGTCAGCACACTACCCCCAATCCCATGTGCTTTAACTTTGCACATTAATCTCTTGTGTGGGACCTTGTCGAAAGCCTTCTGAAAGTCCAAATATACCACATCAACTGGTTCTCCCTTGTCCACTTTACTGGAAACATCCTCAAAAAATTCCAGAAGATTTGTCAAGCATGATTTCCCTTTCACAAATCCATGCTGACTTGGACCTATCATGTCACCATTTTCCAGATGCACTGCTATGACATCCTTAATAATTGATTCCATCACTTTACCCACTACTGAGGTCAGGCTGACCGGTCTATAATTCCCTGTTTTCTCTCTCCCTCCTTTTTTAAAAAGTGGGGTTACATTGGCTACCCTCCACTCCATAGGAACTGATCCAGAGTCAATGGAATGTTGGAAAATGACTGTCAATGCATCCGCTATTTCCAAGGCCACCTCCTTAAGTACTCTAGGATGCAGTCCATCAGGCCCTGGGGATTTATCGGCCTTCAATCCCATCAATTTCCCCAACACAATTTCCCGACTAATAAAGATTTCCCTCAGTTCCTCTTCCTTACTAGACCCTCTGACCCCTTTTATATCCGGGGGCCACTCTACTCCGCACGCGTTATCCCAGTCTGGTTTACTGTTAGGTTGGGTTTGTGGACTACACTTACCCACCGTGGGGTACATTGGCTCTATTACCGTAGGTGATGGTGCTATGACTGTGCACTGCACTATCCGTCTGGTCCTGTCTTTATCTCTTCCAGCTTATTTATCTTAGCTTCTAACTCTTGAATTTGTTTTGTTTGAGTATCTATCTGTCCTCTGTAGCAGGCGAGTATTCTTAAATAGGCTTTCTTCGTTTTATTTTTATTCTGAAAATCCCACATTTCCTCTGTCTGTCAGGTGAGTCTTCTTTCTTTTATTAAGGAATCCAAATTAATAATGTCCAGTATAAAACAGCTGTCAATGGAAAGGGTTAACTCCTTTTCAGGTTTGTAAGAAGGCCTGACGTCATTACGTGACTTTGCGTAATCATCCGAAAAATTTTTCCCAAGTCTTTGTGCTTTCAAAACTTGCTTAGAAATTAGGAATCCGTTAAAACAGCAGAAATCATTAGTGAAGTTGTCATAATAAAATCTTCTCATCGGCAAAGACAGCATTTTAGATTAAACTCCAATTTCTTTAAACTTCCAATTCAAATACTTGCCAAATATTTTTTCATTGATTTAAAACGAGACCACACATTTTTAATAGCTATTTTGTTCACTGAAATCCAATTTTCACACAAGCTGTATACATTCCAGCATTTCGTTTTTACGGTCCCGTTCACTGAGCAAATCTTGTGTTTTATTTCTCTCGGCACAAAATCTAAACTTCCGTGCTGGTTCCATCTTTTAAGCATTCTCTCATTCCCAGTTTATTCCTTCCTTTGCTGAGTTCGCATAACTTAGATTTTTTTCCCTTTTGAATCCGAACTTAATAATTGTTTTGATGACCTTCCTCTAGTCCATAGTTAAACATCTTTGTTTCTCTATCTAGCAGCTGCAGCTTTCAAGGTCGCATTTTTATCTTTTGATAAAAACACGCTGTCCTTTGTAAATTCAAAGGTTTTTTTTACAGCATTTTTCTTTTTATTAATTTTCCATTTTTCTCAGCTAGCATTTTATCCCACTGGCCAGTTTTCCTAGGATCCTGGAGTCCCACCCCACTTTTTAGGTTGTATTTCTTCTTGTTTGCGCTGCGCACGATCAATACCAGCTTCTCCGTGTTATTACCGTGTCACGCTTCGGGACATACACCTTATTTTTCCTCTAACGATCACTGGGGTCCTCTCCCCCTTAGGTTGTATTCCTTCTTTTTCAGGCAATACATCTATCCCACCCTTGGTTTTCATCCTTCCATGGTTCGTTATAACTTGTTCTACAGATTACCCCTTCTAATTCTTTATACAGATTACCTCCTTCCTTGTCAATGCTACAGCTGCAGGTGGTCAAAACATACTCACTGCCGTTCAGCTGTCACATCATCCAGGTCAGAGGGTCTGCATCCTGCCGACTACGCCAAATGTTGGGGTAAAAAAGGAGGCTTCTCTCCTTCAAGGTGGACTAACTGATATAGTTAATCGACACCTCGCCCAGCTCCCACTGAATAACGACCATGGAAGTAAACAAACGAAACCTCAGGTTTACCAGTTTTATTACAAGCAATGCACAGGAAAGTTCAGTCATGGAGCCTCCGAACTACATGAATTTTCAAGTAGAACTTATACAGGTTTTAGAGAAGAGCACCCTCCTCCAAAATCATCGATAGGTCTAACTCTATCAGCGAAGTTACATTGATTTGTCAACTCTTATCAGAATGACTCTGAGTGGTAAATGCAACTGTCCATCTCCCATTGTGTTGTTCCATGACTTGCACTTTCCCACAGTCTGTCCGACGCCTAGTGTGGCTGTACTGGCTTCCTTACCTCTTCCTCAGAGACTTCTAATCAACAACTGCTGACTTTGCTGTTTAAGTGTTACTAAGGTTAACCATACAGTTTAATGCGTTATAAGTGTGCTATACCGATATAAGAAAGTGTTACATACATAGGAATTTTCTCAGACCCTCCTAATTATGCAACTCCCTTCAGCATAATTCTGACCCACTATTTGCAACCTTACAATTTATCCCTTACATCCCCACGGAGTCTGGAAGGTCGTGAGGTAGGAGGTCGTCGCTGTGTCTAGTTCACATTGCAAGAAACCCTCCTTGCAGTCTGCTTTAATGAAGACCATTGCATTTGACATCTGTGGCATGTATGGTTCAGGGCATGTTCAGATGTTGAGGGTCGATACATACTCGTATTTTTCCATTTGGTTTTTGTACAGTCACTAGACTGGATATCCAGTCCATCGGTTCAACAACTTTCGTGATGATTTGTCAGTTTTCCAAACGATCGAGTTCCTCTTTCAGTGTTTGTTTGATCGCTATTGGCACCCATCTGGGTGGCATTAAAGCTGGTGTCGCTGATTCATTAAGTTCAAGGTGAACGGTCCCTGGCATGTGTCCAAATCCCTTAAACACATCCGGATACGCATTGTTGACATCACTTTTTGGTGCTAGCGAGATGTTTGTCTTGTTCGTAGTTTGCAATTCGCGTGGTTCATTTACCACCGCGATATTCTGATGCTGCACTTTTATTAGTTATAGCTGTTGAGCAGTGCATGAGCCAATCAGTGTGCACTTTGGTCCTCAATGATCACAAAGGGTACAACGTACTTTGTATTTTCCAGTGACATATTACAAGTCCTTGCCACTGGAATGGTTGCATGGTTGTCATATAGTAACAGTATTATCTTAGATTATTTTATTTTTAAGCCTTTAGGTAAGTATCTAAGAGGTAGCACATTGCATGTGGCCCCACAATCTATTTGGACTTTTACCATTTGACCTTTAATGGAGAAGGTAGCCATAAATCTTGTTAGGATACTTTCTGTCAGCTTTGTCCTTGATTGTGCGATCAAATTTACCAAGCATCTTTACAGTCATGACTTCAAAATCAGAATCATTACACTTTTCACATAAGTGCATGAACTTTTGGCTTGCCCTTATATTTAGGGTTATGTGTAGACTTCTGCCTTGATCCACTTTGTCTGCACTTTTGAGAAAAGTGATTTAGTTGGCTGCAACTTGTGCAGGTCTTCCCATATGCTGGCATTTAGTTTTTGACAGCTCATGTCTTTTGCCACAATATCTGCAATTATTTGTGAACTCTTTGTCTGTGAATTCTTTCTTTGTGGGTCGAGGTTTCTGTCTGGCAACTTTGCCATCTTCAGAGTCTGTTTTAGTGAGCTTCATGGATTTAATTAGTGAACTGTGGCCTCCGTAGCTTTACAAAGCATCATACGTTTATCGACTGTTAGGCTTGATTCTTGCAACAGCCTCTTACGCAGAGTGTTATCAGATATTCCGCAGACTATGTGGTCTCTGGTGAAATCATCCCTCAAATTGCCAAAATCACATGACGATGCTAGCTCTCTCACTTTCACGAGATAGCTGTCAAACCGCTCGTCCCCTTGTACACAGTTGTTAAACTGGTACCATTCATAGATGATGTTAGTTTTAATTTTAAAGGGCTCTTCCTAGAGCTTCAAAATAATCTTAATTTCCTGCTTGTCTTCCTCTGATTTGTAGGGAAGATTATTGTGGATATTTAGGGCATCACTGCCAATGGCAGTGATATACATTGCAACCCTAACTCTATCTGGTTTTTCCACAATATTCGTGATAATTTCATAGCTGTCTCAGAGCTGTTTGAATTCTTTCCGGTTGGCTTTTAAATCGCCAGTCACTTTCAATGGAGGTGGGAGAGGAATGTACGTGGGAGTTGGCACCGTGGTGGTCATGATAGCTCGCTACAGTTTAGGACTTTGAATTTGTCACATACATGTGTACAGTTCAAATACCCGGGGACTAGAACAAGTTTAATAGTAAAATATCGTAGCCATGTATTTGCAGAAATACTTTTTCAATCGAGGCTCTACAATAACTTATGCCACTTTAAGTTTATTTTACTAATGCCTCTAGATTATTTTATAAGCTCTCTCAGAGGGTTGTAAATCTGTAGAATTCTCTGCCCCGAGAGCTGTGGAGGCTGGGTCATTGAATATATTTAAGGTGGAGCTAGACAGATTTTTGAGCGATAAGGGAATAAAGTGTTATGGGGAACGGGTAGGGAAGTGGAGCTGAGTCCCTGATCAGATCAGCCATGATCTTATTAAATGGCGGAGCAGGCTCGAGGGGCCAAATGGCCTACTCCTGCTCCTATTTCTTATGTTCTGATGCTCTATCGGGAAAGGATGACCAGGCTGGGTCATCTTTCTCTTTCTCTTGAAAAGAGAAGGCTGAGGGGTGACCTAATAGATGTCTTTAAAATCATGAAATGTTTTGATAGAGTAGATACAGAGAGTGTGTTTCCACTTGTGGGAAAGAGCAAAACTGGAGGTCATCGATATAAGATAGTCATTAAGAAATCAAATAGGGAATTCAGAAGAAACTTCTTTACCCAGAGAGTAGTAAGAATGTGGAACTCGTTACCACAGGGAATGGTTGAGGCAAATAGTATAGATGCATTTAAGGGGAGGCTAGATAAGCATATGAGGGAGATGGGATTGGAGGATTATGCTGATAGGGTTAGATGAGGAAAGGCAGGAGGAGGCTTGAGTGGAGCAATAAAAAACCGGCATGGACTAGTTGGGCCGAATGGCCTGTTTCTGTGCTGTATATCCTATGTAATCATATGTAACCTGTCTTTATCCTCTCCTGCCCGCTCTACGCAGTTTTCCTCACTTGTGAATGGTTCTTCACGACGCCCTTCTTTGCACTAATTAATTGGCTGGTCTGCAGTAGCTAGGCTGGTGCTGGAGGAAGGAGGTGTGCTGTTTGATGCAACATGTTGAGATGTGTGAGAGACTGCTGGTTCTATATTACAACAAGACATGCAATATCTTAAGCCATTAACAGAGAACTGATGTGTAGACACAGTTCAGGTAATAAAGTAACAGTGCTCTCTTCCATGGCACTAGCAGCTGCACCCTTCCTGGACACAATAAATGGTTGACAATGTACCAAAAGTTAATTGAAATTCTGACAGTCTAAAAATAAAGTAAAAAATGACAGGCAAATCTGTTTTTTAGTTTCCTCTGTGACATTAAATAAAACGAGAAACCCAACCGTATCAGCTGGCAACTTTAACATTATTTTGAGCTTTCTGACCCCTGAAGAAAGAAATTGTCAGACAAACATCCGTTAATAACTCCAGGTCAGGGGCAATAAGCACCAGTGGAGAAGTTATTGTAGCAAATTGAAATAGCAACTAACCGATTGGCTGGAACGACTGGCAGTCAGACATTCAGTCAGTTTCAGCTCACATTAGTGACCAAACTATTCTAGAGTTCTAGAGTTGGAATGTTCTGAAAATCTATGGACTAGTTAGCTGATCCAAAATATTAAAACTTTGAAAACATTTTCTGAACAATTTTTATTGGAATTTCCATCAGAGTGGTGTTGGTGGGCCGTCGCACCCCGAGGTGTCGGCAGGCCCTGAGGTGTCGGCTCTGAAGTTGGGTAAGTTTATTTTAAATTGATACTTTTTGAGGATTTGGGGTAAATTTATTATGGGTCTGTAAGTGTAAATGGGCAAGTTTTTTTTTCATTGATAATTTTCGAGGATTTTGACCGGCCACGTTATGTGCATGTGCCACCCGGTGACCGGGAATGGTTCCGAACGAGGGGTGGTTTCGGATAAGGGAGTTCCAGATAAGGGAGGTTCAACCTGTATAGAAAAAAGGGTATTAGAATGAAATAAACTAAAACTAAAGTTAAACTAATAATAGAAAAGAGAGAATGGAGCAAGGGGAGACAGAGTGAGCAACAGCATTGTACTAAAAAAAGGTTTGTTTTTTTAGCATTTATTCTAATTTGATATGCTGATTTTACAGTAATAATGATACTCGTGAGATTTAAGTAGTTTTATTACTGTAAAATGAGAGTTTGTTTCAGTCTCGCAGTGTATATGCTGAATCTTTAAAACATGGCCACCCTAAAGAGTCTGAAATGCCCAGGAGCTTCAGTAGAGTAGTACATTAGAACAGTTAAGTACATTAGAAAGTAATATAAGTCATGGAGGGGGAGAGAGAGCCTGGTTGGGGGGTGGAGAGAGAGCCTGGTTGCGGGGTGGAGAGAGAGCCTGGTTGGGGGGGTGGGGGAGAGAGAGCCTGGTTGGGGGGTGGGGGAGAGAGAGCCTGGTTGGGGGGTGGGGGAGAGAGAGCCTGGTTGCGGGGTGGAGAGAGAGCCTGGTTGGGGGGTGGAGAGAGAGAGCCTGGTTGGGGGGTGGGGGAGAGAGAGCCTGGTTATGGGGTGGAGAGAGAGCCTGGTTGCGGGGTGGAGACAGAGCCTGGTTGGGGGGTGGAGAGAGAGCCTGGTTGGGGGGAGGAGAGAGAGCCTGGTTGGGGGGTGGGGGAGAGAGAGCCTGGTTGGAGGGGGGTGGGGGGAGAGAGAGCTGGTTGGGGTGGGGGTGAGAGAGAGAGAACCTGGTTGGAGTGAGGGGGAGGAGAGAGAGAGAGCCTGGTCAGGGGGAGTGGGGGGAGAGAGAGCCTGCCTGTTTGGGGTTGGGGGTGAGAGAGAGAGAGCCTGATTGGGGGGGAGGAGGAGGAGGAGAAAGAGAGTCTGGTTGGGGGGTTGGTGGTGGGGGGTTTTATACATGTAAACCTGTAAATACCTTATTTAACCACCAGAGGGCTCACCTTGTTTCATAGTTTTCAAATCTGCTTTATACTTTTTTCAATTGCACTTGCTACTACTTCATTGGTAAGTTCCTGACTTATTCAGTTGTGATTTGACACTGTTTATCAATATGAAATTTGAACTAGGCACGTGTGGCAAAATGTGACCTTGATGCACACTAGTCATGCTATACAATGATGATGGTTTGTCCATAATGACAGCCAATTTAAAACAGATTCTCAAATGATTTTAAAGTCTGATTTTCATGCGAAATGTTTTCCCACCCACAGGATATCAGATATCAAATTGAGCTGAGAGCTGATCTTTCCTTGATTTCCTTTGGGCTCCTTTATCTTTGACTACCTGGATACGACTTGATTCAAGCTTTGTCGTGCCATCATAAATTGTATTTTGTCACTTTTTCTTATTACAAGCATCATGTCAGTTAAGATGCCACATTATAATATATTTATTTCTTTATTTTGTTTTATATAAAATGGAATGATACAGAATATATAGTACTTTTCAGATTACCCGGTACTTATAGATATTGGGGGTCAGTTACTTTTGTACAGCTCTACATCATTGGATGGTATTGTAAATGCAATATTGTGAATGAATGAGGTAAATAAATGATAAAAGGGAAAAATCTTTGATCCTTGAAGAACTCCTATACAATGGAATAGGTTTCTACAGAGCAAAGGGTTCTAGGAAGCTTCTAGACTGCTTGTCCAACATCCAGTAGGGGATAATCAGAAATTTTCTCCAATTAAATATTGGGAAGACCGAAGCCATTGTCTTTGGTCCCCACCACAAAATGTGTTCCCTAATCACTGACTCCATCCCTCTCCCTAGCATCAATCTGAGGGTGAACAAGACTGTTCACAACCTAGGTGTCATATTTGACCCTGAAATGAGTTTCCGGCCACATATCCGTGGCATAAATAAAACCGCCTTTTTCCATCTCCATAATTTTGCCTGCCTCCGCCTCTGCCTCAGCTCATCTGCTGCTGAAACTCTCACCCATGCCTTTGTTACATCTAGACCTGCCTACTCCAACTCACTCCTGGCTGGCCTCCCACATTCTACCTTACGTAAACTTCAGGTCATCCAGAACTCAGCAGCCCGTGTCCTAATTCGCACCAAGTCACAATCATCCATCACCCCTGTGCTTTCTGACTTACATTGGCTCCCAGTTAAGCAACATCTCTGTCATGTATTTAGACCATGTATACTAACTGTAGAGTCACATAAGGTGTGCCAGCAGAGGGCACTGCGGTGGGAGACCTGAGGGTCACCTGCATAGGTGTGCAGGTGACCCTCAGGCTGCCCACCATGCTTGTGCCTCACTCTGGAGTTACAATAAATGGGACTAAGGTCACAACAGCTCAAGTACAACACTAGACCTCGTGGAGTCATTCATAAGAGTATTAAAAACATAACAACTGGCGACAAGATTATGAGCTTTCACGCAAAAATGACTAATGGTGCATTAGAAAAGTTCTCAGAGGCTGAAGACTGGGAAGCCTTTACAGAGCAGCTTGACCAATATTTCGTAGCAAACAACTTGGTAGGCGATAATCTGGCCACGCTGGCAGATAAGCGCAGAGCTATCCTGTTGACCAGTTGTGGGCCTGCGGTCTAAGGCCTCGTCAGGCACTTGCTTGCACCAGAGAAAACAACGACCAAGTCATACGAGGAGCTGAAAGTGCTAATTCGTGACCAACTCAAACCGAAGGAGAGCATCCTCACGGCCAGGCATCGATTTTATACACACTGCCGCCCCGAGGGCCAGGAAATCGCGAAGTACGCTGCCGACCTCAGGAGGCTGGCATCCCTCGCCGATGCGTTGCGGGACATCTTCATCATTGGCATCGGTCATGAGGCCCTTCTTCACAGGCTACTGTCTGCAGAAACCACCGTCACTCTGCAGAAGGCCATCAGCATCAGCCAGGCGTTCATGACCTCGAGCTGCAGCTCCAAGCAGATGATGACTCACTCTCAGGACTCAAAGCTGGCAAGTACTGTAAATAGAATGGCGCCATTCACAGGCAGAACTGTTGAACGTGAATCTGCCCAAGGCAGAGCGTACAGGCCCCCCCGAGTCCTTTAACTCAAAGTCCGCCAAGGGGTGCAAACGTAAGTTGAGTAGCACCATGCTGGCGTTGCGGAGGTAATCACTGGGCTCATCAGTATCGGTTCAGAGATTATGTGTGCAAAGGCTGCAGCACAAAGGACCACTTCCAGTGAATGTGCAAAAGAGCTGTGACTCACCATGTGGAAGAGGAGTCAGCAGGTGGCTGTGAATCCAGTGCAGATTACGAGGAGATGGCAAGAGAGGCAGCTCAGTCCCAGGATGAAGTGTATGGAGTAGATACCTGTACCACAGATTGTCCTCCAGTGATAATGGAAGTCTAGATAATGGATGGCAGCAGCATAGAGTGGCATTTGTGAGTTTGGTAAGTGGATGAGTTCGAGCAAGCGGGGGTGGCAGGTGCTGTTTTGTCTTGTTTTTCCTACCAGTGCTGACACTAGAGCAGCTTATAAGGAGTGCGAGAGTAGGAGACAGAGACCCAGGGACCAGCCCAACCAGCTGCAGACAAAGATAGAGAGGTGAGAAATCGAGAGGTGACGTCAGAGTGCGGGGAGGAGCAGCATCAGCGGCAGTCCGGGGTCAGCGGCCTACAAAGGCCCAGCGGCAGTCGGTGAGCGAGCAGTGCGGGGAGGAGGGACAAGAAATCAAAAGTGACGTCACAGCCAAGCTGGTAAGTGGTTGGCTGATCGGCTGGTGAATATATCTCTTTGATTTTGTGTTCTAATAGATAAGAGGATAAATTACTAAATAGCTGTTTAGTGTGTGTAGTGGGAGTCAGAGTTTTTGCTGGGTAATTTAAGGGTAACTAGTGGGATGGCAGGGCAGCTCGTTCAAACGGAATGCAACACCTGTGCCATGTGGGAATTCCTGGATGCTTCCTGCAACGGGGATGACCACATGTGCAGGAAGTGTCTCCAGCTCCTCCAACTCGAGTGCTGAGTCTCGGAGCTTGAGCAAGGACTGGAGACACGGAGGAGCATCCGAGAGAACGAGAGGTACGTGGATAGCTCGTTTCAGGCGTTGGTCACCCCACAGATTAAAAGGATACAGGAGGATAGGGAATGGGTGACCGTCGCACACAAGAGTATGGTGAGGCAGGTAGTGCAGGAGTCCCCTGAGGCTATCCCGCTCTATTCTGACTACTGGCGAGGGCGATGATGCCTCTGGGGAGTGCAGCCAGGGCCAAGTCCACAGCACCGTGGGTGGCTCAGCTGCACAGGGGAGGAGGAAGAAGACGGGAAGGGCTATAGTGATAGGAGATTCAATAGTTAGGGGAGCAGATAGGCGCTTCTGCGGCAGCAAAAGTGACATCAGGATGGTGTGTTGCCTCCTTGGTGCAAGGGTCAATGATGTCACTGAGCGACTGCAGGGCATTCTGGGGAGGGAAGGGGAACAGCCAGTGGTTGTGGTCCACATTGGTACCAACGACATAGGTAGAAAGAGGGGTGAGGTCCTGAAAGCTAAGTTTAAGGAGCTAGGAGTAAGATTGAAAGCCAGGACCTCAAAGGTGGTAATCTCGGGATTACTGCCAGTGCCACGTACTAGTCAAAGTAGAAATAGGAAGGCTAGTCAGATAACTACGTGGCTGGGGCATTGGTGTAGGAGGGAGGGCTTTAGTTTCCTGAACAATTGGGTAGGTGGGACCTGTACAAGTCGGACAGGTTACACCTCAACAGAGACGGGACCAATATTCTCGTGGGTGGTTTTGATAGTGCGGTTGGGAGGGCTTTAAACTAGCTTGGCAGGGGGTTGGGAACCCAGGAGAGGGCTCTGAGTTAGTTAGAGTGGGTGAGAGCTCAGATGAACAGAACCCCAAGAAAGGATGCAAAAGGCAGGAGGCAACAGAGCAGAGTAGCACTGGGATAAGTGTAAACCATAAGGGGATAGGAAGGGACAATATGTTTGAAAGTAAAGGGGCTGCAGGAGGGGTCAAAACTAAAATTCATGGTTTAAAAACTAGTATTAAAACACTTTACCTCAACGCACGCAGCATTCGAAACAAAGTAAATGAGCTGACGGCACAAATCATTACAAATGGGTATGATTTGGTGGCCATTACAGAAACGTGGTTGCAGGGTGGCTAAGACTGGGAATTAAACATACAGGGGTATCTGACAATTCGGAAAGATAGACAAGAAGGGGAAGGAGGTCCGGTAGCTCTGTTAATAAAGGATGATATCAGGGCAGTTGTGAGAGAAGATATTGGCTCTAATGAACAAAATGTTAAATCATAGTGGGTGGAGATTAGAGATAGTAGCCTTGAGGAGGAATTCGTAGAATGCATACAGGATTGTTTCTTAGAACAGTATGTTACAGAACCTACAAGGGAGCAAGCTATCTTAGATCTGGTCCTGTGTAATGAGACAGGAATAATAAACGATCTCCTCGTAAAAGATCCTCTTGGAATGAGTGATCACAGTATGGTTGAATTTGTAATACAGATTGAGGGTGAGGAAGTAGTGTCTCAAACGAGTGAACTATGCTTAAACAAAGGGGACTACAGTGGGATGAGGGCAGAGTTGGCTAAAGTAGACTGGGAACACAGACTAAACGGTGGCACAATTGAGGAACAGTGGAGGACTTTTAAGGAGCTCTTTCATAGTGCTCAACAAAAATATATTCCAGTGAAAAAGAAGGGCGGTAAGAGAAGGGATAACCAGCCGTGGATAACCAAGGAAATAAAGGAGAGTATCAAATTAAAAACCAATGCGTATAAGGTGGTCAAGGTTAGTGGGAAACTAGAAGATTGGGAAAATTTTAAACGACAGTAAAGAATGACTAAGAAAGCAATAAAGAAAGGAAAGATAGATTACGAAAGTAAACTTGCGCAAAACATAAAAACAGATAGTAAAAGCTTTTACAGATATATAAAACGGAAAAGAGTGACTTAAGTAAATGTTGCTCCTTTAGAAGATGAGAAGGGGGATTTAATAATGGGAAATGTGGAAATGGCTGAGACCGTAAACAATTATTTTGCTTCGGTCTTCACAAAAACCATGCCAAAAATTGCTGGTCACGGGAATGTGAGAAGGGAGGACTTTGAGACAATCACTATCAGTAGCGGGGTTGTGCTGGACAGGCTAATGGGACTCAAGGTAGACAAGTCCCCTGGTCCTGATGAAATGCATCCCAGGGTATTAAAAGAGATGGCGGAAATTATAGCAGATGCATTTGTTATAATCTACCAAAATTCTCTGGACTTTGGGGAGGTACCAGTGGATTGGAAAGCAGCTAATGTAACGCCTCTGTTTAAAAAAGGGGGCAGACAAAAGACAGGTAACTATAGGCCGGTTAGTTTAACATCTGTAGTGGGGAAAATGCTTGAAGCTATCATTAAGGAAGAAATAGTGGGCCATCTAGATAGGAATAGTGCAATCAAGCAGACGCAGCATGGATTCATGAAGGGGAAATCATGTTTAACTAATTTACTGGAATTCTTTGAGGATATAACAAGCATGGTGGATAGAGGTGTACCGATGGATGTAGTGTATTTAGATTTCCAAAAGGAATTCGATAAAGTGCCACACAAAAGGTTACTGCAAAAGATAAAGTTACGCGGAGTCAGAGGAAATGTATTAGCATGGATCGAGAATTGGCTGGCTAACAGAAAGCAGAGAGTCGAGATAAATGGGGCCTTTTAGGGTTGGAAATCGGTGGTTAGTGGTGTGCCACAGGGATCGTTGCTGGGACCACAACTGTTTACAATATACATAGATAACCTGGAAGAGGGGATAGAGTGTAGTGTAACAACATTTGTCGATGACACAAAGATTAGTGGGAAAGCGGGTTGTGTAGAGGACACAGAGAGGCTGCAAAGAGATTTAGATAGGTTAAGCGAATGGGCTAAGGTTTGGCAGATGGAATACAATGTCGGAAAATGTGAGGTCATCCACCTTGGAAAAAAAAACAGTAAAAGGGAATATTATTTGAATGGGGAGAAATTACAACATGTTGCAGTACAGAGGAACCTGGGGTCCTTGTGCATGAATCCCAAAAAATTAGTTTGCAGGTGCAGCAGGTAATCAGGAAGGCGAATGGAATGTTGGCCTTCATTGCGAGAGGGATGGAGTACAAAAGCAGGGAGGTCGTGCTGCAACTGTACAGGATATTGGTGAGGCCACACCTGGAGTACTGCGTGCAGTTTTGGTCACCTTACTTAAGAAAGGATATACTAGCTTTGGAGGGGGTACAGAGACGATTCACTAGGCTGATTCCGGAGATGAGGGGGTTTCTTTATGATGATAGATTGAGTAGACTGGGTCTTTACTCGTTGGAGTTCAGAAGGATGAGGGGTGATCTTAAAGAAACATTTAAAATCATGAAAGGGATAGACAAGATAGAGGCAGAGAGGTTGTTTCCACTGGTCGGGGAGACTAGAACTAGGGGGCACAGCCTCAAAATACTGGGGAGCCAATTTAAAACCGAGTTGAGAAGGAATTTCTTCTCCTAGAGGGTTGTGAATCTGTGGAATTCTCTGCCCAGGGAAGCAGTTGAGGCTTGCTCATTGAATGTATTCAAATCACAGATAGATAGATTTTTAACCAATAAGAGAATCAAGGGTTATGGGGAGTGGGCGGGTAAGTGGAGCTGAGTCCACGGCCAGATCAGCCATGATCTTGTTGAGTGGCGGAGCAGGCCCGAGGGGCTAGATGACCTACTCCTGTTCCTAATTCTTATGTTCTTATGTATGTTATGAGATAAATAGCGTTCCAGTCTTCATGGAAGTGAACAGGGGGGCGAGTCAGTCAGTAATGAGCCAGGAAGCCTTTGAGAGGCTATGGAACGATTAAGCTGAATGACCCAAGCTGGTCCCGGTTCAGGCAAAGCTGCGCACCTGCACCAAGGAACTGATATCAGTTATTGGTAGTGCGGATGTAAGTGTATCCCATGATGGCGTGGTGCACAATTTACCATGGTGGATTGTTTCAGGTGATGGACCAATGCTACTTGGAAGAAGATGGATGGGGAAGATTTATTGGAACCGAGAAGACTCCATCCCTCCAGCGATCGACGTCCCCCGTGCTCAGAGGCAGAGCAAGGCCCCACCCTCGGTTGAACCAGGCACCGGAGAGCAGATCCACACAGCCCCCGAGGCAAAGACCGCTCATCACGACTGCGTGGCGATGATCCGGCCGAGACAACCCGACTGCACCTTCCCGGTTTCAGTGGCAGGACTCCTGGGGAGGAAGATTGGATCCGAGGGCACCTTCCCAGCTTCAGTGGCAGAATCCCTGGGAAAGAAGATCGCGGCAGTCGACATCATGCACAGGGAAAAGATGGCGTCCAAATCACGAGGTGCAGCGCTAATGGAGCAACGACACGTGGTTCCACGCAAGGAAGACAATTGGGTTAAAAATAGTAAGGCCATTTTAAAGGAGGCCAGCAACCTGCGATTGTTGAATGAACTGCTTGAAATTGGTAACCAATGTAAAAGTCCAACTGTAACGAGCAAAATGTTGTTGAGCGCTGTCAGGTGCAAATTGCAATCAGCCAATGTAGTGGGTGAACACCTAACGGTAATATACAGGTCTAGTGGGTTACCCAATGCTGTAGCCTGCGTCCCTGGGATCAGAACGATGTATCATAAAGTGTCACCACAGCTGACAGAAGTAGACAAGCCGCAGAGTAAACGATCCCCGGAGAGCAGAGGCACCTGTAGCGATACCCTGCCTCAGATCGGTTTAACATTGCAGGCACCCGATGGCATGAACCGCCACGGGCCAGAAACAGTAAACTGCGCCTATGTTCGCAGTCGGCTACCGTCGCCCACCACCCGGGTGGAAAAGTCGCAGCCCACAAACCCCCCTCGCCACCACGGCAATGCCCAAGAGCGAAGAGTCACCCGCAACGGTTCCTCCGAACGGGACCTGGCCCAGCCAGGATCCCAAACTAGAGAGTGCTCACAACGGTGCCCTGAAGGAAAGCGAGTCAGCAGTCCCCTGCAAACTGCTCGACAAGATGAGGCAGCCTCACCGTCGCTTAGACGAAACGCTCATTCGCTCAGACCGCTTCCCAGGGAGCAGCAGCGACACTGTGCAAACAAAAAGGACAGGGAGGTCACAGATACATCAACTGTCTTTGGGCCTGCCCGACATTAGGAGTAACAGCAAGAGCCGTGAGCTCCGGCAACTCGAGCAAAATGAGCTCACCTCGCACACAGACCCACTAGCATGGGGCGCTGCACCGCCACCAGACGACCCAGATCTCACCCGGCCGTGCTGGAACTAGACTGTCCTTGTATACCTATACTGAGATACCTGTGCTGATCATGTAAATGTACCACACAAAAAGAACCGCAAATGTAATCCACCCAACAAATGTACCAAGATGTAAATGTAAAACCCATGTGATGAACCTGAATGC
The DNA here is from genome assembly GCF_044704955.1 of Pristiophorus japonicus. Taxonomy (NCBI): domain Eukaryota; kingdom Metazoa; phylum Chordata; class Chondrichthyes; family Pristiophoridae; genus Pristiophorus; species Pristiophorus japonicus. Next base: position 80,698,621 of record NC_091987.1, on the reverse strand, counting down.
AACTTGCATGTAATGGGCCATTAACATGATCTCTGTGTGGGGGGGAGAATGGAGTCGTCATGGGCTCACAACCAGAAACCATGGGAACCTCCACTGGTAACAAATCTCATTACCAACCCACCCAAGTTAGAAGCGACCCTCCAATGGTCAACCAGGAAGAGCAAAGCCCAGGTCACCGTCAATGTACGAGTCAATTTGCATTAAAGACTTGGGGGAAAGTGATGTCATGTATGTCGAGCATGTGTGTTAACTGTATAGTCACATAAGGTGTGCCACCAGAGGGCACTGCGGTGGGAGACCTGAGGGTCACCTGCATAGGTGTGCAGGGACCAGTATAAATGGCTGCCCACCATGCTTGTGCCTTACTCTGGAGTTACAATAAATGTTCACAACAGCTCAAGTACAATACTATACCTCGTGGAGTCATTCATAAGGGTATTAAAGACATAACAGTCTCGATTTCAAAATCCTTGTTTATAAATCACTCCATGGCCTTGTCCCTCCCTATCTCTGTAATCTTTTTCAGCCTCACAACCCCACAAGATGTCTGCGCTCCTCAAATTCTGGTCTCTTGAACATCCCTCATTATAACTGCTCAACCATTGGTTGACATGTCTACAGCTGTTTGGGTCCTAAGCACTGGAACTCCCTCCCTAAACCTCTCTGCCTCTCTACCTCTCTTTCTTCCTTTAAGACGCTCCTTAAAACCTACCTCTTTAACCAAGCTTTTGGTCATCTGCCTTAATTTCTTCTTTTGTGGCTCGGTGTCAAATGTATCTGTTTTTTCTTGTAACACTGCTGTGAAGCGCCTTGGGATGTTTTACTACGTTAAAGGCGCTATAACCTGTATAAATAAATGTTGTTGCTGTTGAAGCTGTGCACAGGGCTAATTCTAATTCTAAAGTGACTTCTGCATTTCAGTGACAAAATCCCTCGGAGTATTGCCTCCATTCTACTGATAAAGTCACAGTGAGTACAATTAGTTGGTCTAAGAGATAAGTGTAACTCACAGAGGAATTTTTACCTCTCAGCATTTCTTAAATGACTGCTCACAGTATTTATCTCCCCGTGTTAATCCATTAATTGCTTTTGTGTTTGCCGCTTCTGCCTTTTTATCACAGTAAAGCCTACAGATGTACCAAATGTAAAAACATCAATTATCATTATTTCATTTATGTAATTGATATACTGAGGACAGCCATTAATTACTTTAGAGAGATTATTAGCTGCCTGTTACCCCAGACAACCATGACACCGCACTGTTTACTGGAATTATTTGGAAATCATAACTTATTCCCAGGATGTGGGTAAGGTCACATTTATTGCCCATCCCTAGTTTCTCAGTTAGGTTTTTATGACAGTCAGACAACCTTTATGGTTCATTTATTTTTCTGGTGCTAGCCCATAAACTACCAGACTTTATTAAATTTAATTTCACAACTTGGCCCTGGTGGGATTTGAGCTTGTGATTACTGAGTTGCTACTCATATTCTTTACACTACTGTACCAGTCTTAAGTTCATGTGTTAGGATTCCCATTAGCACAGGAAACCTTGCAATGACCTAAGTATTTACAGCACAGAAACAGGCCATTCAGCCCAACAGGTCCATACCAGTGTTTATGCTCCACACGAGCCTCCTCCCACCCCATGACTTATATCTTATCACTAGTAAAATCTATTCTAAAAGCAAATGAACAGTTAAGGCCTCCTACGCTAGCATTTCTCATTACCACTTCAGTCAATGCTAGTACGTTTTCTGTAGTCAATGATTGAATGAGGAGTGAGTATATCCGTGAAGTCATTCTTATTCATTTCATTCTTTTGTGGTCAAGTTCTAAATGATCCCTTACCAATACAGTTAGGTTACAGTTGCTCTTGTGGTACTTGCGGTACTTGGTAATGAAAGATGTGGACGAATAGGTTTATGTTACAAAGTAAGGAGGCATTCACTAGCTTTATAAATAAATAAATATTTTATGATGATAAATTTATGAAACACATTTCAAATTGTTATCAAGTACCAGAATGGACTGAGCTGTCATGATATGTGATGAATTATCTGATGACGTAGATTTCATCTGTATCAAGTCATTCCCTTATCTTTTTATGTTTCTTCTGAATTGATTGAGTTCTATTTGTAAATGAAGTGCCTAAACTGTTTGACATTTCAGTTCAGTAGAGTTTTATTGCATTTATCATGTCAACAAGAACAGTCTCCAAGCTTTCTGGTCTGAGCTGGATTTTAACCGAGGCCTCAGAGATGAAGGACCAAGCACGTTATACTTCTTAAGAAGCCAGCAATAGGTTTGAACTGCGCTCACATATAGCAAAGCTTTGTTGAGCTTGTGTTAGGGGTAGCAATGATCGCCGACTGCTGAAACTGACATGCAAGAATCATAGAAGTTTATGAGACAGACGGAGGCTATTCGGCCCATCCTATCTATGCCGGCCGAGGTTCTCTTGTGTTACCGGGATGCAGTGCGCCAATCCTGAAGAGGGTGAAAGTCAGCTGGTGGGGACACCAGGCCCACAGTGAGTCTGGAATTATTTGAGGGCGGGGAGGCCGGGCCGCAGCAGGGGGGAGGGGTGCGGGTGGAGGAGATTGGGAGGTAAGCAAGTGGTGGCCAGCAGCGGCCAGCAGTTTCAATATGAAGTCAAGTAGAGCACTTTTGCTCCTCCTGGTTCCACAATCAGGAAAGTCAATATTATTTTACTTATCTTTTACCTTGGGAGCCTATTATCAGCAACGGCAATCATCGACGACAAGGTAGAGAGTTTTTGAAGATCAGGCCCTCAAATCTGGCACCAAACTCATGGTCTACAGGGCTGCAGTAATACCCGCCCTCCTGTATGGCTCAGAGACATGGACCATATATAGTAGACACCTCAAATAGCTGGAGAAATACCACCAACGATGTCTCTGCAAGATCCTGCAAATCCCCTGGGAGGATAGGCGCACCAACATTAGTGTCCTCAACCAGGCCAGCATTCGCAACATCGAAGCACTGACCACACGTGACCAGCTCCGCTGGGCAGGCCACATTGTTCACATGCCTGACAGAAGACTCCCAAAGCAAGCGCTCTACTCAGAATTCCTACACGGCAAGCAAGCCCCAGGTGGGCAGAGGAAACATTTCAAGGACACCCTCAAAGCCTCCTTGATAAAATGCAACATCCCCACCGACACCTGGGAGCTCCTGGCCAGAGACCGCCCTAAGTGGAGGAACAGCATCCGGGAGGGCGCTGAGTACCTCGAGTCTCGTCGCCGAGAGCATGCAGAGAACAAGCACAGGCAGCGGAAGGAGCGTGCGGCAAACGATATTCCCCACCCACCCTTTCCTCCAACGACTGTCTGTCCCACCTGTGACAGAGACTGTAATTTCCATATTGGACTGTTCAGTTACCTAAGAACTTACTTTCAAAGTGGAAGAAGTCTTCCTCAATTTCGAGGGACTGCCTATGATGATGATGATGACTTATCTTTTTGTGGCAGTCTCCAGCGGCCATTTAAAGACCACTGCTTTGGTTGTTTTAGGCCCGATAAAACTGACCACAGCATGCAAAACCTGGAATCTGGGATATGATTTTCAGGTCAGCTGTGACATGAACTGATGGACTACAGTTGCTGGGATGTCCCATTTACTACCTGGTAGTACGATAGCAGTAAAAGTAGACTACTCTCCTCTATCTGAGTAGGTTCAGGCAAGAATTGGGTCAAGTTCAAGAGGTTTGTTGGTATAGGCATCAAAAGTGGCATCCTGGGCCTGTGCCTAAAACAGTCACCCCTTCCTCCAAATCATTTACACCCTCACGCTCACCCCCTCCCACCCACTTATTTCCCCCGCTCTGCCAGTCACCCCACCCTTCCAATCATTTATGCCCCCTCTCTCGCTCACCCCTCCCAATCATTTACCCCCGCTCTCTCACTCACCCCTCCCATCCCTCATTTCCCCCCTCTCCCAGTCACTCCTCCCACCAACTCAGAAAATGCTAGTGGGAGTTGTGTACAGACCACCAAACAGTAGTAGTGAGGTTGGGGACAGCATCAAACAAGAAATTAGGGATGCGTGCAATAAAGGTACGGCAGTTACCATGGGCGACTTTAATCTACATATAGATTGGGCTAACCAAACTGGTAGCAATACGATGGAGGAGGATTTCCTTGAGTGTATTAGGGATGGTTTTCTGGACCAATATGTTGAGGAACCAACTAGAGGGCTGGCCATCCTAGTGTAATGAGAAAGGACTAATTAGCAATCATGTTGTGCGAGGCCCCTTGGGGAAGAGTGACCATAATATGGTAGAATTCTTTATTAAGATGGAGAGTGACACAGTTAATTCAGAGACTAGGGTCCTGAACTGAAGGAAAGGTAACTTCGATGGTATGAAACATGAATTGGCTAGAATAGACTGGCAAATAGTACTTAGAGGGTTGACGGTGGATAGGCAATGGCAAACATTTAAAGATCACATGGATGAACTTCAACAATTGTACATCCCTGTCTGAGTAAAAATAAAATGGGGAAGGTGGCTCAACTGTGGCTAACAAGGGAAATTAAGGGTAGTGTTAAATCCAAGGAAGAGGCATATAAATTGGCCAGAAAAAGCAGCAAACCTGAGGACTGGGTGAAATGTAAAATTCAGCAGAGGAGGACAAAGAGTTTAATTAGGAGGGGGAAAATAGAGTACGAGAGGAAACTTGCCGGGAACATAAAAACTGACTGCAAAAGCTTCTATAGATATGTGAAGAGAAAAAGATTAGTGAAGACAAACGTAGGTCCCTTGCAGTCAGATTCAGGTGAATTTATAATGGGGAACAAAGAAATGGCAGACCAGTTGAACAAATACTTTGGTTCACGAAGGAAGACACAAATAACCTTCCGGAAATACTAGGGGACCGAGGGTATAGTGAGAAGGAGAAACTGAAGGAAATCCTTATTCGGCGGGAAATTGTGTTAAGGAAATTGATGAGATTGAAGGCCGATAACTCCCCGGGGCCTGATAGTCTGCATCCCAGAGTACTTAAGGAAGTGGCCCTAGAAATAGTGGATGCATTGGTGATCATTTTCCAACAGTCTATCGACTCTGGATCAGTTCCTATGGACTGGAGGGTAGCTAATGTAACACCACTTTTTAAAAAAGGAGGGAGAGAGAAAACGGATAATTATAGACCAATTAGCCTGACATCAGTGGTGGGGAAAATGTTGGAATCAATTTTTAAAGATGAAATAACAGCGCATTTGGAAAGCAGTGACAGGATCAGTCCAATTAAGCATTGATTTATGAAAGAGAAATCATGCTTGACAAATCTTCTGGAATTTTTTGAGGATGTAACTAGTAGAGTGGACAAGGGAGAACCAGTGGACATTCAAAAGGCTTTTGACAAGGTCCCACACAAGAGATTGGTGTGCAAAATTAAAGCACATGGTATTGGGGGTAATGTCCTGACGTGGATAGAGAACTGGTTGGCAGAGAGTCGGGATACATGGATCCTTTTCAGAATGGCAGGCAGTGATTAGTGTGGTGCCGCAGGGCTCAATGCTGGGACCCCAGCTATTTACAATATACATTAATGATTTAGATGAAGGAATTGAGTGTAATATCTCCAAGTTTGCAGATGACACTAAGCTGGGTGGCGGTGTGAGCTGCGAGGAGGACACTAAGAGGCTGCAGGGTGACTTGGACAGGTTGGGTGAGTGGGAAAATGCATGGCAGATGCAGTATAATGTGAATAAATGTGAGGTTATCCACTTTGAGGGCAAAAACACGAAGGCAGAATATTATCTGAATGGCGGCAGATTAGGAAAAGGGGAGGTGCAACGAGACCTGGATGTCATGGTACATCAGTCATTGAAGTTTGGCATGCAGGTACAGAAGGCGGTGAAGAAGGAAAATGGTATGTTGGCCTTCATAGCTAGGGGATTTGAGTATAGGAGCAGGGAGGTCTTACTGCAGTTGTACAAGGCTTGGTGAGGCCTCACCTGGAATATTGTGTTCAGTTTTGGTCTCCTAATCTGAGGAAGGACGTTCTTGCTATTGAGGAAGTGCAGCGAAGGTTCAACAGACTGATTCCTGGGATGGCTGGTCTGACATATGAGAAGAGACTGGATCGACTGGGCCTTTCTTCACTGGAGTTTAGAAGGATGAGAGGGGATCTCATAAAAACATATAAAATTCTGACGGGACTGGACAGGTTAGATGCAGGAAGAATGTTCCCGATGTTGGGGAAGTCCAGAACCAGGGGACATAGTCTAAGGATAAGGGGTAAGCCATTTAGGACTGAGATGAGGAGAAACTTCTTCACTCAGAGAGTTGTTAACTTGTGGAATTCCCTACTGCAGAGAGTTGTTGATGCCAGTTTGTTGGATAAACTCAAGAGGGAGTTAGATGTGACCCCTCCCACCCAATCATTTACCCCCCTCTCCCGCTCACCCCTCCCACCCAATCATTTATCCCCTCTCCCGCTCACCCCTCCCCCCAATCATTTACCCCCCTCTCCCACTCACCCCTGCCAATCAATCATTTACCCCCCTCTCTCGCTCACCCCTCCCACCCAATCATTTACCCCCCTCTCTCGCTCATCTCTCCCACCCAATCATTTACCCCCCTCTCCCGCTCACCCCTCCCACCCAATCATTTACCCCCCTCTCTTGCTCACCCCTCCCACCCAATCATTTACCCCCCTCTCTCGCTCATCTCTCCCACCCAATCATTTACCCCCCTCTCCCGCTCACCTCTCTCACCTAATCATTTACCCCCCTCAATGTCACCTCCTCCCACCCAATCATTTACCCCCCTCTCCCAGTCGCCCCCTTCCTCGCGATCACATACTCCCTCTCCCGGTTCCCCCCCACCTCCCTCTCCCAGCCGCTCTCTTCATTTCCAAACTTGAGGATTATTGCCAGCAATGCAGCAGCCTCAAATTCAAATGGTTTCTGCTGGTGAGCTGCTGGGGATGCCCAGCATGTGACTGCAGCTCGCTGGTCCGATATAAATGAGGCCCGAGGCCCAATATCGGGTCAACCTCAGGCCTATCTGTTCCAGCTCAAGGATCATTTTCTGCGCTCAGGTCACGCCGGTCTGCCAACATGAACCAATTTCTAGACTGTACTTACTTCTCTAACCTCCCTCTCCTCTCATTCTGTCAAAAATCCACTTTCCATCTTTTACAGAGACACCCTTCTACATACACTAGTAGAATATTACTAAAAGAATGAGATTTAAAGAACCAAGAAAACTAGAACTGAACTAAACTGGATTAAAAAAAATCATTTTTAGTGTCAATGCACCATCTTATATATTCGTGATTTTCAAAGACGCCCCTGAAATAAGTATCTGAGTGATACATGTGTTAGAAGAGTTCACCTTTCAGTTTTTATCACCACACACTACCATTTTAATACTTCTGATGGCCTCAGGTTAACAATGTGTCGGTACCCAGGCATGCTAGGTGGAGATTTCGCTCGCTTGACTTTCAGGGACCGAAATTGCTCTCCAATGGGGCAGATAAATTGATTTAACTGAAGATTTAAAACCCATAGAATTGGGGCAGAGAATGGAGCGATATTCAGGACTTTATTTTTTGGGAAGCCTCCCGGCGCTCTCAGGCGCTGCTGGATGTGGGAGTGGGGAGCGGGGCGGAACAGAGTCGGGATCGGGGCGGAACAGGGTTCGGAGCGGGGCGGAACAGAGTTGGGAGCAGGACGGAACAGAGTCGGGAGCGAGACGGAACAGAGTCGGGAGCGGGACGGAACAGGGGTCGGGAGCGGGGCGGAACAGAGTCGGGAGTTGGACGGAATAGAGTCGGGTGTGGGGCAGAACAGGGTTCGGAGTGGGGCGGAATAGAGTCGGGAGCGAGGCAGAAGGTGAGTAGAGTTATTTAGCACAACGCTGACGTCCCTCCCCTTCACTTAAAGGGGAGGGACATTGCAAGGCCTAATGAGGCCTCACTGGTGCCCACTGGATCACTAGGGAGGGGTTCGACCGGGCCAGCAGCCGCCATTGTCAGGCTGACTTCGGAGTCGGTCGACAATTAAAACAAAACGGTGGCCGTGGCAGTACACCCTCCCCCTTTAAGGGCGGCCGCAGTGCCCAGCCACTAGCAACTTCACGCCCCGCTGTCAGGGGCATCGATCGGCGCTGACTGCGCTCCCCGGGTCAATTCCCCCCATGGGCGCAAATGGGGTCGGCGCCGGGCAGGGAAAGAAAGACGGGGCGCGGCAAAAACTAATTTCTGACACCCCTGGCTCGGAGACAATTACGGATGGGTTGCACCCTCTCCTGCACCCGGGCAAAAAGGCCTTACCGCCTCATTACCGAGGCGCTAAACAGCCTTAAAAAAATGGGCAATTTGTCCCCTAAATCTCTTATTAACAAAGACTCTTCTATATTCTTTTCAATGGGAGTGGAATTATAATATCTTCTATTAAGTACCTCTGGGCCTGTTGCCTTGAGGGCTTATGCTGCTGTGAGAGTGCTTTATTTCACATGACTAATCAAAGTTTTAACTGGCATCAGCCTTTCGGTTTCCCACAGATCAGCCTGATACCTGACACCATTTTGAAGGCAAGCAGTTTTCAGGGCATTTTATTTGCAAAATCCATAGCCAAAAAGTCTTGTTTGTGTACACGTGACACTTATATTTGTCTTATTTCAATCCAGTGATACTTAATGTGTACATTCAAGAGCTCAGGCGTTTCAATTCCAACCTGTCTTAAAACCCATAAATTTCATGGGGAGGCGTATTCAGGTGAACCCTTTATCCAGGAAGACTCTGCTTTGGATAGCAATCTCACTAGCCTCAGTGCAATGTCTAGTGATGTTAACCTGATTTTGATCAGCTAATTCTGGTCATTCCTGAAATCCCTGAGTGCCAAAATGAAGGACCGATCAACCAGTGGAATACTGCACCCTTAGCTTACAGGTGTGAAACCCCTTCTTATGTGAGTTACCTATGGTGGCACAGTGCTAAGAGTAGGCATCTTATGGACTACAAATTTGTCTGTAATAGGACTCAGGGGTGCACAGTTATGGGGCTCAATTTTGGCCGAGCCCGTTTTTCAGCGTACTTACCCGAGTTGCGCCGCTTAAGTACGTTCAGAGATGCGTCGGAAAAAATGTTCCAACTTTGGCCGCTGTCTGGCCTCTTCACTGCAACCGTGCAGCATGGCCAATTGTCTCAGATGGTGGAGCCTGCGTTCTGCGCTGGAAAATGTGCCGGGATGTCTGCACATGCACAGTGGAGAATAGTGATGGCCGCGCATGCGCAATAACACTGCAAGTTGGCAATCGGACATTTTTAAAGAGCTGCTTGTGTCTTGGTGCCAGAAGGAGTGCTGTGTTAGGAAAATCACTGCTGCATGCAAAATCAGTACCGTGTGTTTGGAAAAATCACTGCTGCATGCAAAAGCAGTACTGTGTGGCTAAGAACATTAGAAAAGTGCTGTGAGTGTCTCAGAGCAGCTGCAGCATACAGCAATGCAGCAACGTGGACCAAGGACAAAGAATTTCTTGCTGGAAGAAGTGGAGACACTAGTTAATATATCCAGTATAAATGCACATGAGGCCCATACTTGAGACAAGGTCACTCTGTGACCAGTTGCCTTTATTACCAAGATCTCAAGTGATGAAGGTGGGTGGAGCTTCCCCTTTTATACCTGAAAGTCCAGGTTAGGCGTGTCTCCCACAAATTTGCCCCTTGTGGTCAATGTTCTCAAGGTGTACAACCTAGGTCAGCTAAAACATGGGTGACAATGATAGTTGAATACATGACATCACCTCCCCCTCAAAGTCTTATTGGGATCACAGGTTAAATCTCTCTGGTAGTTTATACTCCCTTGGAGAGCTCTGGTTGTTGTGCGCTGGCCTGAGTGTCTGCTGTTTGCGGTGCCTCGGGCCTGTCTGGGCTGCTCACAGTGACTGGGCTCTCCTCCACTTGGTTCCGGTGTTCGGTCACCTGTGGTGGAGTAAACTCTACGTCGTGTTCTTCCTCTGCTTCTTCTATGGGGTTGCTGAACCTCCTTTTAGTTTGATCCACGTGTTTGTGGCAGATTTGACCATTGGAAATTTTAACTACCAAAACCCTATTCCCCTCTTTGACAATCACAGTGCCTGCAAGCCATTTGGGCCCTGCAGCGTAATTAAGGATAAAAACAGGGTCATTGACATCAATACATCGCGCCCCCGGATTCCTGTCATGGTAGTCACATTGTGACTGACATAGAAACATAGAAACATAGAAAATAGGTGCAGGAGTAGGCCATTCGGCCCTTCGAGCCTGCACCGCCATTCAACAAGATCATGGCTGATCACCCACCCCAGCAGCAACCACCCCCACACACCCCACGCCCCCCCCCAGCCGCAAGGACCACATCCAACTCCCTCCCGAACACATCCAATGAACTGGCATCAACAACTCTCCGCGGCAGGGAACCCCACAGGTCAACAACTCCCCGAGTGAAGAAGTCTCTAACCATCCCAGCCCCAAACAGCCCACCCCCCATCCCAAGACCGTGCGTTCCCCCCCCCCCCCCCCCCACACCGGCTCCGGATCCACCCAACACCGACCGGGAACACTCCCCCCGCACCCAACCCGCCCCGTCCCGTCAGAATCCTTCCCAAATGCCGAACACCCCCTGGATGTTGAGCCCCCAGCCCGGCCACCCCGGAGCCACGCCCCCGCGACGCCAACCACACCACATCCACCAACCGCCATCTGCGCAGTCAACCCGTCCACCCCACTCTGAACACTCCCCGTACCGAGTACCGAGGCACAGAGCCCCTAGGCCCGCCCCTCCAACACACTTCGCCCCCCCCTCTAGACCTCCGCTGCAATGTGGCCCCTCCTGTCCCCGTCCTGGGTTTCTTCACTCCCCACCTCCACCACCCTCCCCTCCATCCCCTGCCCCCGCCCCCGCCTCAACTTCCCTCTGCCTCCCTGCACAGGCTCCCATCTTGGGGGCGGTAACCTTCTGGGGCCGGGAATTTTAGCCCCCAGCGTGGAAGTCCTGCTCCCGCCGCAGAATTGGCCTTACCACCCCTCAATGGAAGCGGAGCGCAATTTCCCACACTCCACTACCTTTGGGGTCAGTTACCGGCACACAACTGGATGCTCCTGCGACAGTTGGAACTGGTGCTCTGCACTCTCCCGTCCTGCGACAGTTGGAACTGGTGCTCTCCACTCTCCCGTCCTGCGACAGTTGGAACAGGTGCTCTCCACTATCCCGTCCTGTGACAGTTTGAACTGGTGCTCTCCACTCTCCCGTCCTGCGACAGTTGGAGCTGGTGCTCTCCACTCTCTCTCGCCACTCTCTCTCTCTGACGCCTGCTCTCGACAATTTATTTCATGGTGGTGTGTATAAGGGATAACCTGGTTTTGAGCGTCCTTTTCATTAGCAGCTCTGCGGGTGGAACTCCTGTGAGCGAGTGTGGTCAAGATCTATTGGCCAACAGGAGGTGTGATAAGCAGTTTTATAGGGAACCCCCTTGGATTCTGAGCGTCCCCTGTTTGATTATCTGCACTGCTCGTTCCACCTGGCCGTTTGAGGCCGGCTTGAACGGTGCCGTTCTGACATGGTTGATTCCATTGCCTGCCATAAAGTCCTGGAATTCAGTGCTTGTGAAGCACAGGCCATTGTCGCTGACCAAGACATCCGAAACACCATGGGCTGCGAACATTTCCCGTAGGCTTTCTACCGTGGCAGAGGTTGTGCTTGAATTTAAAATGGCACACTCAATCCATTTGGAGTAGGCATCTACTACTACCAAAAACATTTTTTCCCATGAAAGGACCTGCGTAATTCACTTGGATGCGTGACCATGGCTTGGCGGGGGGCTAAGGGGGGGTTCCCTGGGTGCGTTGCCCAGCTGAGCACATGTGTTGCACCTGCGAACACAAAGTTCCGGGTCTGCATCTATCCCTGGTCACCAAACGTCTGACATGGCAATTGCCTTCATCATAACAATGCCTGGGTGCTCATTGTGAAGTTCTCTGATAAACACCTCTCTGCCCATCTGGGACATGACTACTCGGTTTCCCCACAGTAGGCAATTGGCCTGAATCGAGAGTTCATCCTTGCACCTATGAAACGGTTTAAATTCCTCAGGGCATGCCCCGTACGTGGCTGCTCAGTCCCCATTCAGGACACATTTCTTAACTAAAGACAATAGCGGGTATTTATTTGTCCAGACTTTAATCTGACGGGCTGTCACAGGTGAGCCGTCGCTTTCGAAAGCTTCAACAGCCATGACCATCTCAGCATCGTGCTCAGTTGCTCCCTCAGTGGTGGCTAGTGGGAGTCTGCTGAGTGCATCAGCGCAGTTTTCAGTGCCCAGTCTGTGCCAAATTGTGTAGTCATAGGCGGCTAACGTGAGTGCCCACCTCTGTATGCAGGCCGATGCATTCGCATTTATGGCCTTGTTGTCGGCCAAAAGGGACGTTAGGGGTTTGTGATCTGTCTCCAGCTCAAATTTCCTGCCAAACAGGTACTGGTGCATTTTTTTTACTGTATATACACATGCTAGCGCTTCCTTTTCTACCATCCCGTAGCCCCTTTCTGCCTGGGATAGACTTCTGAAGGCACAAGACACAAGAGATTGATGTGCAAAGTTAGAGCACATGGGATTGGGGGTAGTGTACTGACATGGATTGAGAACTGGTTGTCAGACAGGAAGCAAAGAGTAGGAGTAAATGGGTACTTTTCAGAATGGCAGGCAGTGACTAGTGGGGTACCGCAAGGTTCTGTGCTGGGGCCCCAGCTGTTTACACTGTACATTAATGATTTAGATGAGGGGATTAAATGTAGTATCTCCAAATTTGCGGATGACACTAAGTTGGGTGGCAGTGTGAGCTGCGAGGAGGATGCTGTGAGGCTGCAGAGCGACTTGGATAGGTTAGGTGAGTGGGCAAATGCATGGCAGATGAAGTATAATGTGAATAAATGTGAGGTTATCCACTTTGGTGGTAAAAACAGAGAGACAGACTATTATCTGAATGGTGACAGATTAGGAAAAGGGGAGGTGCAAAGAGACCTGGGTGTCATGGTACATCAGTCATTGAAGGTTGGCATGCAGGTGCAGCAGGCGGTTAAGAAAGCAAATGGCATGTTGGCCTTCATAGCAAGGGGATTTGAGTACAGGGGCAGGGAGGTGTTACTACAATTGTACAGGGCCTTGGTGAGGCCACACCTGGAGTATTGTGCACAGTTTTGGTCTCCTAACCTGAGGAAGGACATTCTTGCTATTGAGGGAGTGCAGCGAAGGTTCACCAGACTGATTCCCGGGATGGCGGGACTGACCTATCAAGAAAGACTGGATCAACTGGGCTTGTATTCACTGGAGTTCAGAAGAATGAGAGGGGACCTCATAGAAACATATAAAATTCTGACGGGGTTAGACAGGTTAGATGCAGGAAGAATGTTCCCAATGTTGGGGAAGTCCAGAACCAGGGGTCACAGTCTAAGGATAAGGGGTAAGCCATTTAGGACCGAGATGCGGAGGAACTTCTTCACCCAGAGAGTGGTGAACCTGTGGAATTCTCTACCACAGAAAGTTGTTGAGGCCAATTCACTAAATATATTCAAAAAGGAGTTAGATGAAGTCCTTACTACTAGGGGAATCAAGGGGTATGGCGAGAAAGCAGGAATGGGGTACTGAAGTTGCATGTTCGGCCATGAACTCATTGAATGGCGGTGCAGGCTAGAAGGGCCGAATGGCCTACTCCTGCACCTATTTTCTATGTTTCTATGTTTCTATGTTTCTATAAGCTACCGGCTGTAATTGACCATTGGCATTCACATGCTGCAACACACACCCGACCCCATAGGACGACGCATCACATGTTAAAACAAGTTTCTTACACAGATCATAGACATAGAAACATAGAAAATAGGTGCAGGAGTAGGCCATTCGGCCCTTCTAGCCTGCACCGCCATTCAATGAGTTCATGGCCGAACATGCAACTTCAGTACCCCATTCCTGCTTTCTCACCATACCCCTTGATTCCCCTAGTAGTAAGGACTTCATCTAACTCCTTTTTGAATATATTTAGTGAATTGGCCTCAACAACTTTCTGTGGTAGAGAATTCCACAGGTTCACCACTCTCTGGGTGAAGAAATTCCTCCTCATCTCGGTCCTAAATGGCTTCCCCCTTATCCTTATACCGTGTCCCCTGGTTCTGGACTTCCCCAACATTGGGAACATTCTTCCTGCATCTAACCTGTCTAACCCCGTCAGAATTTTAAATGTTTCTATGAGGTCCCCTCTCATTCTTCTGAACTCCAGTGAATACAATCCCAGTTGATCCAGTCTTTCTTGATAGGTCAGTCCCGCCATCCCGGGAATCAGTCTGGTGAACCTTCGCTGCACTCCCTCAATAGCAAGAATGTCCTTCCTCAGGTTAGGAGACCAAAACTGTACACAATACTCCAGGTGTGGCCTCACCAAGGCCCTGTACAATTGTAGCAACACCTCCCTGCCCTTGTACTCAAATCCCCTCGCTATGAAGGCCAACATGCCATTTGCTTTCTTAACCGCCTGCTGTACCTGCATGCCAACCTTCAATGACTGATGTACCATGACACCCAGGTCTCTTTGCACCTCCCCTTTTCCTAATCTGTCACCATTCAGATAATAGTCTGTCTCTCTGTTTTTACCACCAAAGTGGATAACCTCACATTTATTCACATTATACTTCATCTGCCATGCATTTGCCCACTCACCTAACCTATCCAAGTCGCTCTGCAGCCTCATAGAATCCTCCTTGCAGCTCACACTGCCACCCAACTTGGTGTCATCCGCAAATTTGGAGATACTACATTTAATCCCCTCGTCTAAATCATTAATGTACAGTGTAAACAGCTGGGGCCCCAGCACAGAACCTTGCGGTACCCCACTAGTCACTGCCTGCCATTCTGAAAAGTCCCCATTTACTCCTACTCTTTGCTTCCTGTCTGACAACCAGTTCTCAATCCATGTCAGCACACTACCCCCAATCCCATGTGCTTTAACTTTGCACATTAATCTCTTGTGTGGGACCTTGTCGAAAGCCTTCTGAAAGTCCAAATATACCACATCAACTGGTTCTCCCTTGTCCACTGTACTGGAAACATCCTCAAAAAATTCCAGAAGATTTGTCAAGCATGATTTCCCTTTCACAAATCCATGCTGACTTGGACCTATCATATTACCTCTTTCCAAATGCACTGCTATGACATCCTTAATAATTGATTCCATCATTTTACCCACTACCGATGTCAGGCTGACCGGTCTGTAATTCCCTGTTTTCTCTCTCCCTCCTTTTTTAAAAAGTGGGGTTACATTGGCTACCCTCCACTCCATAGGAACTGATCCAGAGTCAATGGAATGTTGGAAAATGACTGTCAATGCATCCACTATTTTCAAGGCCACCTCCTTAAGTACTCTGGGATGCAGTCCATCAGGCCCTGGGGATTTATCGGCCTTCAATCCCTTCAATTTCCCCAACACAATTTCCCGACTAATAAGGATTTCCCTTAGTTCCTCCTCCTTACTAGACCCTCCGACCCCTTTTATATCCGGAAGGTTGTTTGTGTCCTCCTCAGTGAATACCGAACCAAAGTACTTGTTCAATTGGTCCGCCATTTCTTTGTTCCCCGTTATGACTTCCCCTGATTCTGACTGCAGGGGACCTACGTTTGTCTTTACTAACCTTTTTCTCTTTACATACCTATAGAAACTTTTGCAATCCGTCTTAATGTTCCCTGCAAGCTTCTTCTCGTACTCCATTTTCCCTGCCCTAATCAAACCCTTTGTCCTCCTCTGCTGAGTTCTAAATTTCTCCCAGTCCCCGGGTTCGCTGCTATTTCTGGCCAATTTGTATGCCACTTCCTTGGCTTTAATGCTATCCCTGATTTCCCTTGATAGCCACGGTTGAGCCACCTTCCCTTTTTTATTTTTACGACAGACAGGAATGTACAATTGTTGTAGTTCATCCATGCGGTCTCTAAATGTCTGCCATTGCCCATCCACAGTCAACCCCTTCAGTATCATTCGCCAATCTATCCCAGCCAATTCACGCCTCATACCTTCAAAGTTACCCTTCTTTAAGTTCTGGACCATGGTCTCTGAATTAACTGTTTCATTCTCCATCCTAATGCAGAATTCCACCATATTATGGTCACTCTTCCCCAAGGGGCCTCGCACAACGAGATTGTTAATTAATCCTCTCTCATTACACAACACCCAGTCTAAGATGGCCTCCCCCCTAGTTGGTTCCTTGACATATTGGTCTAAAAAACCATCCCTTATGCACTCCAGGAAATCCTCCTCTACCGTATTGCTTCCAGTTTGGTTAACCCAATTTATGTGCATATTAAAGTCACCCATTATAACTGCTGCACCTTTATTGCACGCACCCCTAATTTCATGTTTGATGCCCTCCCCAACATCACTACTACTGTTTGGAGGTCTGTACACAACTCCCACTAACGTTTTTTGTCCTTTGGTATTCTGCAGCTCTACCCATATAGATTCCACATCATCCGAACGATTGCCTTAATTTGCTCCTTAACCAGCAATGCTACCCCACCTCCTTTTCCTTTTATTCTATCTTTCCTGAATGTTGAATACCCCTGGATGTTGAGTTCCCAGCCCTGATCATCCTGGAGCCACGTCTCCGTAATCCCAATCACATCATATTTGTTAACATCTATTTGCACAGTTAATTCATCCACTTTATTGCAGATACTCCTTGCATATAACGTTAACAGTTTGTTGGAGCATAACAAGTTGCGTGCTCTGTCAAAAGCCCTTTCCTGGCTGTTGCCCCAGACCCAATCGCGACCTTTGCGTAGGAGCACGTGTAGCAGCTCTAACAGCGTACTCAATTTGGGAAGTAAGTGACCAAAATAGTTCAGGAGCCTCAGGAATGAACGCAGCTCCGTCGTGTTATGGGGTCTGGGTGCTCTCTGGATCGCTTCCATTTTGGATGCAGTAGGTCTGATCCCATCCGCTGCTACCCTCCTCCCCAGGAATTCTACCTCTGGAGCTAAGAAGACGCACTTCGCCTTTTTCAGTCGCAGCCCTACCCGGTCCAGTCTGCGTAGCACCTCCTCCAGGTTGTGGAGGTGTTCTTCAGTATCGCGACCCGTGATGAGGATGTCGTCTTGAAAAACCACCGTCCTTGGAATCAACTTGAGGAGGCTTTCCATATTTCGCTGAAAGATCGCGGCGGCCGAACGAATCCTGAATGGACATCTATTGTACTCAAACAACCCCTTGTGTGTCGTGATGGTGGTCAGCTTCTTCGACTCACTCGCCAGCTTCTGGGTCATGTGAGCTGAGGTCAGGTCCAATTTTGAAAAAAGTTTGCCACCGGATAGCATCGCAAAGAGTTCCTCCGCTCTCGGTAGCGGGTACTGGTCTTGGAGTGACACCCCATTGATGATGACCTTGTAATCGCCACATATCCTGACCGACCCATCCGCCTTGAGCACAGGCACAATCGGGCTCGCCCAGTCACTGAATTCGACTGGCGAGATGATGCCTTCTCTCAGCAGGCTGTCCAATTCGCAATCTATCTTTTCCCGCATCACGTACGGCACCGCTCTGGCCTTGTGGTGTACTGGCCTGGCGTCCGGGTTTATGTGAATCATGACCTTGGCCCCCATGAAAGTGCCGATGCCGGGTTGAAATAATGAGTCAAATTTGTTCAGGACCTGTGAGCATGATACTCGCTCCACAGAAGAAATTGCATTGACATCGCCCCATTTCCAGTTCATGACAGCAAGCCAACTCCTCCCCAGTAGTGCGGGACTGTCCCCCGAGACAATCCAGAGTGGCAACCTGTTCTCCGAATCTTTGTGGGTCATGACTACCGTGGCGCTGCCTAGTACCGGAATGATCTCCTTTGTATATGTCCGTAGCTGTGCATCAATTGGCAATAATTTTGGCCTCCTGGTCTTGGACACCCACAAACTTTCGAAGTGTTTGATACTCATCAGGAACATGTCTAGCTCCATTAATACTGGGATGCCATTGAGGAGAACTTCCATCATTATTGGTGGCCTCCTGGTATGTGAATTGTATATGTGCTCCACATGAACTCGCTGAACTTCAGCTTCCAGCGATTTCCCCCAGTATTCATTTGGCCTCGCAGGGCTTACGTCGGACCTGTCCTCTTCCTACATCAACCTGGCTGCAGGCTTCCTGCACATACGCGCCAAGTGACCGCTGACGTTGCAGTTTCTGCAGGTATATTGCTGAGCTCTAGCTGGGTGTTTGCCTCCACACCTCCAGCATGAGCTGGAGGCCCCATTGTTGGAAACAAAAGGTCCATTACCAGTCGATCGTCTCTGACTTTCTCTGTAACTGTCCTTAAGTGCACCATTAACAGGTGTTGATGGCCCCATTACTGGCCGCATTGTCCATTGCGATGGCATGAATCGCCGTTCAGCTAGCCATTGTCTCTGTTGAATTCCCCCTTTGGGTTCGACTACATGCTGGGGCATATCTGATTGCCCTTGTCTGCCTATAGAACTGTGTGCCGCGTTAACAATGTTGACTCCCTGGTCGTTTGCCGTATTTGAGCCAAGATTTTTGTCATACATCATTCTGGTCTCTTCCTCCCCTGAGATAAATGTCTGGGCTATCAGAGCCGCCGCTTCCAAGGTCAAGTCTTTGGTCTCAATCAGTTTCCTGAAAACCCAGTGTGCCCGATGCCCTCAATAAAAAAGTCTCACAGCTTCTCTGCTCTGCATGCATCTGGGAACTTACATAGGCTCGCCAGTCGCAGGAGATCTGCCACGAAGTCTGGAACGCTTTGCCCTTCTCGCCGCTGGTGCGTGTAAAACCGGTGTCTCACCATGTGCATGCTGCTTGCCTGTTTAAGATGTTCCCCGATCAACTTACTGAGCTCATCCGCCGGCTTCTCTGCTGCTAGAAGGTCCTTCATCAGGGAGTACGTTCTGGATCCACAAACCGTCAGGAGATGAGCCCTGCGTTTGTCAGCCGAATCCTGTCCCAACCATTCCTTAGTGACAAAACTTTGCTGTAGTCTCTCAATAAAGTCGTTCCAATCATCACTAACACAGTACCTCTCATCTGTGCTGCTAGTGGCCATGCTCGCGTGGTTTAAATCCCAGTTTCTCGTTGCCAATAATATGTCCTTACTATACAGTATAAATGCACACGAGGCCCATACTTGAGAGACGGTCACTCTGTGACCAGTTACCTTTATTACCAAGACCTCAAGTGACGAAGGTGGGTGGAGCTTTCCCTTTTATAACTGAAAGTCCAGGTTAGGAGTGTCTCCCACAAGTTCGCCCCTTGTGGTCAATGTTCTCAAGGTGTACAACTTAGGTCAGCTTATACATGGGTTACAATGATAGTTGAATACATGATACTAGTTAACGTCATTGAGAACAGATGGCAGGAGCTGGATACCAGCAGAGGTCACATAAAAGTGCCATCAAAAGAAATGAAGAAACGCTGGAACTAAGTTGCAGAAGATTTCTGCGCAGTGGTGAACATCAAGAGATCTGAAAGCCAGTTTAAAAAGAAATGGCAGGACCTTGGTCAAGTAGTTAGTGTAAGTAATATTTTCATTTATTCAATGCAATTGCAATTGTACATGTGACACAATGTATATGTCCCACCCAGCAGAAAGACACCCTCTCTAAGAAGTTGCATTTTCATCTTTGCAGAAGAAATTGTCCCACAACAAAGGGGAAAGAACTCGAACAGGAGGAGGCCCGGCAAATCTGCACCCACTGTCACCCTTGGAAGAGAGGGTCGCTGCTTTGATGGGTCCTGTCTGGAGAAAAACAATCAGTACTGCACAAACTGGGCCCACACTCGAGGGAGAGGGTAAGTCCTGAAAATTCATCATGGTCCTTCAAATCAACCTGCTGCCTGGCCTGCTATGTGTGATCCTACTCATGCCATCCTCTGCTGCTAACCATTTGACTGTTCTGTTATATTTTGCAGAACTTGAGGCCAATCCTGAAAATACAGAAGATTCAGACTCAGACGAGCCTGAAGAAAACATCTTACACTCCAACCCTCCAGACCAAGAACATGGGGGGGAGGGGGAGTGGCATGTGCTGGATGAAACTGCCACTTTTCTACTGAATATGGAGCAGGTGCAGTTCATGGAGTTGCCAGCCCCTTCCGTGACTAGTGATTTGAGTACTGATGGGACATTCCATGGTTTCACACATTCCGAGGTCGCGGGTCCCAGTAGTGGGATGCCGCGAGGCACACCCAAGGCCCCACCATCCGAGGCTGTAGGTCCCACTGGGATGGTGTGAAGCACACCAGGGTGAGGGGAAGGAGAAATCGACCACGCTCTCCTGAGATGCAGGATGCAACAGATGTGGATCAGATCATGTCATTGAGTGCGGAGAGCATTGACCCTACCCGATCGCTCCTGGACACCATCAGTGGGGTGAGTGATGAGGTAGCAGGACTATCGGGAGAAGTAATAGCAATGACACGGGAAATGGGAATGATGTCCGGGGACATCAGTGAGGGACTAGTGTCCATGAGGGAGGAAATGTCAGAGGTAGTGGAAAGGACGACACTGGAAATGACACAGGTCCTCAGGAAGGGAATGTTTCAGTCCGCTGAGACACTGTCAGGGTGCATGAGGGAGGGCATGTGTGAGTTAGCTGCTGCAATAAGGGTACACACCCAGACCATGCGCCCATTGACAGAATAAACTGCCACTCCCACTGAAATCCCCACACCAGCCTCTGAAGAGCACCAAACCAGGCCCTCCACATTAGGGGAGTCGAGGAGGTGGAGCGGCAGCGTGGTGAGTCGGGGAGGCCTACAAAAGGCCCAACAGACGTCGAGGAGCCAGCGGGGAGTCGAGGAGGTGGAGCGGCAGCGTGGTGAGTCGGGGAGGCCTACAAAAGGCCCAACAGACATCGAGGAGCCAGCCGCTGCAGCTGCAGGGTGAGAAAGCAAAAAAGAAGTAGAAAGAAATCAAAGGATGACATCACAGCCAAGGGGGTAAGTGATTGGCTGGTGATTGGTGAGTAGATTTTCTTTTTCTTTTCCTTTATCAGGAGGTAACCTTTGTGATTATTGTTGCCAAATTAAGTTAATCTAAGGGGTAAGTCATGGCAGGAGAGCTCAGACACGTGTCATGATCCTCCTGTGCTATGTGGGCAGTCAGGGTCGCTCCCAGACTACATGTGCAGGAAGTGTATGTGGCTGTAGCACCTGACAGACTGCATTGTGGCACTGGAGCTGTGGGAGGATTTACTCTGGAGCATGTTTAGTGAGTTGGCCACACTGCAGGTAAAGGGTACACAGCCAGATAGGGGATGGGTGACCAACAGGAAGAGCTGTGGAAGGAAGGTAGTGCAGGGGTCCCCTGTGGTCATCCCCCTGCAAAACAGATACACCACTTTGGGTATTGTTGAGGGGGATGACTCATCAGAGGAGCGCAGCAGCAGCCAAGTTCATGGCACAGTGGGTGGCTCTGCTGCATTGGAGGGCAGGAAAAAGAGTGGGAGAGCTATAGTGGTAGGGAATTCTATTGTAACGGGAATAGATAGGCGTTTCTGCGGCCGCAATCGAGACTCCAGGATGGTATGTTGCTTCCCTGGTGCAAGGGTCAAGGATGTCTCGGAGTGGCTGCAGGATATTTTGAAGGGGGAGGGTGAACAGCCAGTTGTCGTGGTGCATGTAGGTACCAACGATATAGGTAAAAAATGGGATGAGGTCCTACAAGACGAATTTAGGGAGCTAGGAGCTAAATTAAAAAGTAGGACCTCAAAGGTAGTAATCTCAGGATTGCTACCAGTGCCACGTGCTAGTCAGAGTAGAAATCGCAGGATAGCTCAGATGAATACGTGGCTTGAGGAGTGGTACAGAAGGGAGGGATTCAAATTCCTGGGACATTGGAACCGGTTCTGGGGGAGGTGGGACCAGTACGAACCAGATGATCTGCACCTGGGCAGGACCGGGACAAATGTCCTAGGGGCAGTGTTTGTTAGCACTGTTGGGGAGGGGTTAAACTAATATGGCAGGGGGATGGGAACCTATGCAGGGAGACAGAGCGAAGTAGAATGGGGACAGAAGCAAAAGATAGAAAGAAGAAAAGTAAAAGTGGAGGGCAGAGAAATTCAAGGCAAAAAGCAAAAAAGGCCACATTACAGCAAAATTCTAAAGGGGCAAAGTGTGTTAAAAAGACAAGCCTGAAGGCTCTGTGCCTCAATGCGAGGAGTATTCGGAATAAGGTGGATGAATTAACTGCGCAGATAGCTGTTAACGGATATGAAGTAATTGGCATCACGGAGACATGGCTCCAGGGTGACCAAGGCTGGGAACTCAATATCCAGGGGTATTCAACATTCAGGAAGGATAGATAGAAAGGAAAAGGAGGAGGGGTGGCATTGCTGCTTAAAGAGGAAATTAACGCAATAGTAAGGAAAGACATTAGCTTGGATGATGTGTAATCGGTATGGGTGGAGCTACGGAATACCAAAGGGCAGAAAACGCTAGTGGGAGTTGTGTACAGACCACCAAACAGTACTAGTGAGGTTGTGGACAGCATCAAAAAAGAAATTAGGGATGCGTGTAATAAAGGTACAGCAGTTATCATGGGTGACTTTAATCTACATATTGATTGGGCTAACCAAACTGCTGGCAATGCGGTGGAAGAGGATTTCCTGGAGTGTATTAGGGATGGTTTTCTAGACCAATTTGTCGAGGAACCAACTAAAGGGCTGGCCATCCTAGACTGGGCGATGTGTAATGAGAAAGGACTAATTAGCAATCTTGTTGTGCGAGGCCCATTTTGGGGAAGAGTGACCATAATATGATAGAACTCTTTATTAAGATGGAGAGTGACACAGTTAATTCAGAGACCAGGGTCGTGAACTGAAGGAAAGGTAACTTCGATGGTATTAGATGTGAATTGGCTAGAATAGACTGGCGAATGATACTTAAAGGGTTGACAGTGGATAGGGAATGGCAAACATTTAAAGATCACATGGATGAACTTCAACAATTGTACATCCCTATCTGGAGTAAAAATAAAACGGGGAAGGTGGCTCAACCGTGGTTAACAAAGGAAATTAAGGATAGTGTTAAATTCAAGGAAGAGGCAAACCTGAGGACTGGGAGAATTTTATAATTCAGCAGAGGAGGACAGAGTTTAATTAGGAAGGGGAAAATAGAGTATGAGAGGAAGCTTGCTGGCAACATAAAAACTGACTGCAAAAGCTTCTATAGATATGTGAAGAGAAAAAGATTAGTGAAGACAAACATAGGTCCCTTGCAGTCCGAT
The DNA here is from genome assembly GCF_044704955.1 of Pristiophorus japonicus. Lineage (NCBI taxonomy): Eukaryota > Metazoa > Chordata > Chondrichthyes > Pristiophoridae > Pristiophorus > Pristiophorus japonicus. The sequence continues at coordinate 80,675,341 of NC_091987.1, read as the reverse complement.
TCAGGTGAATTTTTAATGGGGAACAAAGAAATGGCGGACCAGTTAAACAAATACTTTGTTTCTGTCTTCACGAAGGAAAACACAAATAACCTTCTGGAAATACAAGGGAACCGAGGTTCTAGTGAGAAGGAGGAACTGAAGGAAATCCTTATTCGGCTAGGAAAATTAATGGGATTGAAGGCCGATAAATCCCCAGGGCCTGATAGTCTGCATCCCAGAGTACTTCAGGAAGTGGCCCAAGAAATAGTGGATGCATTGGTGACCATTTTCCAACAGTCTATCGACTCTGGATCAGTTCCTATGGACTGGAGGGTAGCTAATGTAACACCACTTTTTTAAAAAGGAGGGAGAGAGAAAACGGGTAATTATAGACCAATTCGCCTTACATCAGTAGTGGGGAAAATGTTGGAATCAATTATTAAAGATGAAATAGCAGCGCATTTAGAAAGCAGTGACAGGATCAGTCCAAGTCAGCATGGATTTATGAAAGGGAAATCGTGCTTGACAAATCTTCTGGAATTTTTTGAGGATGTAACTGGTAGAGTGGACAAGGGAGAACCAGTGGATGTGGTGTATTTGGACTTTCAAAAGGCTTTTGACAAGGTCCCACACAAAATTAAAGCACATGGTATTGGAGGTAAAGTACTGACGTGGATAGAGAACTGGTTGGCAGACAAGAAGCAGAGAGTCGGTATAAACGAGTCCTTTTCAGAATGGCAGGCAGTGACTAGTGGTGTGCCGCAGGGCTCAGTGCTGGGACCCCAGTTATTTACAATATACATTAATGATTTAGATGAAGGAATTGAGCGTAATATCTCCAAGTTTGCAGATGACACTAAGCTGGGTGGCGGTGTGAGCTGTGAGGGGGACGCTAAGAGGCTGCAGGGTGCCTTGGACAGGTTAGGTGAGTGGGCAAATGCATGGTAGATGCAGTATAATGTGGATAAATGTGAGGTTATCCACATTGGTGGCAAAAACACGAAGGCAGAATATTATCTGAATGGCGGCAGATTAGTAAAAGGGGAGGTGCAACGAGACCTGGGTGTCATGGTACATCAGTCATTGAAAGTTGGCATGCAGGTACAGCAGGCGGTGAAAAAGGCAAATGGTATGTTGGCCTTCATTGCTAGGGAATTTGAGTGTAGGAGCAGGGAGGTCTTATTGCAGTTGTACAGGGCCTTAGTGAGTCCTTACCTGCAATATTGTGTTCAGTTTTGGTCTCCTAATCTGAGGAAGGATGTTCTTGCTATTGAGGGAGTGCAGCGAAGGTTCACCAGACTGATTCCCAGGATGGCAGGACTGACATATGAGGAGAGACTGGATTGACTGGGCCTGTATTCACTGGAGTTTAGAAGGATGAGAGGGGATCTCATAGAAACATATAAAATTCTGACGGGACTGGACAGGTTAGATGCAGGAAAAATGTTCCCGATGTTGAGGAAGTCCAGAACCAGGGGACATAGTCTAAGGATAAGGGGTAAGCCATTTCGGACTGAGATGAGGAACAACTTCTGCACTCAGAGAGTTGTTAACCTGTGGAAACCCTACCGCAGAGAGTTGTTGATGCCAGTTGATTGGATATATTCAAGAGGGAGTTAGAGATGGTCCTTACAGCTAAAGGGATCAAGGGGTATGGAGAGAAAGCAGGAAAGGGGTACTGAGGTAAATGATGAGCCATGATCTTATTGAATGGTGGTGCAGGCTCGCAGGGCCGAATGACCTACTCCTGCACCTATTTTCTATGTTTCTATATTTACCACCTGATCCCTCCCGCCATCAGGAGTGTGCATTAACTGAGATGTTAGAAGGAATAAGCTTGGTATCAAACCCAAATTCACTGCGCCACCGCCTGCGGACAGGTGTGGTGGCGAATCCAAGACCAAGCACAGCGGGCGGTCTTAGACTAAGGGGGCTGAGAGATGGGTGTAGCCTTTCTATTCTGCCATTGTTGTTGTTGTTGCTGTTACTGTTGTAACTGTTTTCAAATTGAATGTTTTTTGTAAGTTATGCAAATTTACAACATTATAAGTGATCTTAAAGTTTAAATGATCTTAGAGTGTAAATATTCGCACGTTAAAAAGTTTTTTGTAAGTTATGTAAATTTACAAGTTTATAAGTGATCTTAAAGAGTCATATTAAAGTAAAGTTTGATACAAGAATAATTTTATTACAGTAAAGTTAATTACATTGTCAACTTTTGAATAAAATATATTTTACATTAAAACTGTATCATGTTCCATTAACACAACACAACATTACGGAACAGCTCCAAAAAATAAACATGTCCATGTGGAATAGTTGTTGCTGTGCCCTCAGGCCTCAGTAAAGCAGATGAGCTGCTGGCGCAAGGTTCGAGCAATCGTTAAAGGAGCACGATGGCTCACTCTCCTCTGCCATCGTGCTCCCGCCTCAAGCACTTGCATGGTTTCCTCAACCTCGTCATCATCCTCCTCCACCTCCTCCTGCTCATCACCTGCATCTTCCACATCATTACCATCAGTCACTCTCACCACTTCTTCCACGACCAGCTGCTGCTGCCTTATAATGGCTAAGTTATGCAGCATGCAGCACACAACAGTGAACTGACCGACAATCTCAGGGGAATATTGCAAGTAGCCTCCGGAATGGTCCAGGCATCGGAAACGCTGTTGCAAGATGCCAATGGTCCTCTCTCTGATGTTGTGCGTCGTAATGTGCGACATGTTGTATTGATGGTCAGCTTCCGTCCGGGTTACACGTAGGGGCGTCATGAGCCAGGTGGCGAGGCCGTACCCTTTGTCTCCCAGTAGCCAGCTCTGCCCTTCTGGCTGCTGCTGAAACATGGCAGATATAATGCTGTCACGTAGGATGAACACATCATGGGTGCTGCCAGGGTATCTTGCATCGACTGACATGGTGCGATGCATGTTGTCACACACGAGCTGCACATTAATGGAGTGGAAGCCTTTTCTATTCCTGAACAGCTCGGAATCCTCCAAAGGTGCTCGCAAGGCGATGTGGTTACACTTAATGCAGCCCTGTACCTTTGGAAACCAGCAATCCTTGAGAACCCCACTGCCCTGTCATGGATTGCTTGGGTGGTCATTGGGAACTTAATGAAGTCATTCCTCCACGGATAGAGTGCAGCCATGACCTGGCGAATGGAGACATGTATTCCATGTTGAGAGATGGTGCACATATCTCCAGTTGTAGCTTGAAACGATCTGGAGGCATAGAATGAAAGTGCAGCTATAACCTTCACTTCAACTGACAAAGCAGTCCTCCTGATGCTTCTTGGCTGCAGGTCTGGTCTCACACAGATCTCACGGACAACTTCTCTGCGGAAACGCTGCCTTCTGACACATTCTGCACCACTCAGTTGCAGGTACGAATGTCTGACTCGAAATTTCCGAGGTGGGTAAGGCCTCCTGCCCAGTAGCCTATGGGCTCTGATGTTCCTGATGTGATGAGCTCTAATCAATTGTCTCCTACGTAGCACAATGATGCAGAACGCTCGCACAAGGTATGGCATTGTCAGTATTGCCCCCATACTTAAAGTTAAACTTTCAAAGAAGGTCAAAACACTGGAAAGCAGGCAGCACAGGTTTGCAGTTGTCTCTCTCTCTCTCTCCACTCCCAAGGTCTGTATGGATGGACCACACCAAAATAGGTCTTTTGTCCTCTCCTCACTCCCTCGCCCCCCCTTGAGTCTTGTGATCTCTCTCTCCCTCCTCCTCCCCCTCTTGAGTCTTGTGACCTCCCTCCCCCCATCTCCCCCCCCCCCCCCCCCACCCCCCAGCCTTTCAGTTGAATTGCAGCCTCCTCTCTGTGGCCCCAGATGCTTGCCAGTTGCTCTCTCCCTCCTCCCCACAACCCCCCCCAATCCCCCTCCCCACCCTAGCCTCCATTGAGTTGCAGCCCCTCCATTGAATTGCAGCCGCTCTGTGGGACCCGATGCCGGCCAGTTCAATTGCTCCCATCCCTAGCCCAGGCCGAGTGGCCTCCCGGTGCGTTCTCCCTCCCCTAGCCCAGGCCAAGTGATCTCCCACACTGGCTCGCTGCCTGCCCGGGCCAACTGCAGAAAGGTGAATTGCAGTTTGATGATGAAGGTAGGACTTTAATTTTTTATTTCTTCTTATTTTAATTGTGCGAAGGAAGGATGGTTTTGCAAGTCTGTTCCCTAAGGCTTGGTTGGTTCAGGTTCAGGTCCAGGTCCTCTCCGCTTCCCGCCCCTATCCCAGACCGAATGGCCTCCGATGTACTTACCTACACCGATTTCCTTTAACTCTCCACAAGGGTTTTCTCAAGTGGCCACATATGCTGGCCTAAGTAGAAATGGAGTAACTATTATCTGGCCAAAGTTGCCTAAATGGTCAGAACTGGCATAGGTGGCTGGTAACACCCACTTTTGAGTTAAAAAAAAACTAATCTAAAAAAAAACATAACTAAGTGAGTTACGCTGGTGCAAATTGATTGGGGAAACTGGTGATTTTTAAGCTACGCCAGAAAAAGCAGCCTACTCCAAAAAAAACAGAGCAACTCCTGGTCAAAATTGAGCCCATGAAGTGGAATGTGGAGCTGCTGCCAACGTGTGATCCCATCATTAGTTTTAATTTATCTGCTCAGTTCTGCACGAATCTTAGAATCATGCAGCACAGAAGGAGGCCATTTGGCCCATTGTGCCTGTGACAGCTCTTTGAAAGAGCAATCCGGTTAACTCCACTCCCCTGCTCATTCCCCACAGCCCTGCAAATTTTTCTCTTTCAATATTTATCCAATTCCTTCAATGTCTTGTCACTAAGCAACAGAACAGTTGCTCAGTTTCTGTTGATCAACACTCACTATCAACACTTTCTGTTTGGCATTCAAAGTTCAACTGATTCCAACAAGTGTGTGAGCCACAGATACAATCTTACAAGGCCAGAGGGGTTGTATTATTGGTCGATCCAGGTAACAGTGCAGGAATGTTAAATCAGTACATTTTTAGCTAGTGAACTTCCCTGTGATTACACTCTAGAACACTGTCTGCTTTAACCATAGATATATATTGGGATGGAGTATAATAGTAGGGAAGTCCTGCTACAACTGTACAGGGTGTTGGTGAGACCACACATGGAGTACAACATACAGCTTTGATCTCCTTATTTAAAGAGGGATATAGCTGCATTGGAGGCAGTTCAGAGAAGGTTCACTAGGTTGATTCCTGAGATGAAGAGGTTGTTTTATGAAGAAAGGTTGAGTAGGTTTGACCTATTCTAATTGGAGTTTAGAAGAATGAGAGGTGAACTTATTGAAACATATAAGATTCTAAGGGGGCTTGACAGGGTAGATGCAGAGAGGGTGTTTCCCCTCATGCGGAATCTAGAACTTGGGGGCATAGTTTCAGAATAAGGGGTCGCCCATTTAAAATGTAAATGGGGAGGAATTTCTTCTCTCCGAGGGTCATGAATCTTTGGAATTCTCCACCCCAGAGAGCTGTGGAGGCTGAGTCTGAATACATTTAAGGTGGAGATAGACAGATTTTTGAACAATAAGGGAGTCAAGGATTATGGGGAGTGGGCAGGGGAGTGAAGTTGAGGCCAGGATCAGATCAGCCATGATGTTATTGAATGGCGGAGCAGGCTTGAGGGGCCTAATGGCCTACTCCTGCTCCTATTTCTTATGTTCTTATGAGCTGGTCAGTCGTGTTCTCTTTTTTCTTCAATCCTTCTTCTACTTCTTCTCAGCTGGGGTGCGATGCTTGGCTCTTCTCTCCCAGAGTTTGGTGCTTAGATATGTCTGCAGCATCTGTCATTATTTTACCTCAAAATACACCAACTTATTTTTGAGGTTTAGCTGACCTAGTCCTTCGGTAACTATTCTTTTCCACTGGAACACTTCCAACATTTGGATGATTTGGATGAGGGAATTGAGTGTAATATCTCCAAGTTTGCAGATGACACTAAGCTGGGTAGCGGTGTGAGCTGTGAGGAGAATGCTAAGAGGCTGCAGGGGGAATTGGACAGGTTAGGTGAGTGGGAAAATACATGGCAGATGCAGTATAATGTGGATAAATGTGAGGTTATCCACTTTGGTGGCAAAAACACGAATGCAGATTATTATCTGAATGGCGGCAGATTAGGAAAAGGGGAGGTGCAGCAAGACCTGGGTATCATGGTACATCAGTCATTGAAGGTTGCCATGCAGGTTCAGCAGGCGGTAAAGAAGGCAAATGGTATGTTGGCCTTCATAGCTAGGGGATTTGAGTATAGGAGCAGAGAGGTGTTACTGCAGTTGTACAGGGCCTTAGTGAGGCCTCACCTGGAATGTGGTGTTCAGTTTTAGTCTCCTAATCTGAGGAAGGACGTTCTTGCTATTGAGGGAGTACAGCGAAGGTTCACCAGACTGATTCCCGGGATGGCAGGACTGACATATGAGGAGAGACAGGATCAACTGGGCCTGTATTCGCTGGAGTTTAGAAGGATGAGAGGGGATCTCATAGAAACATAAAATTCTGACGGGACTGTACAGGTTAGATGCAGGAAGAATGTTTCCGATGTTGGGGAAGTCCAGAACCAGGAGACATAGTCTAAGGATAAGGGGTAAGCCATTTAGGACTGAGATGAGGAGAAACTTCTTCACTCAGTGAGTTGTTAACCCTACAGCAGAGAGATGTTGATGCCAGTTCATTGGATATATGCAAGAGGGAGTTAGATATGGTCCTTATGGCTAAAGGGATCAAGGAGTATAGAGAGAAAGCAGGAAAGGGGTATTGAGGTGAATGATCAGCCATGATCTTATTGAATGGTGGTGCAGGCTCGAAGGGCCGAATGGCCTACTCCTGCACCTATTTTCTATGTTTCTATGTTTCTAACATTATGAGCAAAAGGGTCATGATCTGTTTATAGCCTTCAGACAATTGAATTAGTTACCTAGGGGTAAATTGTGAGGCCTCTTGCCCAGTAGAAATGGGACATAAATGCCCCTGAAATGGTGGGGGATGACTGACTGCCATCGCTGTGGCAGCTGCAATCTTTTCTTGGGCCTACCACTGGGTGGCCAGAGTGCTGCCTGACTCAGGCAGTGGACCAATTTAAAATGCAAATTGTGGTCCTTTGACACATATAGGACCGTGTTTGTTATTTTAGGAGAGCGCAGCCAATGCTTAAGTATCAGCTGGCGGTCCAGCTGAAGAGGAGCCGACAGGTATGTTTGTGTTTATTTGTATGGGTCTCGGAAGAGCAGATGTATTCGTTTGGGCTCCACAAAGCCAGTCTGGGTCTCTGGTGCTTCCCCTGTAGACTTACCTTATTCTATTCAAATCTGAGAATTGTTAGTCTGAAACTACAAAGACATTATTTTGGACAACTGGTGATGGCAGTATATTTAAATTGGTAAACACCAGCATCAGTATGAAAAGTTAGGTACTTTTTCCTCAGAGTGCACTGTTTAAGAGTTTAGCTGCTATACTATACTGTGCTGTAAACAGGCTGGTGTGAAGATCTGCATTTTGATAACTGACAAACATCCTGTGTGGACTGGAATTTGGGGAAACTTCCTTTTTATCAGTCGTCAGCTACACCTCTTCATATTTGACTTGTGGTCATATATTCCATTTACTTGACCCATAGTGCAATAGGTGATACTCAAGAGTGACGGAATACTAGCACCAGATATATGAACATAAGAACATAAGAAATAGGAACAGGTGTAGGCCATAGGCCCCTCGAGCCTGCTCCGCCATTCAATAAGATCATGGCTGATCTGATCATGGACTCAGCTCTACTTCCCTGCCCGCTCCCCATAACCACTTAACCCCTTATCGTTTAAGAAACTGTCTATTTCTGTCTTAAATTTATTCAATGTCTTCCACAGCTCTCTGAGACAGCGAATTTCATAGATTTACAACTCTCTGAGAGAAGAAATTTCTCCTCATCTCAGTTTTAAATGGGCGACCCCTTATTCTAAGATCATGCCCTCTATTTCTAGTCTCCCCCATCAGTGGAAACATCCTCTCTGCATCCACCTTGTCAAGCCCCCTCATAATCTTATACGTTTTGATAAGATCACCTCTCATTCTTCTGAATTCCAATGAGTAGAGGTCCAACCTACTCAATCTTTCCTCATAAGTCAACCCCCTCATCTCTGGAATCAACCTAGTGAACCTTCTCTGAACTGCCTCCAAAGCAAGTATATCCTTTCATAAGTATGGAAACCAAAACTGCACGCAGTATTCTAGGTGTGGCCTCACCAATACCTTATATAGCTGCAGCAAGACTTCCCTGCTTTTATACTCCATATAGGTGGACTGTTAAACAATCGTTGGCCGGAAAGATCACCCAGGTGACAGAACTATGTGGGAGAGACAGCACTGGCTCTGTTGGCCATCAGCTGCTAAGCTTCCTGCACAGCACCTTTGAATGGAGGGTTCATCAGTGCCTCACAAATTGGGATCTTCCTGTGTAGCACATCGAGAGTTGAGGCAGCAGTCCTGGGACTTGGTTCTGGTGCATAGCAGTCCTTCTGCATGCAGACTGCCACAAAAGTCTGCATGAAAGAAGAATTGAGCAGCAGTCTTTTAAGAGCTGTTGCAGATTCCCCGCCCACTACTACCAAAGTGTTCCCTGCACATATGAAAAAACACAAAGAGCATATTATAATGATGTTAATAAGCTGACCTTCCAGAATACGTGCACCAGAATCGCAAGACCATTTTGTTCACAACTGAGAATCAGCCGTTTTATTAGGAAAACCTGTCCGGCAGACCGAGCGACTTTGAAACCTACTTGTCATTGACCACTGTATTCGATCGTTCTCCTAGTTTGAACTTCAAAGTAAAGATGGGGTACAGTTGCCGCTCTGCAACAAAGCTTCTTTAGTGAACCTCTGCTTAGCCAGATGGTTGAACAAGCAGAAGCTAGTGGAAACACTGTAAATACCCGAGTTCACATAGAAGAGCCAATTTTATAAATTTGTGCATCATGGAACTTTGCCCACCAGCTACGCTTATCCGGAAATTGTGATTGTGCAACTGTAATTTTGCCTACCATTAAACTAATGGCTAGAAAATCGTGGGCATCTTCCATTTCCTGCTATGCAAAGCCAGTGGATGAGTCTTCCCATTGGTAGTGCAGATTCATGAAACTAGCCCGATAAATCTTTTCGCTGACGTGTTTCCCAAGTTAAGATTACGAGAACTGTTAAAAGTTTGAGACATTTTTAATTTTGAAGTGAGTTTAAAGTACAGTTGAGAATTCAAGTTCTCCTTTATTATGATCTAAGAAAGAAATTGCATCTATGTGATGCTTTTCACATCCTCGGGATATACCAAAGTGCTTTACAACCAATTAATTGCTTTAAGAAGAGCAATCATTGTTGTTATGCAGCCTATTTACATACAGCAAGGTCGACAAACAGCAAATGAATGAAGGAAGGACAAGTTCACTCTGTTTAGACGGTACGGTTTAAGGGAGGAATTTGGCCATAATACCAGGGGCCCGAAATTGATGAAGGCCTCTGCCCGCCCAAGTGCCGCTCAAAGGACCGCCGATGGCCGCCAAGGTACCTGACGGTACATTTGGCGGGATTTTCATCGGAGAGGTCCTTTGAATGTCGGCGGGCAGCAAATGAGCGACTTAAGCTGCCAATCTGGGCGGCAGCCAACGGGAACCCCCATTCTCAGTGGGAAAGGTGCTTGCCGCCCAAGTGCCACTGAGGATAGTCGGGCCCATGAAGGGTCGAAGAGCAGAAAAGCAAAAGCTGAAAAATTTTTTTTTTAAAACATCTGAAGACTTTCAGGAGATCCCGTCCAGGTAAGTCCCTGTCAAGAAAAGAATTACAAAAAGTGCACTAATCTTTTTTTCACCATCTTCCTACCTACTGTCGGGGACAGACCAGCCTCCAGCCCCGTTCTGACGCCAACTCCCGCCTGCATGAATATTGCAGCTCAGCGGGCGGGAGACCAGTTGCATGACTCGGCTGTCCGCTGACGTCAGCGGGTGCTTCCCGGCGGCTCTCCTCTCCCACCCGCTCCAGGCCATGTCGAAAGTGGCACTGGACGGTTTGACCAGAGGAATGTTGGCAGCAATGGGTGACAGTTGGCGACAATCGGCAGTAAGTTATTCAAATTCGGGCCCCAGGAGAATTCCCTGCTCTTATTCAAATAGTTCTGTCTTGTTATTTTACATGAACTTGAACAGGCAGGTGGGGTCTTGGTTTAACATTTCATCTGAAAGACGGCACCTCTGACAGTGAAGCACTCCCTCAATACTGCACTGAAGTATCAGCCTAGATTATGTACTCAAGCTCTGGAGTGGCATTTGAACCTATGTGCCCCCTGAAATATTGCGATCCCCATGGAGGCTCACAAAATTTATCTCTTAATCTAGTTAAATGCATGTGTGTTTTTGCTTTAAGAATGAGAGGTGATCTTATTGAAACTTATAAGATAATGAGGGGGCTCGACAAGGTGGATGCAGAGAGGATATTTTCACTCATAGGGGCAACTAAAACTAGGGGACATAATCTCAAAATAAGGGGCCGCCCATTTAAAACTGAGATGAGGAGAAATTTCTTCTCTCAGAGGGTTGTAAATCTGTGGAATTCTCTGCCCCAGAGAGCTGTGGAGGCTGCGTCACTGAATATATTTAAGGCGGAGATAGACAGATATTTGAGCAATAAGGGAATAAAGAGTTATGGGGAGCGGGCAGGGAAGTGGAGCTGAGCCCATGATCAGATCAGCCATAATAGTGAATGGCGGAGCAGGCTCGAGGGGCCAAATGACCTACTCCTGCTCCAATTTCTTATGTTCTTTGCTTCTGTTTAATCTAACTTCTTCATAAGCCTAGTTAATAGGCCTGAATTTTCCATTCCAGTGGGAATCCTGTCAGATTGGTTGCAGGTCAGGCTTACCACTGCCTGTGTCACTCTACCCTGACCCCACCAAATCTTCAAATTATAATAATTGTGGTGCCCTTACAGTGGTGCTTTAGGTCCCATGGGATAGAGGGGAAGAAAATCTCTGCGACATTTGCTGCAGTGTAGTGTGACTGGCAATGGCATCCGAGGCAACCAAGTTAATTGGTACACTTCAATTGATCACTCTGCAATCAACTGCATTGGCCTGTGATACCCTTTCAATTTGAAATCCTCCTTGCTTTAGAACTGCTAGACACCAGGTATCAATAACAGAAAATACATTGGATGATGCATTTCCATCATTAGCATTTAATATCAATATGCCCATCCAAATATGGTTTTCACCATCCACCGTCACTTGTGGTGGGGAAATCCCAGAGATGGTGGTGGAAGTTAGGGAGCTCAGTGAACAACTCCCAGCTGCATTTCCCACACCAGCCCAGAAATGGGTGGAGAAAAAAGGGGAAAATCAGAGCAATAGTGTCTTGTTTGTGATAGTTGGTCTGTCAGAGTGTTATTTGTCCATCAGTCGGTTAGATCTGGAGCTTCTGTGTCTAGCATACATATTGATGGTAAATGGGGTTATTTTTCTTCTCGCACACCCTACTTACTAGATTACTTTGTGCATGGGGTCACACTTTGGTTCATAGGAAGTGTCAGTTTGTCTGTGAAAGCAATCACTTTCAATGGACATGAGATAAAATATTTGAAAAGCAGCTGAATCATAACAGGAGGGTTTGAGACTCAATAACAACAGGTTACATTTATGTAGTGCTATTATTATCGCAAAAGTGTCCCAAGGGCTGGTCGGTGTTGCACAGGGTGGGAGGAGCAAGACCATGGAGGGATTTGTAAATGAGGATGACTCTGTGTGCTGAGGCATAGGGAGCCAATGGAAGTTGACAATTCTGGGGGTAATAGATGAATGGGAATTTGTGCAAGAAAGATTGCATGCGGTGGAGTTCTAGGTGAGTTGGAGTTTACGTTGGGCAGTTGCTTACCATTTAAATACTCAGAGCTCCACCCTCTAGGTCCAAGGAAGTGTGCATCAAGCATAAACAGGGCAGAAACCCAGTGAGGTGGGTCTTTGCTCCTATTTGCTTCCAATAGAGCATTAAGCAGATGAAAATAGGCCCCAGATATGTTTGGCCGGGGGCACTCTTAAATCCAGTGTTACATGTTGAATTGACAAATGGTGAGAGACAACCTAGAGAAAAAGATAATCGCAAGCTATTTTCATTGCCTTCAAATCTATTTTTTCTGGTTTGTAATTCGTATTGGTATCAGGACCTGCAAAGAAATACATTTGTTTTCATTCTTTCTTTCATGTTCCTATCCCCTTAACCACCAGTGACGTATGATGTACTCAGGAAATCAATGTTTTTTTATCACCAGAGGTAATCTTGCTGTAGTGCCAACTATCAGCCACCAGGTGACAGGATTATGCTTTCAGCAATGAGTTTTGTTATAGGAGCAGAATCACACTATGAGCAAATGTGGTTTTCTCATTTTTGTCAATATTCTCAAAATTCTGAATAAACCAATTCTGAAGAAAAAAGAGAAAGATTTGCATTAATATAGCGTCTTTCATGACCTCAGGGTGTCTCAAAGCACTTTACAGCCAATGAAGTACTTTTGAAGTGTACTCACTGTTGTAATGTGGGAAACGCAGCAGCCAATTTGCGCAAAGCAAGTTCCCACCAACAGCAATGTGAAAATGACCAGACAACCTGTTTTAGCTGCTGATTGAGCGATAAATATTGGCCAGGTCGAGCTCTGGTCTGATTGGTTGTAAATGAATCACCCAGACCAATAAGGAACATAAATGCATCCCCTTCCCACTATATTGATCAATGGCTGAAAGCTATAGAAAGCAGAACCGTAGTAAACCAACAGGGATCAGAGCTTTCACCCCAAATCACAATTGATTAATTTTAGCAAATTGTTTGGTCAGCCAACTGCCTGATGTGTTGAAACACATCACCATACTTGAGAAATCCATGTAGGCAGAGACTCAGGATTTGGAAGAGACTTTTGAGCTGTATGCATTATGGAAGTGATTGCAGTAAACTCTCCTCAGTTGTCAGAGAGAGGGATAGTGTCGGTGGTTAGGAAATAGAGTTTATGGTGGGAACTGAAGACAATGGCTTCGGTCTTCCCAATATTTAGTTGGAAGATATTTCTGATCATCCAGTACTGGATGTCGGACAGGCAGTCTGACAATTTAGAGACATTGGAGGGATCGAGAGAAGTGGTGGAGAGGTAGAGCTGAGTGCTGTCCGTGTACATATGGAAACTGACATTGTGTTTTCAGATGCTGTCACAAAGGGGCAGGATGTAGATGAGAAATAGGAGGGGGCCAAGGATAGATCCTTGGGGACACCAGAGGTAATGAAGCAGGAGCGGGAAGAAAAACCATTGCAGGTGATTCTCTGACTACGTGTAGTTAGATAAGAATTGAACCAGGCGCGTGCAGTCCCAACCAACTAGACCACGGTGGAGAGGCATTGCATGAGGATGGAGTGGTCAACCGTGTCAAAGGCTACAGACAGGTCGAGAAGGATGAGGAGGGGTAGTTCACCTTTGTCACAGTCAAATAGGATGTTATTTGTGACTTTGATAAGTGCCATTTCAGTACTGAGGCAGGAGCAGAAACTTAATTGGAAGGATTCATACATGGAGTTCCGGGAAAGATGGGCACGGATTTGGGAGGCAACAATACGTTCAAGGTCTTTGGAGAGGAAAGGGAGGTTGGAGATGGGGTGGTAGTTTGCAAGGAATGAGTGGTCAAGCTTTGTTTTTTTGAGGAGAGGTGTGATGATGCCAGATTTGAGGGAGAGGGGGAGAGAGAACCATTAACAAAGTCAGCCAACATGGGAGCCAGAAAAGGAAGTTACGAGTTCAGGGTTAGGGCAGGGGGAAACCTGAGAGGAAGCTTGACCCGGTGGGCTAGGGGAAGGGAGGGAGGCGGCAGAGACATCTGATCGATAATCTCAATCTTAGTGACAAAGAATTACATGAGCTCCTCACACTTGTTGTTGGAGGTGAGAGTGGAGGAAACAGGGGTACGGTTTTAAGAAGACGGTTTATAGTAGAGTAAAGAAGCCGGGCATTATTCTGGGATGATTCTGGAATGAGCAGTTTTGGCAGACGAGAGCAGCACCTGATAGTGCTGTATGTAGTCCAGCCAGATCTGGTGGTGAATGGTTAAACTAGTTGTCCGCCATATCCGTTCAAGTCTGCATCCCTTGGACTTAAGGGAGTGGAGATGAGGGCAGTACCTGGGGGAACGGCCAGGGTGAGAGAGAGTAATGGTTTTAATGGAAAGCTGCAGGTAAGGGTGTGGTTGAGCAGATCACCAGCTGCAGAAATGTCGAGGTGAATGGTGAAAGGTTGACAGCAGGGATTCTGAAAGTGCAGTTGGAAGTGAATTTGGAGAGTTTTTTCCAGTAGAAGACACAGGAGGAAGTAGGGTTGCGAGGTGGAAGGGGAATGTTAAAGGAGAGTAATACAAGGATACTGACATGTATCTCACACTACTGTACATAACTGTATCTTACCATGCTATACATGACGGTAACGAGAGATGACCTGTAACCACTAGCTTACCTTACCACCAGGGGTGCACTTGCAGGAGACACTGGATACCTGTCCCAGACAGGTATATAAGGACAGGTCTCAGGCAAGTGTGGCATTCGAGAGCTGTGTAATAAAGGTGCAGGTCCTGAGTGACCTTGACTTCAGCATGTGCCTCGTGTGAGTCTGTACTGCAGGGACAGGACTTTACAGATACTGTTTAGGATACTTCGGCTTATCAGCTAATTTGTATCCCCACATTATTTAACTTAGATTCTACTTTAGTGTTAACTCATGTTGCTTGTGTTTGTGATAAGAAGAAACAAAAACTTTAAAAAATCTCCACCTTAAATCTAGGCATGTAGATAGTCAGAAAACCCAAATTAAAAATTCTGTTGAACCAGGAAAACTGGTTTCTGTAAAATGTATCTGGAATTCCCTATCTGTCAAAAGAAGTACAGAGAAACTGGAATGTTTTATTATTGTTTCCATGGAGTAAACATTTCGGATTGTCAGAAAATCGTGACTGGGGTCATGTAATTTTTTAAATATACACTGTTGGTATACGCCAGGAATTACAGAAGCAGAATTTGTATCCCTGTACACTATACCATGAGGCAATTTCCTTGTACTCAGGTCCTACAATCTGCTGAGCTAAAGTGAACTCCTGTGAGCCTGTTTTTTTCCTTGGGTGTGTCAGTGTCAAGGTAGAATGAGATGCAAATATGTCAAATAAATATTGCCGCCCCAGCAAACTATTATGCCCAGGTGCTGAAAAGGAATATCTGCTCCATAAAATTTGAATCCATTCCCATTTATTTACACGTTCCTCAAGCTGCAGGTATGAGCAAATCCTGGTGTTCTGATTTAAGATTTATTAATTAAAGAATGCTAAATACAGCCCTTCTCAAATCTACATCCCACAACATTCAAATCAGTATAAATATGAAATACTAGTCCAAATAGGACTGGGCTCAGCTGAATTTTGAGGGCTGCATGGCTAACTCTCGGAGCCTGGGGCTGCAGCTTGGAAGCACCTGTTCTCGGAACAGCTCTGCACCTCCCCAGTTGCAGATATGTGAGAATTAATGGAGACTTCAGAAGAATGAAAATGAGGGAATAAAAAAATAAACTTACAAAAATGTACCATGACCAAACATTTAGCACCTCTGACTTCAATTTTCTGTGCAACCCCCCTTCATCTCAAAGCCTTCAGTTGCCTCGTCCTTAAACTATGCAATCCCTCTCTACAGATCACTGCATCTCCACTTTTTTCTCTACTTTTAAAAACCTTCTCAAGACCCATTTCTTTGACCAAGCTTTCAGTTATCCATCTAAATATTTCCCTTCCTGGCTTGCTGTCCATTTTCCATGCACCTATTTGTGAAACGCATTGGAATATTTATTTACTTTATGGGTGTAAGCTGTTGTTGTGGATGATACTGTCCGAATGTATTAACAAAGTATTTCCTCTTTTATCAAAGTTACTGATATCTATTCTCCTATCCTCAGGATGAGACAAATGAAATGATACTTCTGGGAACACAAGTGATCATATTTTGTGTTTGGCTTCACTTCTTTCTAAATGCAGGTATGTCTAATTCAAGTCTAACAACATACAAGAGTAATTAATAATTGGGTTAGGCAGACAAAGAAAAAAAAAATGTTGTTTTTGCATACTGGCAAACAGCAATATGCCATGCTTGAACTTTACAAATCACTGCATAGAAATGGGCTCTACCAAAGGCATTAATCACAAATAATGTTTAAAAAAAACACAACTAAAATTTCTATTGCATTTAAATCTATATAAATGCAAGTTCTTTTTCTTTCTTTCTTTTCTTTCTTTCTTCGTGTTGGTCACCAACCCTAATTCTCCTCCAACCTGGCTGTTTTTGTCTATGTGATGTGTTTCGGAATGTTTTATTACATTATAATGGTGGTGTACCATCTAAATATTTCCCTTCCTGGCTTGGTGTCCATTTTCCATGCACCTATTTGTGAAACGCATTCGAACATTTATTTACGTTATGGGTATTTGTAAGTTTATTGTACGTGGACCATGTACAGTAGACACCTCAAGTCGCTGGAGAAATACCACCAGCGATGTCTCTGCAAGATCCTGTAAATCCACTGAGAGGACAGATGCACAAACATTAGCGTCCTCGTCCAGGCCAACATCCCCAGCATTGAAGCACTGACCACACTTGATCAGCTCCGCTGGGCAGGCCACAGAGTTAGCATGCCAGACACGAGACTCCCAAAGCAAGCGCTCTACTCGGAACTCGTCCATGGCAAACGAACCAAAGGCGGGCAGAGGAAACGTTACAAGGACACCCACAAAGCCTCCCTGATAAAGTGCGACATCCCCACTGACACCTGGGAGCCCCTGGTCATAGTGGATGAAGTGCATTCGGGAGGGCGCTGAGCTCCTCGAGTATCATTGCCGAGAGCATGCAGAAATCAAGCGCAGGCAGCGGAAGGAGCATACGGCAAGCCAGGCTCCCTGCCCACCCTTTCCTTCAACGACTATCTGTCCCACCTGTGACAGAGACTGTGGTTCTTGTATTGGACTCTGCACCCACCTAAGAACTCATGCTAAGAGTGGAAGCAAGTCTTCCTCGATTCCGAGGGACTGCCTATGATGATGATGGTGTAAAAGTTCAAGTAGTTGTTGCCCCTGAGACGGGTTTGTTGAAGTTGGGAAATATATAGAATCGCCGCTATGCATTGTTCAAATTTTTCCAAATATATGCCAAGGTAAATCCTATATGTTGCTCTATCTGCATTTTTACATCAGTTTTGTACATGTGGAGATACTTTTTTACATTGTCTACCGGTAACACGTATAGCAAAGCCCATTTTTATTCTGTATCATATCAAGTTTATGGAGACATAGATAAGGAAAGGGCAAATACTGGGAAGACAGCAGAGACTGCAAAGAAAGAAAGACTTGCATTTATAAAGCCTTTTTCATGCCTACTGGATGTTCCAAAGCACTTTATTGCCAATGAAGTACTCTTTTTTTGAAGTATAGTCAATGTTGTAATGTAGGAAACGTAGCAGCCAATTTGCACACAGCAAGCTCCCACAGACAGCAATGTGGTAATGACCAGATTGTTATGTTGATTGAGGGATTAATATTTGTTATGACACCGAGGAGAACTTCCTGCTCTTCTTCAAAATAATGCCATGGGATCTTTTACGCCCACCTGACAGAGCAGACAAGACCTTGTTTTAACATCTCATCTGAAAGACGGCACCTCCGACAGTGCAGTACTCCCTTAGCACTGCACTGGGAGTGTCAGCCTAGATTTTGTGCTCAAGTCCATGGAATAGGATTTGAAGCCACAACCTTCTGACCCAGAGGTGAGAATGCTACCCACTGAGCCACAGCTGACAAAGAAAGACAGGCTCTATTGTGAGACACAAAACAATGAGGACAATTAGCTGAGAACAATAAGAAAATCAAAAAATTATGCAAGGGTAAGCAATGATTTGAAGAAAGGAGGTTATTGAATTTAACAATTTTATAAATGGGTTTGCACAGATTTCATTTAACAGATTGGTGCTGGGAAGTATTAAACTATCAATACATCCAGACAGTTTTACTTCTTTACAGGGGAAAAGATCCCAATTGGTCTTTTTACTGACTCAATTAACCCCCTGATTCCAATGAACTACAAACTACTAACGGAACTTTACATTCAGCACAGAATATATTCATTGCTGATACGAGATTGCATATTGTTAATCCTTTTCATTTTTTCTTCAGTGAAAAGCAAAAATCTATCTGTCTCCCAGACACCATCAGAACTCAGAGTATTGAAGGGGGACATAGCACAAATGAACTGTTCATACAGTATTACAGATGAAGAACAGTTGAGGATTACATGGAAAAGAAACAGTGCACAACCGTTGTGTTATCATGTGGAAAATACGTTTAATTCTTCTTCTATCAGGTGGTGTGCTGAGCGTGCTAACATTACACTGGACCGCTCAACAAACTTCTCATCTTTAATACTCTATGATCTTCATGTAAATGACTCCGACATTTACTTCTGTCAGGCTTTTATTGAAATACCTCCCCCTATACAAACAGCAAAAAGTACTGGCACGCACCTAACAGTGGAAGGTGAGTTTAACATCCACAACTCAAAAGCATCGGGTATTTATCACTGATTTATCAGTTTATACTTCACAACCAGCATTCCTCAATATATTGCAGAACAGAAAGTAGAGAATTAGGGAGCAACAACTTGCATTTATACAGTGTCTTTAACATAGTAAAACTTCCCAAGGCACCTCACAGGAGCACTTTCAAAAAAAATTTGACACCGAGTCACATAAGCAAATATTAGGACAGATGACCAAAAGCCTGGTCAAAGAGGTGGGTTTTAAGGAGTGACTTAAAGGAGGAAAGAGAGGTAGAGAGGCGGCAAGGTTTAGGGAGGGAATTCCAGAGCATAGGGCCAAGGCAGCTGAAGGCATGGAGACTAATAGTGGAGTGAAGAAAATCGGGGATGCACAAGAGACCAGAATCAGAGGTGTGCAGAGATCTCGGAGGGTTATAGAACTGGAGGAGGTTACAGAGATAGGGAGAGGCGAGGTCTTGGAGAGGTTTGAAAACAAGGATGAGAATTTTAAAATTGAGGCATTGCCGGACTTGTAGTTCAGCGAGCACAGAGGTGATGTGTAAAGCGGGTGAGCTGCTAGCCGTCCCTCCCGGGCTTGGCTGACAACTATAAGTTTTGGATGAGCTCAAGCTTACGGAAGGTGTAAGGAGAAAGGCCAGCAAAGAAAGCATTGGAATAATCGAGTCTAGAGATAACAAAGACATGTTGAGGATATGGGGTCGGAAGCTCAGGATCAAACAGTCTAGTTTAACCTCAGACAGGGGATATTAGCAGCAGACAGCATCTGTAGTCTTTCAAATGAATGATGCCTCCTGTGATCAATCAGAAGTTTTTGAGCTATCTTAAAAATTGTACATTTAAATCTAAAGTGGTTTAATTGCATCATTCATTCAGTATAATTGATCTATCGTTGCATTGAATAGTAGGCCCTTCATAAATAAGGAATTTCCTGTGGGGATGAAATTGGGAAGTTAGACCCAAAATGATAGCTATTCGTGCACCCATTTTGCAAATGTTTACTTACACCCAAATTTCCTGCCAATTACATTGACATCTGCCGGTACACAAGAATGAGCGTAAACAATCGGAAATTAACATAAACAATCGGGATCCAAGAAAAGTGCAAAACTCACACCATATATTCCTTCTTTAAGTAGGTTGAAAGTTTCAAGCCATCTAACCATCTTTCATTCACCATATTTAAGTACATGCAATCATAGAAGCTGTCAATTCTTAATATGACTTACACAGATACCATAAAAGTGCATTCAAAGTGGGGATAAAAATAATTGCTTAAGAAATCACAATAAAACACTAGAAAAATAACTTTCTTGCTACGCTTGCAATTCTGGGCTTAATTCTGTACCCATTTTGAACCAGTGTAATTGCAGGAAATTCTCCTCTCCGACTTTAGCTTGTGGGTGGAGCCACTATAATGAGCTCGGGCACAAGGATCAATAGATGGGCACAAAAGAGTGAGGAAATTCAGCCATAGTGTAAGAACAGGCATACGTTACTTGTGCCCAAATCTAACAATCTTTTACAGCAGAAATCAGTATTGCACTTTGCGCTATTTTTCCAGTGAAAATTGACAGAAGATTCTACCCCAATGTGCAAAATGCTCTGTTTAGCATTATTAATCCATTTAACTGTTCAACTGCATGAACTTTTGCTGATCTTTTAAAAGTTGTAAACAGCTGAAAAGCCTCAAATGTTGGGAGCAAAGCACAAAGAATGGTGTTGTAAAAGAGCATACTTTACTGAGGGACAGCCATACAGTAATAGCTTAAGGTGACATTGCTGATATGTTTAGAAATAATTGTGTAACATTTAATAACAGCTTCTTTTATTTGTTTTATGAGTGTTTATGATCTTGAACTCAAGTGTAAATGGTCAGGCCAAGTAACAAAGGGAGTTATATCACATTTGGGTCACGAAATGTGTATGTACTTGGTACAAGAGGTTGAGCGTAGAGCGATTTTCAAGTAGCAGCCAAACTGTGCAAAGTGAAGTCTGAGCACTCCTGCCGCCCCCCATCCCCCCAAGCAAAGAAAAATTGAGAGCTTCCTGGATGTCCAGCAATGCCTTGAAGTGTCGCTGATTAGGCTGCTCAACGCCTGCTTTAACTGGGAGGAGTGTTCACCGTGCAATCTCCATCCAATTGGACCTGAAAATTGCATTTGGGCTACTACAACTGCACAAGGACCCTGATTTGCATGCTTAAGCCACCTCCTGCCTGTTTCAGAAATGTGGGCAGCTCGCTCATTTAGGGGCCTCCCTTCCCTGATTTTCAATCACTAGTCACCCATTTTTTAGGTGAGATACAGATGGTCGACAATTGAAAATCGTATCTTGTGTGTCCTGATCTGGGCGTATTCAATACAAAATTACAGGCAGCCGGAACAGTAGAGGTCTACTAATAACATGTTACAATTGATTTTCAGCTCGTCCAAAAGTCCACATAAGAGCAGAGACTCTGCCTTACCCTAATGAAGGTGTACAGCTAGTCTGCACATCACTGGAGTTCTATCCTGACAGCATTCAAGTGTCCTGGTTTAAAGATGGACAGTTAATCACCAATGGGACTGAGAATGGGACCCTCTACTGTAACAGTGACGGCACCTTCTCCATCACAAGTTTCCTGAATCTTTCTGTATTTGACTGGAATGAAGGTGGAAATTATTCCTGTCAGGTGAACCACTCAACACTGTCTGCACCCATCACTGAACGAGCTCCTGGCAGTAACCAAGGTACGATTGCCTATGTCTTTTGCTGTACAAATCATTAGACTCTGCAGCATTGAAGAGGTTTAAGTTGTATGTTTGCCTTTTTACGATTTGAATAAAATATCTATATGAATGTCGTGCTGGTGCTGTGATTAGTTTGGAAGATATTTTCATAAACGAAGTTGATACTTTGCAATTAAGGCATGCTTACCACAATACAACGCTGTCATAGGCAAGCGCACGCTCTCTGTGACCTGCAAATGTAACCCTGCTATTCAAGAAAGGAGGGGGCAAGAAAACAGGGAGCTACAGGCCAATTAGCCTGACATCAATCATGAGAAAATGGTGGAATCCATTATTAAGGAAGTAGTAACAGGGCACTTAGAAAATCATAATGTGATTAGGCAGAGTCAACGTGGTTTCATGAAAGGGAAATTGTGTTTAGCAAATTTATTAGAATTTTTGAGGATAGATAAAGGGGTACTAGTGGATGTAGTATATTTTGGATTTTGAAAAAGGCATTCGATAAGGTGCCACACAAAGGTTTCTACACAAAATAAGGGCTCATGGGTTGGGAATAATCTATTAGCATGGATAGAGGATTGGTTAACGGACAGAAAACAGAGAGTAGGGATAAACAAGTAATTTTCCGGTTGGCAGGCCGTAACTAGTGCCTCAAGGATCAGTGCTTGGGGCCTCAGCTATTTAGAATCTATATTAATGAAGAGACCGACTGCAATGTATCCAAATTTGCTGATGATACAAAGCTAGGTGGGAATGCAGATTGTGAGGAGGACACAAAGAGCCTGCAAAGGAATATAGACAGGTTAAGTGAGTGGGCAATAAGGTGGCAAGTAAGTATGTCTGGTTCACCGTTCATAGGCCCCACAATGCTTATCCCAATGGTAAGCGATCTCAATGAGATCAACCGCCATTAGAGAGTTGGCATAAACAAAGGGGCATGCAGCAAAACCTCTGTGCCATTGAAGATTTTCAGCAGGC
Organism: Pristiophorus japonicus; assembly: GCF_044704955.1. Lineage (NCBI taxonomy): Eukaryota > Metazoa > Chordata > Chondrichthyes > Pristiophoridae > Pristiophorus > Pristiophorus japonicus. The sequence continues at coordinate 80,653,026 of NC_091987.1, read as the reverse complement.
CAGCCCACACCCACCCCACTGATGAAGCAGCAAAGAAGCACTGTTCATAGTGCAGGAACCCCACTATTTGTTCAAATTAGCTTGGTAGAGGGCCAAATCAGATAGGTAAGTGGTAGTCCACCTTACCACACTTATGTCAGAGGAGTCAGTTTCCCGGAATTTCTGGGCTTTTGACTTTTAATGAAGGTATACCTTCCATTTTGAGTGTGGTGTTTAAAATCTTTATTTGAAGCCAGTGAAAAGATGGAAAAACTGCAGACAGAAATTAACATTTTTGTCACAGGCATTTTAATGTGCAATAGCATAGGTGTGAGTTAGCTATGCAGAATAGGGACAGTGAAATCTATCAAAATAAATAACTTCCAAATTATGTTTGCCAAACTGATCACATCATCTTCATGGTTGTTGGCATCTGAACTTATTTAATAGTTACATTTAAAAAAAATAAGGTTGAAGTCTTAAGTCCAGCTTTGTGGTATGTAATCCCATACAGCTTTTAATGCATGGCCTCAATAATTTACGACAGGTCCTACTGGTGATAAGCAATCATGGATAATATCGACAGCTTGCAGTCTAATTGTGCTGATGATGTTTCTGGTAGTTACTGTACTTTGTACATGTTCAATTTCAAGTAAGTGCTCATGTTTTCTAGATTTTATTGTAACTTTATTTTTAACCTTAAAAAAAAAAGCTCTTGTAGCAAGCACATTTGGAGTTTTATGTTAAGCTCAGAGTTGTATGCTATAAAGTGAACACACAAGTCTAATAGCACAAATTGTCTGAGGACTCTTCTAACTGAACTCACTGGCTCTCCAGAGCTGGCAGAGATTGAAGATTGTATAAGCCATTTATGGACTGATTTGTAATTTGCAAATGCATTTTTCTGGGATTGTTGGCAAACGAGTTGAGTACTCAAAGTCAGCAATGATATCTGACTCTGATCAGGAGTACTTGAATATTTACCCTTCTGTCCTTGCAAATGACCACTCCATTTCCAATTTCCCTTTCTTTGCCAAAGTACTTGAACATGTTGCCTCCCAAATCCATGGCTATCTTTCCCATAACCTGCTGTTTGAATCTCTTCAATCAGATTTTCTTCCTGGCACAGCATTGAAACAGCCCTAACAAAAGCCACATATAATATCTTCTGTGACTGTGATTGTGGTGCATTATCCATCCTGTGTCAGCTGTAGCTCAATGGTAACACTCTCACTTCTGAGTTAGAAGGTTGTGGGGTTGAAACCCACTCCAGAGACTTGAGCACATAATCTAGGTTGACACTGCAGTGCTGAGAGTACACCTCCACTGTTGGAGGTGCTGCCTTTTGGATGAGACATTAAATCAAGGTCCTGTCTGCCCTCACAGGTGGACTTAAAGGCTCCCATGCCATTTTTTCAAAGAAGAGCACAAGAGTTCTCCCCAGTGTCCTGGCTAATATTTATCCCTCAACCAATATTACTAAAACAGATTATCTGGTTATTATCACATTCATGTATGATGGAGCATGCTGTGCACAAATTGGCTGCTGTTTTGCACATATTATAACATTTTAAAAGTATTTAATTGGCTGTAAAGCCCTTTAGGATATCGTGATGTCCAGTACGACACTATATAACTGCAAATTTTTCTTTCTCTTTATAGTCTTCGATCTCTGTGCAGTCTTTGACAAGGTCGACCACACCATCCTCTTTTATTGTCCAGCTCAATGGGACTAACCTTGCTTAGTTCCATTCTTATCTATCTGATCATAGCCAGAACATCTCTTGCATTTAAATCTCGTCATCGCATTGCCTTTCCCTACCCCTATAGCTTTCTCCAGCTCTACAACCTGTGCACATCCTGAACATTCCTTTTCTCTGATTCTGGCCAGTTGTGCATTCCCCCTCCCTTCGCCCCACTATTGGCAGCCATGGCTCCATCAACCTTAGTCCCACAGTTTGTAAACCCCTCCACCTCTCCATCTTTGTCTCCTCCTTTAAGACCCTCCTTATAACTCACCTTCTTGAATTAAGTTTTTGATCACCCCCTCCTAATATCTTTCTTTGACTCGGCATTCATTTTTTCTTTACGTCTCTGTGAAATATCTTGGGGCATTTTTTCTATGTTAAAGGCAACTGAATGGCTTGCTAGGCCACTTCAAAGGGCATTGATTGTTCCTACGATCCAAAAGGACCATATATATGGCTCAGACATAGTTAAGTCAATGCATAATGAGGTGGGTGAGGCAGCAGATATATGTAGGAGACACTTTATTAATGGACAGCATACTCAATTATTCAAACTGGGATCATTGTTATTTTCATCTCTATGTGGTCAACTTTTCACCACAGACATGTAGTCCCTCTACATCCCTCACTGAGATAATCGTCGAGGCCTCCACTTCGTTGATAAACAAGCTAACCAGTCCCTGTCCACCATCACCCTCCTGTACCTGGCTGAACTTGTTACCACTTTGAGCAACCTCTGTTTTAACTCCAATAAATGCTGGAAACACTCAGTAGAATTCACCTGAATTGTTAACTTGTCTGTTCTCTCCACATATGCTGACTGACCTGCTGACTTCCAGCATTTTCAGATTTTACAGTTTTTGCTTTTTCTTTTCTTTTAACTTCCTCCAGATAAAAGGTGTTGTTATGGGAATCTACATGAATCCCAACTAGGCCTGTCTTTTTGTAGGATATCTTGCATATCCTTTGTTCCCATTCCTACTCCGGCAACCTTCCTGACCATTTCCTCTGATACACTGATGACTGTGACAATGCTGCTTCCTGCTCTCTCTCTGCTCTCAAGGATTTCATTTACCAAGATTCCAATTCCCCATTCCTCACTGTTACATGTTCCATCTCTAACTCCGTTCTTGGACTGCCTTGTCACCACCTCTAACAGTTTTCTATTAAGCAGTTTGCAGGTCATTCAGACTAGTTACTTCCCTGTATGATGTACTGATTTCCTCTTTCTCCTTTCCCCTCTGATTTTTCTAACCGTACTAAGATGCCCATTATCTTTCCACACCAGAAACATCATAACCTGTCTTTTCTCTTTACAGATGTTAATTGTCTTGCTGCGTATTTACTGCATTTTGTGTTTCTTATTTCAGATTTTCAGTTTTTTCTTCTTTTGCTATTCAGTACTATGTACACTACACTACACAGTTGAATTGATGTCATTTTCATTTTAATACAAACTCTCTATATTTCAGTTGGCATTATTTACCCGCTGCAACTTTTGGTTACTGAACCCCTCTAAGAATTTTCCTGTTTGATTTGTTGCAGAAAAAAAAGCTTCATCATCAAGGACAACAGCCACACCTGAAAGTGAACAAAATGCGAGAGATCCAGTGTGGGAGCAATCTACCATTGATAATCATGCCATCTACTCATTGCTTGGCCAAGAGCACATTTATGATATATGAACTGACGTCCGTTTAATCAACATCTGTCTATCGTATTATTTGAAATGTTCAAAAGCTCCTATAATTCACTTTTAGAAAATTTGACATTTCTCTTCTGGAGGACCATAAACAATGTTTTAAGCTTTACCCATTTTGTGCTGTTTTACAAATTCTTACGGGTAATGTCAGCAAATTATTACTTCAATCATTATTTTCAGACAGCTGTTTTATACTTTGACACTGAATGAATGACCTGTTGGGAATGCCATCTTAAGGCAATTTTACCTTGAAAGTATATTGTTGTAGGTAAATGAACAGTTCTCTCATCGTAAAAGAGGAGACCCTCAGAGTTCCGACGGCATCACAGACCCAGAGCTGCCATCACATTAGGTGTTGGCTACTCTAAGTGAGCCCAAATTTGCCCAGGAGTTGCTCCGGTTTTTTTTGGAGCAACTTGATTTTTCTGAAGTATCTTAAAAATCCCCATTCTGCACATTTAATTTGCGCCAGTGTAAGTGAGTTAGTTAGGATTTTTTTTAGTTTATTTCTTTTTTTTCAAAATAGGGCGTTACCTGCCACCTATGCTTGTTTTGGCCATTTAAGCCAGTTTGGACAGCTAATAGTTTCTCCAAACTAACTTAGGCCAGCGTATGTGGCCACTTGTGGCCGCACAGAAAACCCTTGCAGAGAGTTAAGAAATCAGCGCAGGTAGCCAGAGATGGGGTGGAGTGGGGGGGGGGGGCGCGGGGGAGGGAAGTGGAGAGGACCTTGCAAAGCACTAAACACCTTCACAACAACATTGAAGAAGCAGAAAACCATCAATAATAAATAAATAAATAATTATTAAAAAAATTAAGTCCTACCTTCATAACTCGGCCCGGGAAGTCAGCGGGTCTGCCGGTGCGAGAGGCCACTCTATTGGGGATAGGTGCGGGTGGGTGGGACGCCCAGGCGGGAGAGAGAGCAGGGAGCTGGCCACACACAACACACAGCAGGCTGGGCTCGCAGAACACGGAGGCTGCAGGAGTCAACTCCGAGGGACTCGTGGTCTTCTCTCTCAGAGGGACTGCTGACTTCTCTCTCCAAGGGACTGCTGACTTCTCTCTCCGAGGGACTGCTGACTTCTCCTCCGAGGGACTGCTGACTTCTCTCTCCGAGGGACTGCTGACTTCTCTCTCCGAGGGACTGCTGACTTCTCCTCCGAGGGACTGGTGGACTTCTCTCGCCAAGGGACTACTGACTCTCCCTCCCGATCAAAATACTCTTCCTCCCCTCACCCCCTGGATCAAAACGCTTCTCCCGGCCTCCCATCAAAACAAAGCACAATCATCAATGAATAAAAAATAAAACTCAAGTCCTACCTCGGCCTGGGAAACATAGAAACATAGAAAATAGGTGCAGGAGTAGGCTATTCGGCCCTTCGAGCCTACACCACCATTCACAATATGATCAGGGCTGATCATGCAACTTCAGTACCCCATTCCTGCTTTCTCTCCATACCCCTTGATCCCTTTGGCTGTAAGGGTCACATCTAACTCCCTTTTGAATATATCCAACAAACTGGACTCAATAACTTTCTGTGGTAGAGAATTCCACAGGTTCACAATTCTCTGAGTGAAGACGTTTCTCCGCATCTCAGTCCTATATGGCTTACCCCTTATCCTTAGACTGTGACCCCTGGTTCTGGACTTCCCCAACATCGGGAACATTTTTCCTGCATCTAACCTGTCCAATCCTGTCAGAATTTTATATGCTTCTATGAGATGCCCTCTCATTCTTCTAAATTCCAGTGAATATAAGCCTAGTCGATCCAGTCTTTCTTCATATGTCAATCCTGCCATCCTGGGTATCAGTCTGGTGAACCTTCGTTGCACTCCCTCAATAGCAAGAATGTCCTTCCTCAGATTAGGAGACCAAAACTGCATACGATACTCAAGGTGTGGTCTCACCAAGGCGCTGTACAACTGCAGCAAAACCTCCCTGCTCCTATACTCAAATCCTCTCGCTATGAAGGCCAACATGCCAGTTGCTTTCTTTACTGCCTATGAACCTGTATGCCAACTTTCAATGAATGATGTACTATGACGCCCAGATCTCGTTGCATCTCTCCTTTTACTAATTTGTCACCATTCAGATAATAATCTGCCATCCTGGTTTTGCCACCAAAATGGATAACCTCACACATCCACATTATACTGCATCTGCCATGCATTTGCCCACTCACCTAACCTGTCCAAGTCACCCTGCAGCCTCTTAGCATCCTCTTCACAGCTCACACTGCCACCCAGCTTAGCGTCATCTGCAAACTTGGAGATATTACATCAATTCAGCAGGCCGGCCGGCCGGTGCGGGAGGCCACTCGCCCGGGGATAAGTGCAGGACCCTCTCCATGATGTGCAGCAGCCCGGCGCTCGGCCTTGGATAGGGGCGGGACATCAGGTCCCGCGTCATAGAGGAGCTGCTGCGCATGCGCGAAACCACCAGTGTGCATGCGTTGAGCTGCTGGCACTCTTTTGAGCGCAGGGTCCTAGCTCTGCCCCCTAATTGAATTGCCACGCCGTGCCAAGCACAAGGACAGTCGACAGAGCGGGGAGAATACGGGAATATCTTTTCGGCGCCGTTTTAGGCGAAGGAAGTCGGCGCACCTCACATGAGTGTGCCGAAAAAACTGGAGGGCCAAATTTGGGCCCATTGTAATGCTAATTCATATGATCATAAAAGCATGCAGACACACAGAGATGGTTCAGAACAAATTCCTGACATACAACACAGTGGAAAGTATTTAAAGTTTAAATAAATATTTATTTTAAACAAGTAAACAAAATAACCAGTCATCCAGATCCAAGTGTTGAAATGTACAAACTTTATAAAAATCTTTCAACATGGGATTTACAACTTGTGGCAAGGCATGGGCACACGCAAAGCATTAAAAGTAGCCTCTAACGGACTATGATTGTAAAAGATGGTAAGAGCAACAGTAAACTAGAGAGACAGTACACAGAGCTCAAAGGTCTCCATTTGAGCTACGCTCTCCCAAGACTCCAAATTAAAAGCAAAAGTGCTTTCAAATGCGTATAACTGAATTATGATAGAACTTGATTACTGATCATCTGCTGTCATCCCTTCCTCTTGATATACTATACCTGTCATTGAATGTCATACACCTGCAAATCCTGTGGCATTACATTTACTTTTTTACAATTATGACTTGAAAGAGGTCATTGCCCTCCACAATCCCGGCCAAATTCAAATGAGATTGTGATGGAGAATGTTAGAAAGTTTAGGAAATGAGGCCCACTGCTGCCTCATCACCTGACTGGGATTTCCCGCTGGCACTGCCACTACCTGCTCCTTCCTGCCCACCGTAGAGGGAGGGCGTGGCCTAGAGTTCCAATGGATTTCCCTGCTCTGTGCCACACTTACTGCCACTTCCCAGGAGGTGATGTATGGAGGTGGCAGTAGGCCCAGAGAAGTGGCGGTAAATACCCAAATGGAGGAAAGGGGTATTATCGTGGCCTCTTCTTCTGAATTATACATCAAGCACCAGATCACAAAGAATTCGGGGACTGCATGTGGCCACAGTTTGTAGTTTGGACACATTTGCCTTAGCTCCCTTAGTCTTAAAAACCAATCTTCGTGTCACTTTACCAATTCTCAATTTACCTTTACTTATTGAATATATTTAAGTTGGAGGTAGACAGATTTCTGAAAAATAAGGAAGTCAAGGGTTATGGGGAGAGGGCAGGGAAGTGGAACTGAGGCCATGATCTTATTGAATGGTGAAGCAGGCTCGAGGGGCAAATAGCCTACTTCTGCTCCTATTTCTTATGTTCTTATGTTCCACTCTTTTCTACCTTGGTACTGCTCTGTATGATAAAAGCAGAATTTTTGTCCTACAATAAGATATTCACTTTATGCAACATAAAATATGTGTTCTAGAAATAATTAGAGTTAAGATGGAAACTATTTTTTTCTATTAAACTACAAGATAGAGGCCGGGCTGCAGCAATCTGTGAGACTGGAGGCAGCATCTTTGATCTGCTGATAAGCCAGGATGTGGAAACTTTATCCACATTGGTCTAGCTTAATCAAATGTTAACAGATATGCAAACTTGTGAACAGATACTGATCATGTGATTCTATATACAGAAAACATTGTCTCTTTGAACTTGATTCACAGTTCTTTAGTTAGGGCTGGGATATTTACTGCAGACTATATTCCATATCTTCAGTTCAGTGACTAATTTTAGAAATCAGTTTTTTAGTTAGATCTAGTTTCTGGAATTGACTTTCAGACGCTGTACAGTGGGCAGGAATATCACCCAACCACATGCAAGCATCACTTTGAGAGGCCTATGAAAGACTGTTTCCTCCAAAGTCTTACAAATGAAAAGGAGTAAAATTTATCATTTTAAATAGACCTCCCTCAGGTGCTCCAGACACATTGATCTAGAAATTCGGCCATATAGCACTTACTAAGCCCCTAATATGGCAGGCAGGAAGCGCACACATATGTGTGTTGCCCCTCATTTGGGAATGGATTAAAAGATCGTCAAATAGATGTTTGGTACTTTGCACATGTAAATGAGGGGCCCAATGCCCATTTGTGGCCCCCACTGCAAGATTGGTTTGCCTGAAGTCAATGGAAATAAAAATCAGGAGAGATGTAAAACGGACTGCCGATTGGCTATCACCCGTTTTACACTATTGCCCAAAGTCCAAGCCGTGCCCCATTAAAGAGGTAAAAGTCTAATTAAAGAAAGAAATGGCTTTTTAAGGCATTAAATTAGAAATGTAACAAATTGAATACAATGAAACTTCAACATCTTGGAGTTCATTATGGATGTGCTTTTTATTATCTCACTATTGAATATGTGTCACAGGAAAGGCATTTAGGGTTCAACAAAAAAAATGAAAGTTCAAATCTGTTGATCACTGTCTGGGCTTTTTATATTTCAATGTACAGGACTGGTTTTTCTTAAAAATGTTACACATTAAAATTAAAGAGCAAAATGTGAACACATGATTTGCCATAAAGGTTTGATCTCCTTTATTTTACACCTTCACCACACCACTCCTAGATATGTGTGTACTGATTGCCTTTGTCAGTTTATAATATCATTACATTCATTTCCATGTCTATAGGCTTTGCAATCATTAAACAATTAGGTTACTGTTACTTATTGATAAGTATGTCATTGCTGATTACCTGTGAATGATGCACAAATAATGTTCAGCTTTCCACACCTTATGCCATTTCTTAAATATGAATCAGTGTAACTTTACATATTATTTTATTCAATCATATCTCGCATTATGCCAGGCACAGCTTTATCCATAAGGACACCAAAATACTCATTTACTGTAAGAAGACAAGAGGGTAGAATTTCCAATCAATGTGGTTCACATCTGTATGCTTAACACCCTTGTATTATCTTCTCTTGAGAAAACAATCATTTATCGAACATGTCTGCATTATGAATCTCTTTCAAAACTGCCAAAGAGAAAAAATATGTTAAATTTAATAGTTCTTTTTAACTGCTTTTCATTCTGATGTTTCCCCTTTAAAGTGTGACACTAAGCTTAGAGCTGGCGGAGTTGATGAAAAGGATGCTGTGAGATCCCATCTTGTTTTATTCATTCTTTGGCAAAGCCATCATTTATTGCTGATCCCTAGCTGTCCTTGAGACAGTGGTGGTGGGCCTTTTTATTGAATCACTGTAGTCCAAGTGAGTTCCAAGATTTTGACCCAGCGACGGTGAAGGAATTAACTTCAGTTTTACTACAGCACCTTCAGTACCACAATCGCTTAAATGCTGCCTTGATGGCAAGGGCAGTCGCTTTCATTTCACCTCTGGAATGCAGCTCTTTTGTCTGTGTTTGGATCAAGGTTGTAATGAGGCCTGGAGCCAAGTTCCTGGCAAAACACAAACTGAGGACTGGTGAGCAGGTTAATGGTGAATAAGTGTCACTTGATAGCTCTATTTGAGGACCCGGTTGATGATTTGCTGATGATTGGAAGTAGGCTGATGGGTCGCTAATTGGTTATGTTAGATATGTCCTGCTTACTCTAGATAGGAGATACCTGTGCAATTTACCATATTCTTGGGTAGAAATAGCTCTACTGGAAAAGCTTAGCTATGGGTGCAGCTAGCTCTGGAGCACAGGTCTTCAGCACTACTGCTGGGATATTGTCAGGGCCTTCTTAATGTCACGTGGAGTGAATCAAAATGGCTGAAGACTGGCATCTGTGATGATGGGGACCTCAGGAGGAGATGGAGAATGATTATCCACTCGGCACTTCTAGTTGAAATTGGTTGCAAACAGTCTTTTGCACTCAGGTGCTGAGCTCCACCATTGTGAGGATGGGGGTGTTCATGGCACCTTCATCTCCTGTTAGTTGTTTGATTGTCAGGAATGGTGGTGAACATTAAGCACCTAATGGGGGGGGGGGGGGGGTGCGGGGTTCATTAACATGCCCATTCTCAATGATGGCACAGCCCAGCACATGTGTTGCGTAATTGTCCATCACCATCTTGTCCTGGCAGTACTGGCAGGTGTTGTTCCAGGCCGGCAGTGACAAAATTGACAACTGTTGTAATGGTCTCTTCAAGAGATACTGTCAAATAAAGCTGAGAGTACAGGATTCTAACTGTGTGAGTGAGGTAATGTTTATGCCTATATGGGAACAAGTAAGAAGGGGGGCAAAAGATGAAAACTGGATGATTCTAGCTCTTAGTTTGGGGATGACTACGTCTTCACCTTAGTCTTCCGATGCTGTTGGTGAACATGGTTCCCCAGGGTGGTGTTTTAAAAGGGAATCAAAGGCTTACAATTGCAGACTTCTCCAGTTTGGTTCTGTTACCTGTATCAGGTACCATCTTGTCATGCAAACAGAGAAGTAATTTTTATATGTTGTAAGTTGAAGGAGCACATTTAGTGACAGACATGTGCTTCAGGTGCAGCCCATCCTCAGGCTCATTAGATGAGCAGGCATCATGCAGCTGGGCTGTGATGGTGTGCTTTTATGTGTGAAGCACTTTGAAGTTGTGAGCGTGTCAAATTACATGAATACAGTGGGCCAGAAATTGCAGCCGGACGCTTCCGACCAAAATTATTTTAATGAAAGTACCTGGTGGTAGGGGTGGAACGAGCACTTCTGCTCCAAAATGCGCAGCCTAGCACAGAGGCCCAAACATCCCAGGATTGTACGCTCATCCTGAGATCACGTGGGCCTGGACCACCAATGAACATGGAGTATTTTCACTGATAGTAATGGAAATTCGGTTTGTACGAACCTCCCATTACTATCAATGAGAATACCCCCAAAAACACAGAAATACAAAACATAAATGAAACAAATACCTCACACATTTAAAATTAATTGAAATTAAATTAAATTAAGGGACCGAAATTTCCCACCACTGGAAACGGGGGATATGGGGATATGGGGGTATGCACCCCATTTCTAGTGTTTTCTCCGCCGCGGTGGAGGCGGTGGCCTCTTGAGCGAAATTCCGCTCTTTGGCTTTTTCCCGGCGGACCGGCAGTCAATCATAATGGGGGCGGATATGCGCCGGTGAGCACACGAGAGGGGCGGAAGTTGGGGGGGGCGGGCGGAGTGGCCGCCGCTGTCACTCATCAGCGTAGCGCTGATGACGTCATCGCGGCGCCGCGTCACCACGGCTCTCCCCTTCACTTAAGGAGAAGAGCCTGCGTGATTTTTAAAGTTCAGTCCACTGTTTCGGCCGGGCCAGCGGCCTGGCACCCAAGAGGGGGTTCCAGGCTGCCTGTTGGCGGCCCAGCCGAATTCGGGGAGCATAATTGTCGGCCCAACATGGCAGTCGGCCAACAAAAAAAAGCATAGCGACAGCGCATCCTCCCCTTTAACGGGAGCCGCAACGCCATTTTAGAAGGCCACAGCCCCGCTGCACCGCCTGAGAAAAATAGCTTTTAGCACTGCCCGACTGGAGGAAGATTTTCTCGGCGGAATTTCGCCATCGGCGGGGTGTGGGGGGGGGGCAAATATCAGTAGTGCGCGCTCTGATGATGCACTTAGGATGGATCGGTAGCAGCAGAGCAGTAAGTAGGGAGCGGGTCACCACCGGGATACTGCAGGAGCTGAATTTTAAAAATGGTGGCCATTACACTCCACAACATAGCCGCCGATTTCTGGTGTTAACAGGCCTTAAGGAAAGGGGCAATTTCAGCCCCTAAACATTTTAATAGGGTTAAAAATAAACTTGCCTCAATGGATAGGGTTTTAAATATAAAATGTAGTGATAAAATGTAATTTTTCTATCTTTTAAAATTCTTACGCTGGTAAAAGCAGGCCTTACGTAAGAGTTTTAAGGACATTCGCTGGGCAGGAGTCCAAATCTCCGCCCGCGAAGGCCCTTCTCCTGGGGATGCATGCGATCTGTCAAAAGAAATTTTGACAGATCGCAAGTGCCAGGTTTAGACGCATATGCTTGGCGAGCCTAAACCCAGAACTTAAGGGGCCTCTTCAGGTGCGTGCGCACTTGGAGAGGCCACAATTTGTGGCCCAATATACATGAACTTTAAAGTTATGTAAGGGTTTATCATGAGAAAATTCAACAACAGGTTGCCTAGCAACATTTTATGGCACGTGTATCTGGACAATATACCTGGTAAATTATACTGTTGGGTCGGGTTACCTTGGCTGCCACTTACCTTTCAGTGATCTCATTCTTTTTAAATTACCCTGATCAAAATCCACCATAGACATTTCATTTTTCAGGCAGTACATCGCTGATTTCAATTTGTCTGCAGCAGTATTCAAGTACTTTTATGTACAAAATAGTAAATAACTTTGAGATCAAGGTAAAGATACGTGAACCAACAAAATGTCAGATGGCAAAAAACAGAAACTTGTAGACCTGTGAATTATACTGTTGAGAAGGCAGCGAGTGTTTAGGCAGATTCAGCCTTATACTTTGTGAGACTCTGGGGAGAAAGTTCCGGTCGGAGGCTTCCTTCGTACAAACGTCTCCGACCTGAAAAAAATCTACGAAAATACCTGGTGGTCCCGGAGGAATGTAAGATCCCGGTCGGAGGCTTAGATTCGCTGTGCAGCGTACGGGGAGATGTCTTTCAGGTACATACGTACATGCTGGAGTCACGTGGGCCTGGATCACCAATCATTATGCAGTATTCTCATTGATAAAAATGGGAGCTCTGTTTGTACAGACTCCCATTACTACCAATAAGAAAAAACCCTAAAACACCGAAACACAGCATAATAAATAAAACACCTCACATATTTAAAATTAAATGTAATTAAATGTTTTAGAAAATAAAAATATTTTTTGGAATTTTTTTAATGTGTTTTAATAGTGTTAAAAAATAAACTTACCTTAATGGACAAGGTTTTTAATATAAAAATGAGTGTTTAAATTTCATTTTTATATATTTTAAAACTCTTACGCTGGTAAAAGTAAGCTGTGCCAATCGTAAAAGTTTGAAGGACATTTGCTGGGCATGAGTTGGGCAAATAACTCATTCTCTGCCATGCAGATGTCCTTCCCCTGGGGATGTGAAGGATCTGTCAAGAGAAAGATTAGAAAAGCCGCTTTTTGGCGCGTGCGCATCACGTCTCAAAAATCAGCTTTTGCGAGGCCTCGCCGGGTCCGTGCGCATTTCGTACAGACGCGGCGAGGCGGAATTTTCGGCCCAATAAGACCGTGATTTTGCTGACCTCAGCGGATCCATGAAAGGCGACGTCGGTCGCGGGTCCTGACCCTCTTGCTGGCTCCAGCCCGCTGTCTGAAATGAATTTACCTTGATTGGGCTCGTTAAGACCTCCAGCGCATTTCCCGGTCAATTAGAGGAAGCAAGTCTGGTGACATCATTTGATGTCGTGTCATCAGCCGATTTCCTTAAAGGGACCATGATCAAATTTACTTTGACAGTTGTGCTGTCAGTGTTCTACAGCATTGAGGTGCTGCAAACACTGACAAACACTGCAATGTTTATGGAGGGAGCCACAGCACGCAGTGCGATCCTCTCCCCTTCCCATGGGCGGAACAGACCTCCCCAGATCAACACAGCCTAATTGCATATTGCAGAGGAGGGCACAAGCAGGGATGTGGTCAGGAGAACCTGGGTGCAGTGTCACAAATGTTTCAATGATCTCAGAATGTTAGTACAAAGACACGTAGATCACAAAACATTAGTACAAAGACACACTCAACCTCATCCTGCTATGCCTCTCATCACTTGCACATCACTCTGCCTTCCCAACCCTACTCCTGCACATCCTTACTCACACCTACTTACCTTGGACCCCGCCACACATCCCTCTCTCTATGTTATCACATCCCCATCTCACTAGCCACCCCTCACACTCATCCTCATCCTAGTGCAATCATACCAACTAACAACACAAAAGGATAGGCACTTGGGTGTTTTATAGAATGTTCATGTAAAGTTTTTGTTAATGTGGTGTCAAACATTGAAATCTCTACTATCAACACTTTGCGTTTTTGAACAGATTAGTGTGCACCTTTGGAAGTGGTGCAGTAAGTTGCAGTGAATTGTGAGACATAAGGGTACCCCTCACAATCGTCATGAGTGTGAAAGGAATGGCTTGGGCATTGTAGAGATGCTTTATGATGCTGGTGTGGGGTGGTGCCAACCTGGTACATCATGTGGCAGCCAGGGTGTACAGCATCAAGTGAAGTAAATCTGGCCATGGTGAGGCCATCCCTGCCCTCCAGGGCCACAATATGGTAGGGTGCTGATGCCCTGTGTCCTGTGCAGCATCAGTTGATTGCGGAGAAGGTTAGTGTTGTTGGTGTGCCTGGTGCTGGTGGTGGGGCTGATTGTGGTGGGATTCTGAGAGTGTAAAGCGCATCCATGTTGATGGAATAGATGGCAGGTGTAGAGATGATAGTAGAGAGGACAGCTGCGATCTGTCAATGGTGAGAGAGGTAACACATGCAGCACGAATTAATTGCGCAGACAGCAATTAACGAATATGATATAATTGGCATTACGGAGACATGGCTCCAGGGTGACCAAGGCTGGGATCTCAACATCCAGGGGTACTCAAGATTCAGGAAGGATAGACAGAAAGGAAAGGTGGGGTGGCGTTGCTGATTAAAGCGGAAATTATCGCAATAGTAAGGAAGGACATTAGCTTGGATGATGTGGAATCTGTATGGGTAGAGCTGCGGAATACCAAAGGGCAGAAAACGCAAGCGGGAGTTGTGTACAGACCACCAAACAGTAGTAGTGAGGTTGGGGACAGCATCAAACAAGAAATTAGGGATGCATGCAATAAGGGTACAGCAGTTATCATGGGCGACTTTAATCTACAGAAAGATTGGGCGAACAAACTGGTAGCAATACGGTGGAGGAGGATTTCCTGAAATGTATTAGGGATGGTTTCCTAGACCAATATGTCGAGGAACCAATGAGAGGGCTGGCCATCCTAGACTGGGTGATGTGTAATAGAAACATAGAAACTAGAAAATAGGTGGAGGAGTAGGCCATTCAGCCCTTCGAGCCTGCACCGCCATTCAACAAGATCATGGCTGATCACCCACCCCAACACCTCCCCCCCACGCCCCCTCCACACCCCCTGACCCCCCCCCCCCCCCCCAGCCGCAAGGACCACTTCCAACTCCCTCCCGAACACATCCAATGAACTGGCATCAACAACTCTCCGCAGCAGGGATCCCCACAGGTCAACAACTTCAACTCCCCGAGTGAAGAAGTCTCTCCCAATCCCAGCCCCAAACAGCCCACCCCCCATCCCAAGACCGTGTGCAAACCCCCCCCCCCCCCCAGGCTCCGGACCCACCCAACACCGGGAACACTCCCCCCGCACCCAACCCACCACATCCCGTCAGAATCCTTCCCAAATGCCGAACACCCCCAGATGTCAAGCCCCTAGCCCCAACCATCCCGGAGCCATGCCCCCGCGATGCCAAGCACACCACATCCACCAACCGCCTTCTGCACAGTCAACCCGTCCACCCCACTCTGAACACTCCCCGCACAGAGGCACAGAGCCCCCAGGCCCGCCCCTCCAACACACTTCGCCCCCCCAGACCTCTGCTGCAATGTGGCCCCTCCTGTCCCCCGCCCTAGGTTTCTCCGCCCCCCACCTCTACCACTCTCCCCTCCATCCCTCGCCCCCGTCTCCCCTCCACTTCCCTCTGTCTCCCCGCATAGGCTCCCATCTTGGGGGCGGTAACCTTCTGGGGCCGGGAATTTTAGCCCCCAGCGTGGAAACATAGAAACATAGAAAATAGGTGCAGGAGTAGGCCATTCGGCCCTTCGAGGCTGCACCACCATTCAATGATTTCATGGCTGAACATGCAACTTCAGGACCCCATTCCTGCTTTCTCGCCATACCCCTTGATCCCCCTAGTAGTAAGGACTACATCTAACTCCTTTTTGAATATATGTAGTGAATTGGCCTCAACAACTTTCTGTGGTAGAGAATTCCATAGGTTCACCACTCTCTGGGTGAAGAAGTTTCTCCTCATCTCGGTCCTAAATGGCTTACCCCTTATCCTTAGACTGTGACCCCTGGTTCTGGACTTCCCCAACATTGGGAACATTCTTCCTGCATCTAACCTGTCTAAACCCGTCAGAATTTTAAACGTTTCTATGAAATCCCCTCTCATTCTTCTGAACTCCAGTGAATACAAGCCCAGTTGATTCCAGTCTTTCTTGATATGTCAGCCCCGCCATCCCGGGAATCAGTCTGGTGAACCTTTGCTGCACTCCCTCAATAGCAAGAATGTCCTTCCTCAAGTTAGGAGACCAAAACTGTACACAATACTCCAGGTGTGGCCTCACCAAGGCCCTGTACAACTGTAGTAACACCTCCCTGCCCATGTACTCAAATTCCCTCACTATGAAGGCCAACATGCCATTTGCTTTCTTAACCGCCTGCTGTACCTGCATGCCAACCTTCAATGGCTGATATACCATGACACCCAGGTCTCGTTGCACCTCCCCTTTTCCTAATCTGTCACCATTCAGATAATAGTCTGTCTCTGTTTTTACAACCAAAGTGGATAACCTCACATTTATCCACATTATACTTCATCTGCCATGCATTTGCCCACTCACCTAACCTATCCAAGTCACTCTGCAGCCTCATAGCAGCCTCCTCGGAGCTCACACTGCTACCCAACTTAGTGTCATCCGCAAATTTGGAGATACTACATTTAATCCCCTCGTCTAAATCATTAATGTACAATGTAAACAGCTGGGGCCCCAGCACAGAACCTTGCGGTACCCCACTAGTCACTGCCTGCCATTCTGAAAAGTCCCCATTTACTCCTACTCTTTGCTTCCTGTCTGACAACCAGTTCTCAATCCATGTCAGCACACTACCCCCAATCCCATGTGCTTTAACTTTGCACATTAATCTCTTGTCTGGGTCCTTGTCGAAAGCCTTCTGAAAGTCCAAATATACCACATCAACTGGTTCTCCCTTGTCCACTCTACTGGAAACATCCTCAAAAAATTCCAGAAGATTTGTCAAGCATGATTTCCCTTTCACAAATCCATGCTGACTTGGACCTATCATGTCACCTCTTTCCAAATGCACTGCTATAACATCCTTGATAATTGATTCCATCATTTTACCCACTACTGATGTCAGGCTGACCTGTCTATAATTCCCTGTTTTCTCTCTCCCTCTTTTTTTAAAAAGTGGGGTTACACTGGCTACCCTCCACTTGATAGGAACTGATCCAGAGTCAATGGAATGTTGGAAAATGACTGTCAATGCATCCGCTATTTCCAAGGCCACCTCCTTAAGTACTCTGGCATGCAGTCCATCAGGCCCTGGGGATTTATCGGCCTTCAATCCCATCAATTTCCCCAACACAATTTCCCGACTAATAAGGATTTCCCTCAGTTCCTCCTTCTTACTAGACCCTCTGGCCCCTTTTATATCCGAAAGGTTGTTTGTGTCCTCCTTAGTGAATACCGAACCAAAGTACTTGTTCAATTGGTCTGCCATTTCTTTGTTCCCCTTTATACATCCCCTGCAGGGGACCTACGTTTGTCTTTACTAACCTTTTTCTCTTTACATATCTATAGAAACTTTTGCAGTACGTCTTAATGTCCCTGCAAGCTTCCTCTCGTACTCTATTTTCCCTGCCCTAATCAAACCCTTTGTCCTCCTCTGCTGAGTTCTAAATTTCTCCCAGTCCCCAGGTTCACTGCTATTTCTGGCCAATTTGTATGCCACTTCTTTGCCTTTAATACTATCTCTGATTTCCCTTAATAGCCACGGTTGAGCCACCTTCCCTTTTTTATTTTTACGCCAGACAGGGATGTACAATTGTTGTAGTTCATCCATGCGGTCTCTCAATGTCTGCCATTGCCCATCCACAGTCAACCCCTTAAGTATCATTCGCCAATCTATCCTAGCCAATTCACGCCTCATACCTTCAAAGTTACCCTTCTTTAAGTTCTGAACCATGGTCTCTGAATTAGCTGTTTCATTCTCCATCCTAATGTAGAATTCCACCATATTATGGTCACTTTTCCCTAAGGGGCCTCGCACAACGGGATTGTTAATTAATCCTCTCTCATTACATAACACCTAGTATAAGATGGCCTCCCCCCTAGTTGGTTCCTCGACATATTGGTCTAGAAAACCATCCCTTATGCACTCCAGGAAATCCTCTTCCACCGTATTGCTTCCAGTTTGGTCAGCCCAATCTATATGCATATTAAAGTCACCTTTATTGCATGCACCCCTAATTTCCTGTTTGATGCCCTCCCCAACATCACTACTACTGTTTGGAGGTCTGTACACAACTCCCACTAACGTTTTTTGCCCTTTGGTGTTCTGCAGCTCTACCCATATAGATTCCACATCATCCAAGCTAATGTCCTTCCTAACTATTGCATTAATCTCCTCTTTAACCAGCAATGCTACCCCACCTCCTTTTCCTTTTATTCTATCCTTCCTGAATGTTGAATACTCTTGGATGTTGAGTTCCCAGCCCTGATCATCCTGGAGCCACGTCTCTGTAATCTCAATCACATCATATCCGTTAACATCTATTTGCACAGTTAATTCATCCACCTTATTATGGATACTCCTTCAGTGCCTGGTCTCCAGTCGTCTTGGACCCCCCCTGCCACTGGATCAAGGAGCCTCCTCTCGCCCTACTTTATCTCACCCTATCAGCACATCTCTCTATTCCTTTCTCCCTCATCTACTTATCTAGCTTCTCCTTAAATGCATCTACGCTATTTGCCCCAATCACTCTCTGTGGTAGGGAGTTCCACGTTCTAACAATCTCTGAGTAAAGTATCTCCTGAATTCTTCATTGGATTTATTAGTGACTATCTTGTATTTATGGCCCCCTATTTCTAAACTTCCCAACAATTGGAAACATCCTCGCTACGTCTATGCTGCCGAGATATTTGTTGGGCATTTAATTTGTTCAAAATAATGGTCAGCTTACCATGTGATCTCAAATTTGTCCAAATACAATAACACTGTACTAGAATGCACCTGCCCCATATTTCTGTAAATCTCAGGTCGGCACCTGGAACCACATGACAGTGCCTGAACTTCCTGTCCATTCCCCCGCCACCCCTGCTTTTGCACAGAGAGGGTGTTGCAGTACTGCAAACTGAACCTTTAGATTGCCTGTGGACACACACGGAATTCGAAGGCTGTGTCTGGCGATACTGTGGCACTACTTGCTTGTTTTTTTCCCATACCCAGTTCTCACCTTTGCGCAATAACACATGTAGGGGCTTTAAAAGGGTGCTTAACCCCGGTAGGAAGTTACCAAAATAATTGAGGAGTCCCAGAAATGACCGCAGCTCCGTGACATTCTTTGGCCTGGGCGTGTTCCTGATAGCCTCTGTCTTGGCGTCTGTGGGCCGAATGCCATCCTCCACGATCTTTCTCTCCAAAAACTCCACTTCACTTGCCATGAAGATGCATTTCGACCTCTTCAGCCGTAGCCCTACGCAATCCAGTCGCTGGAGGACCTCCTCCAGGTTTTGTAGGTGCTCGGCGGTGTCCCGACCTGTGACCAATTTCTCATCCTGAAAGACCACCATGCGTGGTACCGACTTGAGTAGGCTCTCCATGTTTCTCTGAAAGATCGCTGCAGCCGACCGATTCCAAACGGGCATCTGTTGTAGATGAACAGTCCCTTGTGCATGTTGATGCAGGTGAGGCACTTCGAGCTCCTGCGTCATGTAGGCCGAAGTCAGGTCGAGCTTGGTGAACGTCTTGCCTCTTGCCAGCGTCGCAAATAGGTCGTCTGCCTTAGGTAGCGGGTATTGGTCCTGTAGCGAGAAACGATTAATAGTTACTTTATAATCGCCGCAAATCCTGACCGTGCCATCACTTTTGAGTACTGGAACAATCGGGCTGGCCCACTCGCTGAATTCCGCTGGGGAGATGATGCCCTCGCGTTGCAGCCTGTCCAGCTCGATTTCCACTCTCTCCCTCATCATGTAAGGTACCGCTCGCGCCTTGTGGTGAATGGGTCGTGCCTCTGGGACCAAGTGGATCCGCACCTTCGTCCCAGAAAAGTTTCCAATGCCTAGCTCAAAAAGGGAAGGAAATTTGTTAAGAACCTAAGTACATGAGGCCTCATCGACATGTGAAAGCGCTCGGATGTCATCCAGTTCCAGCGGATTTTGCCCAGCAGGCTCCTTCCAAGCAGTGAGGGGCCATCGCCAAGGACAATCCAGAGTGGCAGTTCGTACACTGTGCCCTCGTAGGTGACCTTGACCGTGGCGCTGCCCAGGACAGTGATAAGCTCTTTGGTGTACGTTCTCAGTTTCGTGTGGATGGGGCTCAGGGCTGGTCTGAATGCCTTGTTGCACCACAATCTCTCAAACATCTTTTTACTCATGATGGATTGGCTCGCGCCAGTGTCCAGTTCCATGGCTACGGGTAAGCCATTCAATTTTATGTTTAGCAAGTCCTGCTCCCACCACAGAATTGGCCTTACCACCCCTCAATGGAAGCGGAGTGCAATTTCCCACACTCCACTTCCTTTGGGGGCAGTTACCGGGACACGACTGGATGCTCCTGTGACAGTGGGAACTGGTGCTCTCCACTCTCCCGTCCTGTGACAGTTGGAACTGGTGCTCTCCACTCTCCGTCATGTGACAGTTGGAACTGGTCCTCTCCACTCTCCCGTCCTGCGACAGTTGGAACTGG
This sequence comes from Pristiophorus japonicus, assembly GCF_044704955.1. NCBI lineage: Eukaryota > Metazoa > Chordata > Chondrichthyes > Pristiophoridae > Pristiophorus > Pristiophorus japonicus. The sequence continues at coordinate 80,632,435 of NC_091987.1, read as the reverse complement.
TGCTCTCCACTCTCCCGTCCTGTGACAGTTGGAACTGGTGCTCTCCACTCTCCCGTTCTGTGAGAGTTGGAGCTGGTGCTCTCTACTCTCCCGTCCTGTGACAGTTGGAACTGGTGCTTTCCACTCTCTCATCCTGTGACAGTTTGAACTGGTGCTCTCCACTCTCCCGTAATGAGAAAGGACTAATTAGCAATCTTGTTGTGCAAGGCCCCTTGAGGAAGAATGACCATAATGTGGTAGAATTCTTTATTAAGATGGAGAGTGACACAGTTAATTCAGAGACGAGGGTCCTGAACTTAGGGAAAGGTAACTTCGATGGTATGAGACGTGAATTGGCTAGAATAGACTGGCAAATGATACTTAAAGGGTTGATGGTGGATAGGCAATGGCAAACATTTAAAGATCACATGGATGAACTTCAACAATTGTACATCCCTGTCTGGAGTAAAAATAAAACGGCTAATGTGGCTCAACCGTGGCTAACAAGGGAAATTAAGGATAGTGTTAAATCCAAAGAAGAGACATATAAATTGGCCAGAAAAAGCAGCAAAACTGAGGACTGGGAGAAATTTAGAATTCAGCAGAGGAAGACAAAGGGTTTAATTAGGAGGGGGAAAATAGAGTATGAGAGGAAGCTTGCAGGGAACATTAAAAACTGACTGCAAAAGCTTCTATAGATATGTGAAGGGAAAAAGATGAGTGAAGACCAACGTAGGTCCCTTGCAGTTAGAATCAGGTGAATTTATAATGGGGAACAAAGAAATGGCAGACCAATTGAAGAAATACTTTGGTTCTGTCTTCACGTAGGAAGACACAAATAACCTTCCGGAAATACTAGGGAACCGAGGGTCTAGTGAGAAGGAGGAACTGAAGGACCTCCTTATTAGTCAGGAAATTGTGTTAGGGAAATTGATGGGATTGAAGGCCGATAAATCCCCAGAGCCTGATAGTCTGCATCCCAGAGTATTTAAGGAAGTGACCCTAGAAGTAGTGGATGCATTGGTGATCATTTTCCAACAGTCTTTCGACTGTGGATCAGTTCCTATGGAATGCAGGGTAGCTAATATAACGCCACTTTTTAAGAAAGGAGGGAGTGAGTAAACGGGGAATTATAGATCGGTTAGCCTGACATCAGTAGTGGGGAAAATGTTGGAATCAGTTATTAAAGATGAAATAGCAGTGCATTTAGAAAGCTGTGACAGGATTGGTCCAAGTCAGTATGAATTTATGAAAGGGAAATCATGCTTGACAAATCTTCTAGAATTTTTTGAGGATGTAACTAGTAGAGTGGACAAGGGAGAACCAGTGGATGTAGTGTATTTGGACTTTCAAAAGGCTTTTGACAAGGTCCCACACAAGAAATTGGTGTGCACAATTAAAGCACATGGTATTGGGGGTAATGTATTGACATGGATAAAGAACTGGTTGGCAGACAGGAAGCAGAGAGTCAGGATAAACGGGTCCTTTTCAGAATGGCAGGCAGTGACTAGTGGAGTGCCGCAGGGCTCAGTGCTGGGACCCCAGCTATTTACAATATACATCAATGATTTAGATGAAGGAATTGAGTGTAATATCTCCAAGTTTGCAGATGACACTAAGCTGGATGGTGGTGTGAGCTGTGAGGAGGATGCTAAGAGGCTGCAGGGTGACTTGGACAGGTTAGGTGAGTGGGCAAATGCATGGCAGATGCAGTATAATGTGGATTAATGTGAGGTTATCCACTTTGGTGGTAAAAGCACGAAAGCAGAATATTATCTGAATGGCAGCAGATTAGGAAAAGGGGAGGTACAATGAGACCTGGTGTCATGGTATATCAGTCATTGAAAGTTGGCATGCAGGTACTGCAGGCGGTGAAGAAGGCAAATGGCATGTTGGCCTTCATAGCTAGTGATACGTTCTTACTACACAGTATAAATGCACACGAGGCCCATGCTTGAGAGAAGGTCAGTCTGTGACCTGTCCTTTATTCCTTAGCACTCAAGTGATGAGGGTGGGTGGAGCTTCCCCTTTTATACCTGAAGGTCCAGGTTAGGAGTGTCTCCCACCTAGTGGTCAGTGTTCTCACGGGTACAACTTAGGTCAGTTTATACATGGGTTACAATGCTGGTTGAATACATGACATCACCTCCCCCCTCAAAGTCTTATTGGGATAACAGGTTGAGTCTCTCTGGTGGTTTACGCTCCCTTGTAGAGCGCCTGAGTTGGGGCTCCGGTTGTTGGGCGCTGCCTGAGTGTCTGCTGTTTGCAGTGCCTCAGGCCTGTCCGGACTGCCCACAGTGACTGGGCTCTCCTCCCTTTGGTTCCGGTGTTCGGTCACCTGTGGTGGAGTGAACTCTATATCGTGTTCTTCCTCTGCTTCTTCTGTGGGGTTGCTGAACTTCCTTTTTGTTTGATCCACATGTTTGCGGCAGATTTGTCCATTGGTAAGTTTAACTACCAGAATCCTATTTCCCTCTTTGGCAACCATAGTGCCTGCGAGCCATTTGGGCCCTGCAGCGTAGTTGAGGACAAAAACAGGATCATTTACATCAATACATCGCGCCCTCGCATTCCTGTCATGGTAGTGATATTGTGACTGGCGCCTGCTCTCGACAATTTCTTTCATGGTGGGGTGTATAAGGGATAATCGGGTTTTGAGTGTCCTTTCCATTAGTAGCTCTGCGGGTAGAACCCCTGTGAGCGAGTGTGGTCGGGATCTATAGGCTAACAGGAGGCATGATAAGCGGGTTTGTAGGGAACCCCCTTGGAATCTGAGCATCCCCTGTTTGATTATCTGCACTGCTCGTTCTGCCTGGCCGTTTGAGGCCGGCTTGAACGGTGCCGTTCTAACATGGTTAATTCCATTGCCTGCCATGAAGTCCTGGAATTCAGTGCTTGTGAAGCACGGGCCATTGTCGCTGACCAAGATGTCCGGTAGACCGTGGGCGGCGAACATTGCCCGTAGACTTTCTACCGTGGCAGAGGATGTGCTTGAATTTAAAATGTCACACTCGATCCATTTGGAGTAGGCGTCTACTACAACCAAAAACATTTTCCCCATGAAAGGACCTGCGTAGTCCACATGGATGCGTGACCAAGGCTTGGCGGGCCATGGCCAGGGGCTAAGGGGGGGCTTCCCTGGGCGCATGGCCCAGCTGGACACACGTGTTGCACCTGCGAACACAAAGTTCCAGATCTGCGTCTATCCCTGGCCACCAAACGTGTGACCTGGCAATTGCCTTCATCGTGACAATGCCCGGGTGCCCATTGTGGAGTTCTCTGATGAACACCTCTCTGCCCATCTGGGGCATGACTACGCGGTTTCCCCACAGTAGGCAATCGGCCTGAATCGAGAGTTCATCCTTGCGCCTGTGAAATGGTTTAAATTTCTCAGGGCATGCCCTGTACGTGGCTGCCCAGTCCCCATTCAGGACACATTTCCTGACTAGAGACAATAGCGGGTCTCTATTTGTCCAGACTTTAATCTGACGGGCTGTCACGGGTGAGCCTTCGCTTCCGAAAGCTTCAACAGCCATGACCATCTCAGCACCATGCTCGGTAGCCCCCTCAGTGGTGGCTAGTGGGAGCCTGCTGAGTGCATCGGCGCAGTTTTCGGTGCCCGGTCTGTGCCGAATTGTGTAGTCATAGGCAGCTAACGTGAGTGCCCACCTCTGTATGCGGGCTGATGCATTTGCATTTATGGCCTTGTTGTCGGCCAAAAGGGACGTTAGGGGTTTGTGATCTGTCTCCAGCTCAAATTTCCTGCCAAACAGGTACTGGTGCATTTTCTTTACCGTATTTACACATGCGAGCGCCTCCTTTTCTACCATCCCGTAGCCCCTTTCTGCCTGGGACAGACTCCTGGAGGCATAAGCTACCGGCTGTAACTGACCCTTGGCATTGACATGCTGCAACACACACCTGACACCATAGGACGACGCATCGCACGTTAACACAGTTTCTTACATGGGTCATATGGCGTTAACAGATTGTTGGAACATAACAAATTGCGTGCTCTATTAAAAGCCCTTTCCTGGCTGTCCCCCCAGACCCATTCGCGACCTTTGCGTAGGAGCACGTGTAGCGGCTCTAGCAGCGTGCTCAATTTGGGAAGAAAGTTACCAAAATAGTTCAGGAGCCCCAGGAACGAACGCAGCTCCATCGTGTTACGGGATCTGGGTGCTCTCTGGATCGCTTCCATCTTGGATGCAGTAGGGCTGATCCCGTCTGCTGCTACCCTCATCCCCAGGAATTCTACCTCTGGAGCTAGGAAGACGCACTTCACCTTTTTCAGTCGCAGACCTACCCGGTCCAGTCTGCATAGCACCTCCTTCAGATTGTGGAGGTGTTCTTCAGTTTCGTAACCCGTAATGAGGATGTCGTCCTGAAAAACCACCGTCCCTGGAATCGACTTGAGGAGGCTTTCCATATTTCGTTGGAAGATCGCGGCGGCCGAGCGAATCCCGAACGGACATCTGTTGTACTCAAACAACCCCTTGTGTGTTGTGATGGTGGTCAGCTTCTTCGACTCACTCGCCAGCTCCTAGGTCATGTAAGCTGAGGTCAGGTCCAATTTTGAAAAAAGTTTGCCACCGGATAGCGTCGCAAAGAGGTCCTCCGCTCTCGGTAGCGGGTACTGGTCTTGGAGTGACACCCGATTGATGGTGGCCTTGTAATCGCCACATATCCTGACCGACCCATCCGCCTTGAGCACCGGCACAATCGGGCTCGCCCAGTCACTGAATTCGACTGGCGAGATGATGCCTTCCCTCAACAGGCGGTCCAATTCGCCTTCTATCTTTTCCCGCATCACGTACGGCACCGCTCTGGCCTTGTGGTGTACTGGTCTGGCGTCCGGGTTTATGTGAATCACTACCTTGGCCCCCATGAAAGTGCCAATTTTGGGTTGAAATAATGAGTCAAATTTGTCCAGGATCTGTGAGCATGATACTCGCTCCACAGAGGAAATTGATTTGACATCGCCCCATTTCCAGTTCATGACAGCAAGCCAACTCCTCCCCAGTAGTGCGGGACCGTCCCCTGGGACAATCCAGAGTGGCAACCTGTTCCCCCAATCTTTGTGGGTCACGACTACCGTGGCGCTGCCTAGCACCGGAATGATCTGCTTTGTGTAAGTCCGTAGCTGTGCGTCAATCGCCGATAATTTTGGCCTCCTGACCTTGGATGCCCACAATTTTTCGAACTGTTAGATACCCATTAGGGACTGGCTGGCACCCGTGTCTAACTCCATTGATATTGGGATGCCATTGAGGAGCACTTTCATCATTATCGATGGCGTCCTGGTGTATGAACTGTATACGTGCTCCACATGAACTCGCTGAACTTCAGCTTCCAGCGATTTCCCCCAGTGTCCATTTCTGCAATTTCTGCAGGTATTTTGCTCATCTCTGCAAACTCCGGCTGAATGTATGCCTTCACGTCTCCAGCAAGAGTTGCGGTTTGAAACAAAAGGTCCCTTGCCAGTCGATCGTCCCTGACTGCCCCTGTTATTGTCCTTGAGTGCACCATTAACAGGTGTTGATGGCCCCATTACTGGCCGCATTGTCCCTTGCAATGGCATGAATCGCTGTTCAGCTTGCCATTGTCTCTGTCGAACTCCCCCTCTGGGTTTGACTACATGTTGGGGCATGCCTGACTGCCCTTGTCTGCCTGGAGAATTGTGTGCTGCTTTAACAATGTTGAATCTCTGTCCCAACCATTCCTTAACACAGTACCTCTCGTCTGTTCTGCTAGTGGCCATGCTCGCGTGGTTTAAATCCCAGTTTCTTGTCGCCATTGATACGTCCTTACTACACAGTATAAATGCACACGAGGTCCATGCTTGAGAGAAGGTCAGTCTGTGACCTGTCCTTTATTCCTTAGCACTCAAGTGATGAGGGTGGGTGGAGCTTCCCCTTTTATACCTGAAGGTCCAGGTTAGGAGTGTCTCCCACCTTGTGGTCAGTGTTCTCACGGTGTACAACTTAGGTCAGTTTATACATGGGTTACAATGCTGGTTGAATACATGACAGCTAGGGGATTTGAGTATAAGAGCAGGGAAGTTTTACTGCAGTTGTACAGGGCCTTGGTGAGGCCTCACCTGGAATATTGTGTTCAGTTTTGGTCTCCTAATCTGAGGAAGGACGTTCTTGCTATTGAGAGGGTGCAGCGAAAGTTCAGCAGACTGATTCTAGGGATGGCAGGACTAACATATGAGGAGAGGCTGGATCGATTGGGCCTGTATTCATTGGAGTTTAGAAGGATGAGAGGGGATCTCATAGAAACATATAAAATTCTGACGGGACTGGACAGGTTAGATGCAGGAGGAATGTTCCCAATGTTGGAGAAGTCCAGAACCAGGGGACACAGTCTAAGGATAGAGGGGTAAGCCATTTAGGACTGAGATGAGGAGAAACTTCTTCATTCAGAGAGTTGTTAACCTGTGGAATTATTTACCACAGAGAATTGTGGATGCCAGTTTGTTGGATATATTCAAGAGGGAGTTAGATATGGCCCTTACAGCTAAAGGGATCAAGGGGTATGGAGAGAAAGCAGGAATGGGGTACTGAGGTGGTGATCAACCACAATCTTATTGAATGGTGGTGCAGGCTCAAAGGGCAGAATGGCCTACTCCTGCACCTATTTTCTATGTTTCTATGGTGATTCTGTTATGGAAATGCACTAAGAGCTTGTGGCTGAGGGAAGATATCGCTGTAAGGTGGGAGCTTTTACTTTACATTTGAACCTGATACAATGGCCGCTGAACTCCCACCTCAGGTTAAAAGAGGTGATCCCCGAACAACGAGGACCCCATAGGTAAACACGTAAAATCAAAAAGTTAGCTCAAATGTATTCTTAATGATCTCTAAATAAGGTCATAAATTCCTGAATCGGATCCCCTGCCACTGCGTGTCGGGTCTGCTCAACCCTGATAGACCCCACATCAGGGAAAGGCGCGTGTGGCGGGGTCCCGACCCGCTGGGAAGAAAAACACTTTCCCACCTGACCTGCCACCGATCACATCCGCTGACCCTCGCAAAATCTCGGCCTGTGCCTCATGAGATTTGGGACACTTCAACCTTAATTTATAAATATAGTTCAACATTTCCCTGACCTTTGTCTCAGGTGATGCCTATTCCCTGATTCCAACAGTCAGGAAAAAGGAGTGGAGATTGTTTAAACTGGGTCTCTGTCCCCTTTCAGTAGCATTTCCAGATCTTTCTCTAAGAGGAGGAAGAGGTGCTGCCCTGCAATGGTTGCAGACACTGATGTAAATGAGATGGGATGGGATCTTCCCAGCCTCATGCCTCCATTTTCTATGGTTGTGGTACAGGGGTGCACAGATACAGGGGCATCACAAGAAATTCACTATGGACCTTGTGGCAAGATCCCCCTCAAATCAGAGGGGCTTAGGGGGCTCGGCAGCAGGGGAAGAGGTGCAGAAGTTGGTGGGAAACTTTTTGAGAGAATGGTGACTTTTTTTCAGGCTCGGATGCCTTCTGGCAGCTATTCTCCAACAGTAACGAGAAGATCCCAAGGACAGTCATCAGGACTGTTAGCTGCAGTCGTTTTCTGCCCCCATTTTCCTCTGCAAGGCCCTACCTTGTGACAAGCCTGCACTACAGTGTGACTGTGCCATGCTAATGACCTCTTATGCCAAATTGAGGTACAGTGCGGCCTTGACAGTCACAACGCACCACAGGCATGTTGTACCTGTGCAGTGGAGGGGGTTAGGAAATTTGGCCTAATTGGCCCAATTTTTCTGGGGACCCTGTGCCCGGTCAATGAACAGACACAGCACATTGTAACTGTGTTGTGCTTTCCAGGTCTTGAAATTCCCAAACTTGGTGAACCGGGTCCATTATCATGGCCTGGTCACACCCTCAGCACCAGTCCACATCCTGGCAGGGCGTCACGTCATGAACTGGGACAGGAACGTTGACCGCTGTTGCAACAGCAGCCAAGAAAGCCTGCTCGTGTGGGAATTGCCCCTCCCAGCTCATTTCCATTCTGTTGCAGGCATAGACCGACATCAACCCCTTTGATGAAGGCCTGGAAATCCCAAGGCAACATAAAGGGATAAAGACTTGGCATCATGGATCCCTTTTATCTTAAATTCTGCACCCTTGGAATAGGCATTCCACTAGTCAACCCCAAATACATTCCTTTATATATTAAAATAATTTATCACTGAAATGAATTTATTACTGAAGTAAATTTCAGAAAAACACTGACCGAACTCTTACTGATTAAAATGACTTTAGTATTGTTCTTAATCAGCCACCCATCCCACCAGGTTAAAGTGATGTTGCTGTAGTGTATGTAGGCACCTTTAGTAATGACTCCACGAGGCAGCGTATGATACTTAAACTGTGTAGACTGTAGTCCTTTATTTGCAGCTCCTCGAGTGAGGACACCAAGCTGTGAGCTCCCATTTATACTGGGTTACCTGCAGTGTGCAGGTAACCCTTAGGTCTCCAGCAGCAGCACCCTCTGGTGTACAGGTAAGGTGTGCACAGGGTAAAGGTACATTCAGTGTTACATAACAATGTTACAGACTTCACACAACAAACAAGCATGCATATATAACAACACTCCCCCCTGAGCATTTTTAATATCCTTATGTCATGACCTGGGGAGGTGATCAGTGGTGGGCTATGGGAGGTTGTGGTGAGGGTTGTGTGGGTGCCAGGTGTGATCCCTGTGCTTGAGGCTGGCCTCATATGTTTCCCCTCCCTCACACACAGACCATGTGGGTGTTACTGTTGTGGGATCCCTCAGGGGGCTGGCACAGCAGCAGTAGGTAGGGTGCATACTGTAGATGTAGGTAATTGTGTGGTGGTGGGCAGGGCCACAGTAAGGCTAGTCTGGTGCAGGTTGCCAGTGGTGGTGATGGCTGTGCTGCCCATTGACCACTGTCCCTGTAGTGGGTCTGCTCCCATTGGGTGTGTGTGTGTCCTTCCAGGGGCATCACATTTGTTCCAAAGGTCCAGGCTACATAGTCAGGTAGCCCGCTGGACCTGGGGGTCTCCCACAGGGGGATTCCTCTGGTATCAGCATGGTCCCTGTAGAACCCAATGTCCTTTAGCAGTGTCCTACCTGTATACATGACACCTTGGCTCTGATCACACATAGTCAAGCCTACATTACAAATTACAGCATTTGCATCACTTTTGGGTGTCATAGTCTCACCAGACATGGTTACATTAGGCATTTCAAACTCTCTGTCATAATTATCAAACATAACAAACTTGTTGTTAACCTTACTTGCACAAGCATTCATCTCATTAGTCACATTAGTTACACCAGCATCACAATTCATGGTTACATTGCATACATTATCATACTTGCACCCTTTTATTGCATCTTTAGCTTTAAAGTCCTTGTCCTCATTTCGTTGAAACTGTCCCTTTAAATTTCTGTGGTTACCGGTCTCCTTTAAGGGAGCCTTCCAATCCGATTGGCCGCTCGGTGCCACGTGTCACTCCTCCAATGCTGCCCCTCGTGGTATGGTCGCAGCCATTTTGATTGCAGGTTCTTCTCCTCGTGGTGTGGCCGCCATCTTCTGTCTCTCCTTCAGGTAGGCTGTGGTGGTCTTTTCTTCCACAGGTTCAGCCCTGGACATCGGGAATCCACTTCTTTCGACGATGTTCACTTCTTGGAGTCCTGCCCCGGCCCGGAAAGTGGAGTTTGGATTTTTGGACTTGAAGATTTCGCGCGACGTTGTGGAGTCATCGCTGCGCAGTTGAGCTGGACGGTGGGATCTCTGGATGCAGCGATGGATCCATGTTTGCTGTCGATTGCTGGAGCCCGGAGGCCATCACCGCTTCGATCGACTTGGACTGGGTTTATCCAATTCCTACCTAGCAGCATGGGAGCGTCGCCGGCTATGATCCACAAGGGGAGTTTGTTCAACACGCCACCCTGGGAGATCTGGAAGTCCATGCTGCCAACGACCGGGATTTTACCTTTGGTATAGGTGAGCAGCTTCGCTTGGTCAGGATGCAGTTTTGGTCGATTGGCGGGATTTATCCAAAGTTTTTCAAAGGTCGTTTGGCTCATCACAGACTGGCTCACCCCTGTGTCGATCTCCATAGAAACTGGGACCCCGTTGACATCTACTTCCATCGTCCACAGAGAACTTTCGGTGGAGCAGGTATAGATTCCATACTCTTCTTCCAGGGTTTGAGCAGCTTCATCTTCATCGGGGACAGAGCCCCGATGATCAGCCAACTCATCAGAGACATGGTGAGTACAGCTTTTTCTGCACATTCATTGAAGGTGCCCTTTCTGTTTGCAGCCTTTGCATGCATAGTCTTTGTAGTAGCACTGGTGGGCTCTGTGGTTTCCTCCACAGTGCCAGCACAGAGCCATTCGGTTTACCCCATGTGGCAGACTCAAAGTTGCTGGACTCGGGGCAGCATTCCTGCCTTTCGAAGTATCCATGTGGTGCACTGCGCTCGCTGGTTTAGATTCCTGGGTCAGTATTCGCCTGGAGTCGCCGGCCGAAACCATGTAGGCCTGGCTCACTTGAATTGCTTTCTGCAGGGTGACCATGATGTCGGTAGAGAGCAACTTGTGCAGGAGGCCCTCGTAGTCGATTCCAACGACGAATATGTCCCTTAGTGCTTAATTAAGGTGGTCTCCAAAATCCACAGTGCAGCTAGTCTTCTTAAGTGTGCAGCATACTTAGTAATTTCTTGGTCCTCGGGTCGCCGGTAAGTGTAGAACCGGTGCCTGTGAGGATGCTTTCTTTCGGCTTTAGTTGCTTCTGTATAAGTGTTACAAGTTCCTCACAGCTTTTGGTGGTTGTCTTCACTGGGGCTAGCAAGTGCCTGATGAGACCATGGATGGTGGCACCACAACTGCTAAGCAGGATGGCCCTGCGCTTGTTCGGTCGTGTAGCCGGTGTGTCCCCATCCAGGTCGTTGGCTAGAAAGAAATGTTACCATCTTTCTACAAAAGCATCCCAATCTTCCCCCTCTGTAAATTGCTGAAAGTTGCTGAGATTCGACATGCTGAGCATATAGTTCGTGACCGCGTATCCTCGTCGCCAGTTGTAATGTATGAAGGCACCTTTAGTAATGACTCCACAAGGCAGGGTATGATACTTAAACTGTGTAGACTGTAGTCCTTTATTTGCAGCTCCTCGAGTGAGGACACCAAGCTGTGAGCTCCCTTTTATACTGGGTTACCTGGTTACCTGCAGTGTGCAGGTAACCCTTAGGTCTCCAGCAGCAGCACCCTCTGGTGTACAGGTAAGATGTGTACAGGGTAAGGGCACATTCAGTGTTACATAACAGTGTTACAGACTTCACACAACAAACAAGCATGCATATATAACAGCTTCCTTTCAGCATGGTTGAATTTTGGTCCATTCGTCCCATTTTTACTATGTTTTTCTCCATGGCCATCAATTTTACTCCCAGCCGCTCCTGCTGCCTCGCTGTAACTTCACTGCAAGTGACGCGTAAACCTGTAGTGAGTTTTTGGACACAATTCCTTTCTCCATTACATCAATGGACTCGCCAATCCCTACACTTTAAATGTGTGATATATTTCTTAAAATAAGGAAGAAGTTTAGTAGCGTATTTCTTGGCACCACCTCAGAACTAGTTGATCGTGGCATTGACTAATGGAGCTGCCTTGAGATTAGACTTACCTGTAGGATTAGATAAGTTCACAATTTCTGGAATTTGATCGCTGACAAAGTGGTAAGTCCACCTTAATTTTTTTAACGTGCAAAGGTTGCTTTATGAGTTTCACAGGCGTGTCAAATAATTCACGTCGTCGTCAAAGAACAAGTAACTAAACGTCAGTGAGCAGTGGAAACGTAACTGAAAAAGTTAAAGAAACTACAGGATAAAGAGCACTGAGAGGAAACTAGAAAATGTAAGTGAACTAGTTTTAAATGTTGCGAAATCTCTGAGCATGTAAAAGTTGTGCCGAGATTTAATCTTTTATGCTGGACTTTGATTTAAAGTGCAGGTTCAGATGACAGATTTACTCCCCAAACTGAACAGATTTGTGATACGGCACAAATTACTTTTCATTTCAATCTCTTTTCTTAACAAATTTCCCCTTTCATCTCCGAAAGCATGACTCCTTGGTCACGTATGGTTATATGTCAAGCCTGATCGGGTCCGCATCTGATGTCCACGCATACACAATTTCCTGAGCCTGCACAGGGATTAAGAGCAAGGGACGATTTTCCCCTCCTGAACCCAGAAACACAGGGACCTATTGCAGCATTCCTATCATCACGTGGTTGAGATCAGCAAATTTCAAACCTGATGTCTTAATGTCCATAGCTCAGCTAGTCACTAGATATACTGATAGTCACTGAGCCATGAGGAGCATTCACAACACAACATAGTTCAGGGACAGTCTTCAGGAATTACCTCAGAAACTCTCCCAATTGTTAAGGCTAGAAACAGATATATATTTAAACAGGTCCTTCTAATTGTGAGATGGAACATGGTATAACGCTCACTGTTCCTCACACACTGATTTACCAACCTTTGATTTGTTAGTATGAGAATGTGCCAAGCAGATACCACATTCTTCGTCACAGAAAGGAACAAAATATCAAAGTGGGAATCATCCCGAGACAGCTGGGCACATCCTGGCAGCTAAATTTAGAATAACAATGTCGCTCACCTGGTTTACTGGGTGCGGAAGATGCCCGATGCACATAACAGCAACAACAACTTGTATTTATATAGCGCTTTTAACATAGTGAAACATCCCAAGGGGCTTCACAGGAGCATTATGAGATTAAACATTTGATACCGAGCCCCATAATGAGAAATTAGGGCGGGTGACTGGTCAAAGAGGTATGTTTTAAGGAGCGTCTTTAAGGAGAAAAGAGAGGTGGAGAGGCGGAGAGGTTTAGGGCGGGAATTCCAGAGCTTGGGGCCTAGGCAACAGAAGGCACGACCACCAATGGTTGAGCGATTATAATCAGGGATGCTCAAGGGCAGAATTAGAGGAGTGCAGACATCTCGGGGTGGGGGGGGGGGGGCGGTGTTGTGGGGCTGGAGGAGATTATAGAGATGGGGAGGGGCAAGGCATTGGAGGGATTTGAAAAAAAAGGATGTGAATTTTGAAATCGAAGCATTGCTTAACTGGAAGCCAATGTAGGTCAACGAGCACTGGAGTGATGGTTGTGTGGGACTTGGTGCGAGTTATGACACGGGCAGCCAAGTTTTGGATCACCTCTAGTTTAGATAGGGTAGAATGTGGGATGCCAGCCAGGAGTGTGATGGAATATTTAAGTCTAGAGGTAACAAAGACATGAAAGAGGGCTTCAGCAGCAGTTGAGCTGAGGCAAGGGTGGAGACGGGCGATGTTACGGAGGTGGAATAGGCGGTCTTAGCTATTTTGCAAATATGTGGTCAAAAGCTCATTTCAGGGTCAAATATGACACCAAGGTTGCAAACAATGTGGTTCAGCCTCAAGACAGAGGTTGGGAACAGGGATGGAGTCAGTGGCTAGGGAACGGAGTTTGTGGTGGGGACTGAAAACAATGGCTTTGGTCTTCCCAATATTTAATTGGAGAAAACTTCTGCTCATCCAGAACTGGTTGCTGGACAAGCAGTCTGACTATGTAGAGACTGTGCAGCAGTTGAGAGAAGTGGTAGTGAGGTAGAGCTATGTGTCATCAGCATACATGCGGAAACGGATGCCGTGTTTTCGGATAATGTCGCCAAGGGGTAACATGTAGATGAGAAATAGGAGGGGGTCAAGGGTAGATCTTTGGGACACACCAGAGGTAACGATGTGGGGGCAGGAAAAGAAGCCATTGCAGGTGATTCTCTGGCTACAATTAGATAGCTAAGAATGGAACCAAGCGAGTGCAGTCCCACCCAGCTGGATGACAGTGGAGAGATGTTGGAGAAAGATAGAGTGGTCAACCATGTCAAAGGCTGCAGATAAGTCAAGAAGGATGAAAAGGGATGGTTTTCCTTTGTCACAGTCACAAAGGATGTCACTTGTGACTTTGATGAGAGCCATTTCGGCATTGTAGCAGGTGCGGAAACCAGATTGGAGAGATTCAAACATGGAATTGTGGAAAGGATGGGCACAGATGTGGGTGGCTACAATATGTTCAAGGACTTTGGAGAGGAAAGGGAGGTTGGAGATGGGGCAGTAGTTTACAAGGACGGAGAGTTCAAGGGTTGTTTTTTTTGAGGAGAGGAATGATGACAGCAGATTTGAGGGACAGGGAGACAGTACCTGAGGAGAGAGAACCGGTAACAATGTCAGCTAACAGGGGAGCCAGAAAAGGAAGTTGGGTGGTCAGCAGGTTGGTAGGAATAGGGTCAAGGGAGTAGGAAGTTGGTCTCACGGACAGGATGAGCTCGGGATGGTCATGAGGGGACATCGGAGAGAAGCTGGAGAAAGATGTGAGGTCAGAGCTAGGGTAGGGGGAATCCTTAGAGGAAGTTTGGCCCGGTGGGCTAGGGGAAGGAAGGGAAGAGGCAGAGGTGGCTGAATGGATGGTCTCAATTTAAGAGACAAAGAAATCCATGAGCCTCTCGTACTTACTGTCAGAGATGAGGGTGGAGACTGGGGAGAGGGGTTTAAAAAGATGGTTAGCAGCGGAGAATAGAAGCCGGAGTTTATCTTTACATTTCAGAATGATTCTGGAATAGTTAGCGATTTTGGCAGATGAGAGCAGGACCCGATAGTACTTTATGTGATCCAACCAAATCTGGTGGTGAATGGTTAAATCAGTTGTCCGCCATATCCGTTCAAGTCTGTGTCCCTTGGACTTAAGGGAGTCAAGATCAGGGCTGTACCAGGGGGAATGGTCAGGGTGAGAGGAAGTCATTTTTTTAACAGACTAGGGCATCAAAGGTGGTGGTGAGGGTGTTATTGAGCAGATCGGTAGCTGCAGAAATGTCATGGTGAATGGAGGGCCAAAGGCTGGACAGTTGGGAGCTCATGTACAGTTATAAGAGCATACGAACATAAGAAATAGGAGCAGGAGTAGGTCACTTGGCTCCTTGAGCCTGCTCTTCCATTTAATAAGATCATGGCTGATCTGATCATGGACTCGACTCCACTTCCCTGTCCACTCCCCATAACCCTTTATTCCCTTATCGCTCAAATATCTCTATCTCCGCCTTAAATATATTCAATGACCCAGCCTCCACAGCTCTCTGGGGCAGAGAATTCCATAGATTTACAACCCTCTGAGAGAAGAAATTCCTCCTCATCTCAGTTTTAATTGGGCAGCCTCGATTTTTTCTGAGACTATGTCCCCTAGTTTTAGTTTCCCCTATGAGTGGAAATATCCTCTCTGCATCCACCTTGTCGAACCCCCTCAGTATCTTATATGTTTTGATAAGATCACCTCTCATTCTTCTGAACTCCAATGAGTAGAGGCCCAACCTACTCAACCAATCTTCATAATTCAACCCCCTCACCTCCAGAATCAACCTAGTGAACCTTCTCTGAACAGCCTCCAATGTAAGTATATCCTTCCTTAAATACGGAGACCAAAACTATATTCAGTATTTTAGATGTGGCCGCACCAATAGATGTAGCAGGACTTCTCTGCTTTTTATACTCTATCCCCCTTGCAATAAAGACCAACATTCCATTTGCCTTTCTGATTACTTGCTGTACCTGCATACTAACTTTTTGTGTTTCATGCACAAGGACCCCCTCTGTACTACAGCACTTTGCAATCATAATTTGCTTTTCTATTTTTTTTGCCAAAGCGGATAACCTCACATTTTACACTCCATCTTCCAAATTTTTGCCCACTCACTTAGCCTGTCTATATCCCTTTGCAGATTTTGTGTGTCCTCCTCACAATTTGCTTTCCCACACATCTTGTATCATCAGCAAACTTGGCTACATTACACTCGTTCCCTTCATCCAAGTCATTAATATAGATTGTAAATAGTGGAGGACCCAGCACCGATCTCTACGGCACCCCACTAGTCATTGTTTGCCAACCGGAAAATTACCCATTTATCCCGACTCTCTGTTTTCTGTTAGTTAGCCAATCCTCTATCCATGCTAATATATTACCCCCAACCCCATAAACTTTTATCTTGGGTAGTAATCTTTTATGTGGCACCTTATCAAATGCCTTCTGGAAATCCAAATATACCACATCCACTGGTTCCTCCTTATCCACACTGCTCGTTATATCCTCAAAGAACTCCAGCAAATTTGTCAAACAAGATTTCCCTTTCATAAAACCATGCTGACTCTGATTGAATTATGCTTTTCCAAATGTCCTTAATAATGGACTCCAGCATTTTCCCATTATCAGATGTTAAGCTAACTGGTCTATAGTTTGCTGCTTTTTGTCTGCCTCCTTTTTTAAATAGGGGTCTTACATTTGCGGTTTTCCAATCCATTGGGACCACCCCAGAATCCAGGGAATTTTGGTAAATTACAAACATTTGCATCCACTATGTCTACAGCCATCTCTCTCAAGACCCTAGGATATAAGCCATCAGGTCCAGGGGACTTGTCCGCCTTTAGTCCCATTATTTTACCTAGTACTACTTCATTAGTGATAGTGATTGTATTAAGTTCTTCCCTCCCTATAGCCCCTTGATTATCCACTATTGGATGTTTATAGTGTCTTCTACCGTGAAGACCGATACAAAATATTTGTTCAACGTCTCTGCCATTTCGCTGTTCTCCATTATTAATTCCCCAGTCTCATCCTCTAGGGGACCAACATTTACTTTAGCCACTCTTTTCCTTTTTATGTACCTGTAGAAACTCTTACTATGTTTTCATATTTCGTTCCAATTTACTTTCATAATCTATCTTCCTTCTCTTTATCATTTTTTTTTCGTCGTTCTTTGCTGGCTTTTAAAAGTTTTACAATCCTTTGGTCTCCCAGTGGTCTTGGCCACATTGTATGCCCTTGTTTTCCATTTGATACCATCCTTTATTTTCTTAATTAGCCACGGATGGTTATCCCTTCTCTTACAGTCTTTCCTACTCATTGAGATATATCTTTGTTGCGAGTTATGAAATATCTCCTTAAATTTCTGCCACTGCTCATCAACCATCCCATTCTTTAATCTATTTTCCCAGTCCACTTTAGTCAACTCTGCCCTCATACCTTTGTAGTCACCTTTATTTAAGCTTAGGACATTGGTTTGAGAACCAATTTTCTCACCCTCCAACTGAATTTGAAATTCAACCATGTTATGGTCACTCATTCCTAGAAAATCCTTTATTACAAGATCACTTATTAATCCTGTCTCATTACACAGTACCAGATCTAAGATAGCCTGCTCCCTGGTTGGTTCCGCAATGTACTGTTCAAGGAAACTGTCCCAGATACACTCTACGAACTCTTCCTCAAGGCTACCCTGGCCAATTTGCTTCATCCAATCAATATGAAGGTTAAAATCACCCATGATTATTGCCGTTCCTTTATTACAAGCCTCCATTATTTCTTGATTTATATTCCATCCAACAGTGTAGCTACTGTTAGGGGCCTATAGACTACACCCACCAGTGACTTTTTTCCCTTATTATTCCTTATCTCCATCCAAACTGATTCAACATCTTGATCTCTGAGCCAATATCATTTCTCACTAACGCACTGATCTCATCCTTTATTAACAGTGCTACCCCACCTTTTCATTTCTGTCTGTCCTTCCGAATTGTCAAATACCCCTGAATATTTAGTTCCCAGTCTTGGTCACCTTGCAACCATGTCTCTGTAATAACGATCAGATCATACCCATTTGTATCTATTTGTACCGTCAGCTCATCTATTTTGTTACGAATGCTACATGCATTCAAATAAAGAGCTTTTAGATTTGTTTTTTTTCCCCATTTTTTCCTGCTTTGACCCCACATTCTGATTCATCTTTATGTTTATACATTCTGTCCCTTCCTGGCATGTTCTGGTTTTCATTTCCCCCAGTGCTACCCTGATCTATTGCTTTCTCCTTATTCTTTGACTTTTAAAATTTTCGCTCACCTGAATCATCCCCCCCACTAATTAGTTTAAAGCTGTCTCTACAATCCTAGTTATCTGATTGGCCAGGACCCTAGTCCCAGCACGGTCCAAGTGGAGCCCATCTGAAAGGAACAGCTCCCTCTTACCCCAGTAGTAGTGCCAGTGTCCGACGAATCAAAATCCCTTTCTCCCAAACCAGTCTTTGAGCCACGTGTTTAACTCTCTGATCTTATTTACCCTATGCAATTTGGCTCGTGGCTCAGGTAGTAATCCAGAGATTATTACCTTTGTGGTTCTGCTTTTTAATTTGGCCCCTAGCTGCTCATACTCCCTCAGCAGAGCATCTTTCTTTGTCCTACCTATGTCATTGGTACCTACGTGAACCACGATAACTGGATCTTCCCCCTCCCACTCCAAGTTCCTCGCCAGCCCTGAGGAGATGTCCTTAACCTTGGTACTGGGTAGGCAACACAGCCTTCGGGACCCACGCTCTCGGCTGCAGAGAACAGTATCTATCCCCCTAATATTGGGAGTTGGGAGGGAGTTTTTACCAGGGCGGACACAGAAGCTTTCCTGCTCTGGCTACTGAGTTAAAATTCCATATTCAAAAAGAGCGAAGGGAGAAAAATACCTTAAAAAGGGGGCCTCTCCGAAGAAAGGATTGGTTCCGATTTTCATGTATTGGTGCAATTTGGTTCTAACTGGTAAAGAACTGGTGTAAATGTTGTCAGAATGATCAGCCTAAAAGTTAGTTAGCACCTGACTTTGGGCGTGAACCCACAAGAGCACCATGTGAAATTGGTCCTTTTACGTCATCTGGACATGACCGGTGGTCTGGGAGTGTTAATTTCACCTCAAGAGGCAGTATGCCAGTGCTGAAGAGGAGGAAAGTCTGTCAGAAAGGGCAGGCGGGGAGTGGTGAACAGTAGCTGGCAGCAGCCCACAGTTTTAATGTGAAGCCAGGAAGAGCCCGTCTGCCCCTTCTGGCACCACATTTAGTTAAGTAAAAACTTCCGTTTTGCTGGCAGCCTTCAGTGCTCCCTTTAAAGACCACTGGTTTTGCTGCTTTTCGCCAGAAAAAAAATGACCATAGCTTATATAGCAAATGATGTGATCAGTCGGGAGGCAATTTTATAAAGGGGTCTGGAATGGACATTAGTTCCCAATTTGCATACGCAATATGCCTAGTGCCAATTTCAGGGGGATGCCCTGGGCTTCTACAGGGCACCCAAACCAACATGGGGTGTGGTGCATAAGTGGTGCGGAATGAGCACGCCCATGCCACATGCCATATTGGACCCTTCAACGCCCAATTTTGCCTAAAAAGACGGGTGCTGCACCTTCCAATTTTTAGGCTATAATGTGCTAAAGCATTCATTTTCCTGGGTCAGCCCATTTACCTAATTATTAACTGCTCTAGGTAAATATTTGGATTGATGCTGGAGCACACTAGTGATGGGTGCAGAAAATTGTAGGTGAAAATTAAAAGGATGCAGATAATTAAATGGAAGTGGCAAAAAAGGAGAAAAATTCCTGCGGCCTTTGGATAGGCTTAAAAGACATTTCAACCTACTGCTAGAGTTGAAGGAGAGAGATACGACGTCGCTGGCAAAAAGGAAGTGAAAGGAATTCCAACATTCAGGTATGAGTTTAGAGGCAAGTAATGAAGTATCCCAGTACCCATCCCTGTTTGACAGCCTCTGAAGCGGAGGTAGTTGCGAGAAGGGTGACCTGCTGTGCTATTCCATGGTACCAACTCCGTAAGTTAGCATTGTAGCATGCCTGGCCAGTTGGAGTCCACAGCTGCCCATAACTGCCTCTGACTGTGACAGGCCTATGCTGCATGTTCTGTGCCATTGTCCTTGCAGCAGATGGCACAGTGCCGCATCTGGCTGCTTTGATGTTCTGCGAGCATAGTTCTCCATTGTATTTGCCAGGTAGATGTGACAATGCCTGCGAATATGGTTGCGGGCATCCTCCCGGGTACAGCAAATTAGGCTTTGTTGGGTCATCCTCACATGCCTTCTTCACATAGTACTATTGTGATTCGGGTGCTTCCGAAGAACTGTTCAGCATTACAGTTAATAAGGCATTACAGTGACATGTCGAATCTGTACCATTGGCCTGCTGTCATAACCTATCTTGAAAGTTATCGCCACTGCAGGCATTGATCCTCTGCCAAAGAGTGATAGGTGCACTTTTGTCTGTATATGTGGGTAGGGGTGTTACTAGTTGGGCACAGAACCTTACTCGTTTGCCATCTCTTCATTGCTTTTCCTCTTTCCCCCTCCAAAAAGATCATATATATGGGAAAATTCACATCAGAATGCCCATTGGTGCTTCTAATGGATGCTGCAAGCTTGTAGAGAAAAATTCAAAGCAGTAGAATAATTACCACAAAGACTCATGGCAGCAGAAAACAAAACAGATCAGCAGCCTGTAGGACAGGTAGATAAGCTGGTTAAGAAGGCATACATGATATGTGTCTTTATTAGCCAAGGCATAGAATACAAGAGCATGGAAGTTATGCTTAAACTGTATAAAACACTAGTTAGGCCACAGCTGGAGTACTGGAAAGATGTGATTGCACTAGAGAGGGTACAGAAGAGATTTACGAGGATATTGCCTGGACTAGAGAATTTTAGTTATGAGGAAAGATTGGATCTGCTGGGGTTGTTTTCTTTGGAAAAGAGGAGGCTGAGGGAGATCTAATAGAGGTGTATAAAATTATAAGGGGCCGAGATAGAGTGGATAGGGAAAACCTCCTACCAATTAAAAACAGTAAAAGGGAATATTATTTGAATGGGGAGAAATTACAACATGCTGCGGTGCAGAGGGACCTGGGGGTCCTTGTGCATGAAAGTTTGCAGGTGCAGCAGGTAATCAGGAAGGCAAATGGAATGCTGTCCTTCATTGCGAGAGGGATGGAGTACAAAAGCAGGGAGGTCCTGCTGCAACTGTACAGGGTATTAGTGAGGCCGCACCTGGAGTACTGCGTGCAGTTTTGGTCACCTTATTTAAGGAAGGATATACTAGCTTTGGAGGGGGTACAGAGACGATTCACTAGGCTGATTCCGGAGATGAGGGGTGATGATAGATTGAGTAGACTGGGTCTTTACTCGTTGGAGTTCAGAAGGATGAGGGGTGATCTTATAGAAACATTTAAAATAATGAAAGGGATAGACAAGATAGAGGCAGAGAGGTTGTTTCCACTGATCGGGGAGACTAGAACTAGGGGGCACAGCCTCAAAATACGGGGGAGCCAATTTAAAACCGAGTTGAGAAGGAATTTCTTCTCCCAGAGGGTTGTGAATCTTGTGGAATTCTCTGCCCAAGGAAGCAGTTGAGGCTAGCTCATTGAATGTATTCAAATCACAGATAGCTAGATTTTTAACCAATAAGGGAATTAAGGGTTATGGGGAGCGGGCGGGTAAGTGGAGCTGAGTCCATGGCCAGATCAGCCATGATCTTTTTGAATGGCGGAGCATGCTCGAGGGGCTAGATGGCCTACTCCTGTTCCTAATTCTTATGTTCTTATGTTCTTTTAAATCTATGTCCCCTGGTTATTGACCCCTCTACTAAGGGGGCATAGATTTAAAGTAATTGGTAGGAGGTTTAGTCTTTGTCCATTTGTCCATGGACTTTGGTCCATTTTGTTGGTCTGTTACATCCTTTGACACCAATTTATGGGGCACAACACACATGAAAGCTAAGGTCATTGTGTTTTGGAGAGAGGGAATGGAGTAGGTACTTTGCAAAGAAAGGGATTGAGGTGTATGGAAGCTAGAGGGGTTTACAATCTCCAGCTGTTCTAGCCGATGTTTCCTGGGAGGTATTAAGTGTGCAGAGGTCCTAGATACCGTTGACGTAAGCTATGTGGCATAGCTAAAGGAGAGAAAAGGAACAAGGGTTCTTTGATGATAACTTAATCACAATTTGCTTTCTGCTGAATGGCTGACAAAGAGTTATTCTTCACTGCTTACTTTGGTTCCCATGGTTAGGTAAATGGTCAGCGCTGGGACCCCAGCTATTTACAATATACATTAATGATTTAGACGAAGGGATTGAGTGTAATATCTCCAAGTTTGCAGATGACCTAAGCTTGGTGGCAGTGTGAGCTGTGAGAAGGACGCTAAGAGGCTGCAGGGTGACTTGGACAGGTTAGGTGAGTGGGCAAATACATGCCAGATGCGGTATAATGTGGATAAATGTGAGGTTATCGACTTTGGTGGTAAAAACAGGAAGGCAGATTATTATCTGAATGGTGACAGATTAGGAAAAGGGAAGGTGCAACGAGACCTAGGTGTCAAGGTACATCAGTCATTGAAAGTTGGCATGCAGGTACAGCAGGCGAAGAAGAAGGCAAATGCATGTTGGCCTTCATAGTAAGAGGATTTGAGTATAGGAGCAAGGAGGTCTTACTACAGTTGTACAGGGCCTTGGTGAGACCACACCTTGAATATTGTGTACAGTTTTGGTCTCCTAATCTGAGGAAGGACATTCTTGCTATTGAGGGAGTGCAGCAAAGATTGACCAGACTGATTCCCGGGACGACAGGACTGATATATGAAGAAAGACTGGATCGACGAGGCTTATATTCAATGGAATTTAGAAGAATGAGAAGGGATCTCATGGAATCATATAAAATTCTGACGGAATTGGACAGGTTAGATGCAGGAAGAAAGTTCCCGATGTTGGGGAAGTCCAGAACCAGGAGTCACAGTCTAAGGATAAGGGGTAAGCCATTTAGGACCGAGATGAGGAGAAACTTCTTCACTCAGAGAGTTGTGAGCATGTGGAATTCTCTACCACAGAAAGTTGTTGAGGCCAGTTCATTTGATATATTCAAAAGGGAGTTAGAAGTGGCCCTTATGGCTAAAGGGATCAAAGGGTATGGAGAGAAAGCAGGAAAGGGGTACTGAGGTGAATGATCAGCCATAATCATAATGAATGGTGGTGCAGGCTCGAAGGCCCGAATGGCCTACTCGTGCACCTATTTTCTATATTTCTATGTTAATACGATAAAGAAAAAAGTGTGAAAAGTTGGGAACAAAGCCATAGCTGGGACCAGGCTTCCTCCTTCCCATCCACTGTTTCAGAATAAGGGGTCATCCATTTAGGACTGTGATGAGGAGAAATTTCTTCAATCCAAGTGTTGTGAATCTTTGGAATTCTCTACCCCAGAGAGCTGTGGATCCTCAGTCATTGAGTATATTCAAGACAGAGATTGATAGATTTTTGGATACTAAGGGAACCAAGAGATAAGCGGATAGTGCAGGAAGGTGGAGTTGAGGTAGAAGATCAGCCATGATCTTACTGAATGGCGGAGCAGACGTGAAGGGCTGAATGGCTTATTCCTGCTCCTATTTCTTATGTTCTTATGTTATTCTTTATTTCTCTGTGTCCTGGATCTCTGGTGCTGCCTCCTCAAAGATCTAAGCGAACAGGCATTGAAGGGAACAGAATTCTCCTCGGGTAGCTTCTCTCCTTTTGTTATGTGCAGTGTTCTCCAGTCAAAAAGAATACAAAGGATTGAATTGTTGATATTAGCAGAAGGACCTACAGGAGCAAGTGTTAGCTTATCTCAGTAGTCAAGCTGTTGTTTCTGAGGCAGAGGCTTGTGGTTTCAAACTCCACTCCAGGATTTGGGCATATAATCTCAATTGATATTTTAGTATCTTGCAATATCAAAGGATCCATCTTTCAGATGAGATTAAACCAAGGCCCCATCTACCTGTTCAAGTGGACATAAAAGATCACATGACCTTTTTCTGAAGAAGAGTAAAGAGTTCTCCTGGTATCCTGGTCAACATTCTTCCCTCAACCCACATTGATGAAATGGATTAACTTGTCATTTTCCTCACTGCTAATTCTGGGGCCTTGTTGTATATGTGTTGTGGGGCCCTGGAGTACAGCCTAAAGTTCAAGGGATGCAATCTCGAGCATAGATGCGGCACAACTTGCTTAGCCATCCATCATCAGATCTTGCTTGACCACATCCAAGCTCTATCAGGCCTTACTCTTCTTTGCCAAAAGCGCCCGCTACTTTAGGATTGTCCTGAAAGATAAAGATACTACCAACCAACTCCTGAACCACTTTCCTCTACCCATTAATCCTCACCTCTAACAAAATGTGTAAGGAGCTCATGGGTTTCTTCATCACCGCTAGAGATCATCCATTCAGCTGTCTCTGCTGCTTCTTTGTTTCTCCTTGCCCAAAAAATCAAATGCACCCCACCCCTGCAGGGTGTCCTTGCCAAACACTGAACCCCCCCATATATAGTTTCTGTCCCATCTAATTTCCTACATTACAATGGCGAATACACTTCAAAAAATACTTCATTAGTTGTAAAGAGCTTTGGGACATCCTGAGGTCATGAAAGCTGCTATATAAATGAAAATCTTTTTTACTTTTTATTTCATCTCTCCCCCGGTTTCTCTTCCCCATTTCCCAATGCCCACTTCCAAGCTCATCTTGTCCATGAAACCTCTCTCCTGCTCACTCAACACCATTCCCAGTAAACTCCTGATCACCCAACTTTCCTTCCTGGCCCCATGCAAACATTGTAAATGGTTCCCTCTCGTCAGTCACTAAAGCCCTTTCAAAACTCTGTCATCAACCTCCTCCACAAAAATCCATCCTCAGCTATCCTTTCTCATTTGCAACCTCCCTTTCCTCTCCAAAGATATGGAACATGTTGTAACCTCCCATATCCGTGTCCATCTCTCCCATAAATGCATTTGGATTCCTCCAATCAGGTTTCCTCAGCCCTTGCTCCCCCCACCCACCCCCAGAAACAAATTGGCCCGAACCAAAGTCATAAATGACATGCTCTGTTACTGTGACCATGCTGCATTATCCCTCTTCATGCTCTCTGTAGTCTTTGATACAGTAGACTGTACCATCCTCTTCCAATACCTCTTCTTTGATGGGACTGCCCTCCCATGATTCCACTCATTCACATGCAATCGTAGCCGGAGCATCCCTACCAATGGCTTCTCTTCCCAACCCTGTGTGGTCATCTCAGGAGCCCCCCAAGGATCCATTCTTGATCTCTTTCTAACTCATTTACATGCTGTCCCTTGGCAACATCAACAATAGATATGAGGTTAGCTTCAAAATGTACATTGATGTCACCCAGCTCTACCTCTCTGCCACCTCTCTCACCCCCTCCACGACCTTTGTGCTTTCAAATTATTGTCCAACTTGGATGAACCATAATTTCCTTCAGCTAAACATTGCAAAAAACAAACTCATCTTCACTACCCCCCACCACAAACTCCATACCCGTGTTCCCAACTTCATCCCTTTACCCAGCCATTGTCTCAGGCCGAACTAGTCTGCTCACAGCCCCGGCATCCTATTCGACCCTGAGATTAGTTTTCTATATCGCCCCCATCACGAAGACTGTCTACTTCATCTCGATAACATTGCCCAGCTCCAACTCTACTTCAGCCTATCTGCTGTTGAAACTTCATTCATGCATTTGTCATCTCCAGACTTGATTAGTCCAATGATCTCCAGGCCAACCTCCCATACTCCAAACTCGATTCGAGTCATGTTCACACATCACCCCTGTCCTCTGACCTGCATTGGCTCCTGTTACCCAGTGCCTGAATTCTAATTGTTTTGTTTATATTTCTCTACCTCTGTAATCTACTCCAGCTTTACAATCTCTAATCAAACTCTATGCATTCCCCCTGCCTTTGCCTCACCATTGGAGGCTGTGCCTTCGGCCACCAGGTACCACACATCAGCCCATCTGCTGCCACAATAAATGTGGAATTAAAAGCAAGTAGCAGTAATGGGGACGATGAAATTACCAGATTGTTGTGAAAGCCCATTTGGTTCACTAATGTCCTTTAGGGAAGGAAACCTGCCATCTTTACCTGGTCTGGCCTATATGTGACTCCAGACCCACAGCAATGTGGTCGACAGATAGCTGCCCTCTGAAATGGCCTAGCAAGCCACTCAGTTGTATAAAAACCGCTACAAAAACTGTAATAAAACCAGACAGACCACCCGGCACTGGCTTCGGACATAACAAAGGCCCAGCCCAGTCGACCCTGCAAAGTCCTCCTCACCAATATCTGGAGTCTTGTGCAAAAATTGAGAGATATGTCTCACAGACGAGTCAAGCGACAGCCTGCCATAGTCAAACTCACAAAATCATACTTTTCAGCCAATGTCCCAGACTCCTCCATCACCATCCCTGGGTATATCCTGTCCCAACGGCAGGACAGACCCACCAGAGGTGGCGGCACAGTGGTATACAGTCGGGAGGGAGTGGCCTTGGGAGTCCACAACATTGACTCCAGGTCCCATGAAGTCTCATGGCTTCAGGTCAAGCATGGTCAAACATAAGAACATAAGAACATAGGAAATAGGAGCAGGAGTAGGCCATACGGCCCCTCGAGCCTGCTCCGCCATTTAATACTATCATGGCTGATCTGATCATGGACTCAGGTCCACTTCCCTGCCCGCACCTTTATTCCCTTATCGGTTAAGAAACTGTCTATCTCTGTCTTAAATTTATTCAATGACCCAGCTTCCACAGCTCTCTGAGGCAGAAAATTCCATAGATTTACAACCCTCAGAGAGAAGAAATTCCTCCTCATCTCAGTTTTAAATGGGCGGCCCCTTATTCTAAGATTATGCCCCCTAGTTCTAGTCTCCCCTATCAGTGGAAACATCCTCTCTGCATCAACTTTGTTAAGCCCCCTCATAATCTTATACGTTTCGATAAGATCACCTCCCATTCTTCTGAATTCCAATGAGTAGAGGCCCAACCTACTCAACCTTTCCTCATAAGTTAACCCCCTCATCTCTGGAATCAACCAGGTGAACCTTCTCTGAACTGCCTCCAAAGCAAGTATATCCTTTCTTAAATATGGAAACCAAAACTGCATGCAGTATTCCAGGTGTGGCCTCACCAATACCCTATATAACTGTAGCAAGACTTCCTTGCTTTTATACTCCATCCTCTTTGCAATAAAGGCCAAGATTCCATTGGTCTTCCTGATCACCTGCTGTACCTGCATACTATCCTTTTGTGTTTCATGCACAAGTACCCCCAGATCCTGCTGTACTGCAGCACTTTGCAATCTTTCTCCATTTAAATAATAACTTGCTTTTTGATTTTTTTTTGCCAAAGTGCATGACCTCACACTTTCCAACATTATACTCCACCTGCCAATTTTTTTCCCACTCACTTAGCCTGTCTATGTCCTTTTGCAGACTTTTTGTGTCCTCCTCACACATTGCTTTTCCTCCCATCTTTGTACCGTCAGCAAACTTGACTACGTTACACTCTGTCCCTTCATCCAAGTCGTTTATATAGATTGTAAATAGTTGGGGTCCCAGCACTGATCCCTGCGGCACCCCACTAGTTACTGATTGTCAATCCGAGAATGAACCATTTATCCCGACTCTCTGTTTTCTGTTATTTAGCCAATCCTCTATCCATTCTAATATATTACCCCCAACCCCGTGAACTTTTATTTTGTGCAGTAACCTTTTATGTGGCACCTTGTCAAATGCCTTCTGGAAGTCCAAATACACCACATCCACTGGTTCCCCTTTATCCACCCTATTCGTTATATCCTCAAAGAACTCCAGCAAATTTGTCAAACATGACTTCCCCTTCATAAATCCATGCTGACTCTGCCTGACTGAATTTTGCTTTTCCAAATGTCCTGCTACTGCTTCTTTAATAATGGACTCCAACATTTTCCCAACCACAGATGTTAGGCTAACTGGTCTGTAGTTTCCTGCTTTTTGTCTGCCTCCTTTTTTAAATAGGGGTGTTACATTTACAGTTTTCCAATCTGCTGAGATCTCCCCAGACTGCAGGGAATTTTGGTAAATTACAACCAATGCGTCCACTATCCCTGCCACTACTTCTCTTACGACCCTAGGATGCATCAGGTCCAGGGGATTTATCCACCTTTAGTCCCATTATCTTATTGAGTACCATCTCCTTAGTGATTGTGATTGTGTTAAGTTCCTCCCCCCCATCACCCCTTGACTATCCACTGTTGGGATATTTTTAGTGTCCTCTACCGTAAAGACTGATACAAAATATTTGTTCAGAGTTTCTGCCATCTCCGTGTTCCCCATCACTAACTCCCTGGTCTCGTCCTCTAAGGGACCAATATTTACTTTAATCACTTTTTTCCTTTTTATATATCTGTAGAAACTCTTGCTATCTGTTTTTTATATTTCGTGCTGGTTTACTTTCATAGTTTATCTTCCCTTTCTTAATCATTTTTTTAGTCATTCTTTGGAAACCACTTGCTGGTTACCACCTACCGCCCTCCTTCAGCTGATGAGTCAGTACTTTTCCATGTTGAACACCACTTGGAAGAAGCACTAAGGGTAGCAAGGGCACAGAATGTACTTGGAGGAGGGGGGATTTCAATGTCCATCACTAAGAGTAGCTCAGTAGCACGATTACTAACCAAGCTGCCGAGTTCTGAAGGACATAGCTGCCAGACTGGGCCTGCAGCAGCTGGTGAAAGAATCAACACAAGGGAAAAACCTACTTGACCTCATCCTCACCAATCTGCCCATCGCATATGCATCTGTCCATGACAGTATTGCTAGAAGTGACCACCGCACAGTCCTTGTGGAGACTAAGTCCCATCTTCACACCGAGGACACCCTCCATCGTGTTGTGTGGCACTACCACTGTGATAAATGGGATAGATTCAGAACAGGGCATCCATGGGCCATCAGCAGCAGCAGAATTGTATTCCACCCAATCTGAAACTTCATGGCCTGGCGTATCCCTCACTCTACCATTACAATCAAGCCAGGGGACCAACCCTGATTCAATGAGGAGTGTAGAAGAATATGCCAGGAGCAGCAGCAGATATACCTAAAAATGAAGAACCAACCTGGTGAACTTACAGCACAGGACTATATGCATGCTCAACATTGAAAGTAGCATATATATAGAGCTAAGCAATCCCACAACCAACGGATCAGATAAATGCTCTGCTGTTCTGCCACAGACAGTCATGAGTGGTGGTGGACAATTAAACAACTAATGGGAGGAGGAGGCTCTATGAACATCCCGATTCTCAATGCTGGCAAAAGACAAGGCTGAAGCATTTGCAACCATCTTTAGCCTGAGATGCTGAGTGAATGATCCATTTCGACTTCCTCCTGAGGTCCTCACCATCACAGAAGACATTCTTCAGCCAATTCGATTCACTCCACATGATATCAAGAAATGGCTGAGCGTACTGGTTACAGCAAAGGCTATGGGCCCCAACAACATCCCGGCTGTCGTGCTGAAGACTTGTGCTCCAGACTAGCCATGCCTCCAGCCAAGTTGTTCCAGTACAGCTACAACACTAGCATCTACCTGACAATGTGGAAAATTTCCCAGGTATGTTCTGTCCACAAAAAGCAGAACAAATCCAATCCGGCCAATTAACGCCCATCAGTCTAGTCTCAATCATCAGCAAAGTGATGGAAGGTGTAGTCGACAGTGCTATGAAGCGGCACTTACTCACCAATAACCTGCTCACAGATGCTCAGTTTGGGTTCTGCCAGAGCCATTCAGCTCCAGACCTTAATATAGCCTTGGTCAAACATGGACAAAAGAGCTGAATTCCAGAGGTGAGGTGAGAGTGACTGGCCTTTACATCAAGGTAGCATTTGACCGAGTGCAGCATCAAGGAGCCCTAGTAAAATTGAAGTCAATGGAAATCAGGGGGGAAACTCTCCACTGGCTGGAGTCATACCTAACTCAAAGGAAGATGGTTGTGGTTGTTGGAGGTCAATCATCTCAGCCCCAGAACATCGCTGCAGGAGTTCCTCAGGGCAGTATCCTAGGCCCAACCATCTTCAGCTGCTTCATGAATCACCTTCTCTCCATCATAAGGTCAGAAATGGGATTGTTTGCTGATAATTGCACAGTACTCAGTTCCATTTGCAAACTTTCAGATAATGAAGCAGTCCGTGCCCGACCTGAACAACAAATGGCAAGTAACATTTGCGCCACACATTGCCAGGCAATGACCATCTCCAACAAGAGAAAGTCTAATGACCACCCCTTGACATTCAATGGCATTACCATCATCAAATCCCCTACCATCAACATCCTCGGGGTCACCATTGACCAGAAACAACTGGCAAAGCGGTCAGTCATTTACCTCATGACTCTCCAAAGCCTTTTCACCATCTACAAGGCACAAGTCAGGAGTGTGATGGAATATGCTCCACTTGCCTGGATGAGTGCAGCTCCTACTACACTCAAGAAGCTCGACACCAGCTTCTGTTTACCGCTCTTAACCTTTTCTTCTTTAGCTCAGTGTCAATTTATTTCCTCCAAAAAACACTTATGTTAAAGGCACTCTATCAATGAACGCTATTGTTCTTCTTGAATATTATACAACTTACTTTTTTTATGGAATCATTTGTTTAGTTAATGGTTTTATCAGAATTATTTTTGGATCATAGTTGTTGTTTAGTTAACCTGTCATAATTTAGGAGGTCAGAAAATTAAACATCAGTTGTTCAGCTTTCTTCAATGCCCTGTGAGATAGAGACAATAATTATTATGGTTATTAACATTTTTGATAAATTTTCAATATCAGTAAAGCCTCGGTCATATCCTGTTATTGATCTGATAGCTTTGGACTTGGCATTCAGAGACATTACTCATCATGCTCCATTTTATCTTCAGGACACACTTGTTTTATGCCATGTATTTCTAAAGATTTAGAGGGAGAAATTATGTAGTGCCCTGTTTGGGGGTGGTAACAGCACCGAGGGGGGAGTTCATGCACCAAGCACAGAAGTCCCGCCCCACTTGCGATATTGGGGTGACTGCCCCCGAGAGCCAGTGGAGCACAAAATAACGCACTCCATGGGACGCGAACGGGGCGAAGGGAAAGGAGAGGAGCGCAGCGCTACGCGGGGGCCCTCCCCTTCATTAAAGGGGAGGGCCAAGCTGCCGACTCTGCGGGTTTCTGGCTGGACCACCGGGGAGCGGGGTGCCGTGGCATCAGCGGAGTGCTGGGCTGCACAATTGCGGCATGGGCCCCATGTTTGAAGTGTCAACGGGAAAAAAATCGGAGGATTTTTCATGCAATTGGCCAACACTTCCCTTTAAGTTAACACCCCACGAGCAGCCTACAGCCTGGTATGCACCCCTGAAGCTGTCTCTGGCATCGCCCGCGCAGCTTCAGGGGGCAATATCCAATTTTCATTCCAGGGCAAAAACGGGTCGCTGCACACGGTGATGACATTGTCATTGCCGGCGCAGCGGAGCAGGGCACTACTGGTTACCGCCATCACTAAACTCTCGCTTAGTTTAGTGGGAGTCGTTAGCAGCACTGCACCCGGGCGAAAAATCATTTGCGCTGGGGGGCATTAAAGGGAGGCACAAACGACCTGAACTTCTCCCACTTAAAGTAATTTCAAACTTCAGTTTTGCTGTGATTCAGTTAATGCCTAACCCACTGGAGTTTGTACAACCTTTGTGTCCACACAGCCTTTGATACTTGCAGCAGTGTCAACTGATAATAATACGGTATGGTGAGAATTCAAAATGTATATTCCATTGACCTCTTGTATAGGCATCTCAGCCAAACGTCGCTGTCACTAAAATATCCTGTAGGTATTCTGGCTTTGTTTGCTTGTTTTGCCTTTTTCGGGAGCATGTGTTACTAGAGAGCAAAATGGTAATCAGCTGATCTGCAGTGCTTTGTATTTTACAATCTGAAGTGTCGTAGCACACATGTTGCAAAACTCTGCTTTTGCACAAACTGTGATTTTATAAGCTATTTGATCTGACAACTACTCTCACATTCTTTTACCAAGGGTTGTCACATTTTACTAAGAGACTAGATCGAGAGGGGCAGAGTTCAGTTCTGATGTTTGCTATACTGAATCTTAATAACAAATGCCTCCACATCATAAGGCACAGAAGAAAATGGGGGCAAACACAAACTTTCATTCTTTTTAAACTCACTTTTGAGGGGGTATCTTATGATCAGGTTTGATCATATTTGTGCATTCAAATCGAACAACTCTGATTGTATTTCTATTGCGCTGATATCGATAGAAATGTAAATCATAACAGACGAATGATCCACTTGGCCAATTTAGCACCCAAGTGGTGAATGTGAAAATTGCCCTCAGTATGTCACGACTTGCATTTATACAGCATCTTTAACATAGCAAAACGTCCTAAAGAGCTTCACAGTAGCATTATCTAAAAAAATCTGACTCCGAGCCACATGAAAGAGGATTACATAGGCTATACGGCACAGAAACAGGCCATTCAGCCCAACCAGTCCATGCCGGTGTTTATGCTCCACTTCAAGCCTCCTCCCAGTCTTTCCTCATCTAAATCTATCAGCAAAACCCTCTATTCCCTTCTCCCTCATATGCTTGTCTAGCCTCCTCTTAAATGCATATACTAGTTGCTTCAACCACTCACTGTGGTAGCGAGTTCCACATTCTCACCACTCTTTGGGTAAAGAAGTTTCTTCCGAATTCCCTATTAGATTTCTTGGTGACTATCTTATATTGATGGCCTCTGGTTATGCTCTTCCCCACAAGTGGAAAGATTCTCTCTGTATCCAATCTATCAAAACCTTTTATAATTTTAAAGACTTTTATTAGGTCACCCCTCAGCCTTTTTTCAGGAGAAAAGGGACTGAGCCTGTTCATCCTTTCCTGATATGTATACCCTTGTGTAGTATTTCCAAGAGAGCACACTTCACACAAGTCTTTTAAAATGGCAGATCCTCCAGAAGCCTGTGGAAGCTTCCTGCTTCTTGTCAGGTGACCTGTCTGTTTATTAAACACTCTAGTTGCAGTAACACAATACGTCCACAGTGTGGAGCTACAGACATCACACTTCTCCCTCCCTAATGAAGAAGTTATTATAACAACAATCATCATACATAACTTGCATGGTTATACATAAAGGATATGGATTTATTTTGCCATATTCACAAATTAAGTTTAACCACTAGTTTTCTGTTTCGAAGAGGATACCTTCGCTCTCGAACAGAACCTTCCAAACATGGTGTCAAATTTAAACTCATTCGAGGCTGATCCTGAGGAAAGTTTTCCTCCAAGGGATGCCCTTGATTTCCATCTGAACTCACTAACTTCAGACTGTTTGTTTTCCTGACTCGGACTCAGACTTAAATTCTGATTTTCTCTTGGATTTGTTTCCAGTACATTAGATGTAGGATATGCTACTGGTGTATCAAAACTATCTGATGAGTCAGAAATAATTGAATCATTCCCACCTTCAACTCCTTCCATGTCTGTAGGTAAAATAGGATCAATGTGAACAAACCTAACCTGTCAATTATCAAACATCTTGACCAAATATGTGCGAGGACCACATATCTTCATCACACTTCCTAGTAACCACTTTAACTATTTATGGTGATGGTTCTTCACTCTCACCTTCTGATTTAATTTCACACTTCTCTCTTTTACTCTACCTCTATCATGATTCTCTTTCTGTCTTAATTGTGTCTCTTCTATGGACTGTGCCCAATTTGGTTTCAACAACGAGAATCTGGTTCGTGGCTGTCGTTTGAGAAACAACTCTGCTGGTGTTCTACCAGTAGTTGTATGAGAAGTATTATGATACGTAATTAGAAAATTAGCCAATTTGTGATCCAATGACAACTGTCGTTTCTTTGGATTTGGATCAACATTTGTTTGATGAGGACGCGTTTTACAATTTGTACAGTGCGCTCTGCTGCACCATTTGAAGCAGGGTGGTATGGTGGAACCTTGGTATGTTTCACCCTATTTTTGCTCATGAACTGTGCAAATTCTTCTGAACGAAATTGTGGTCCATTATCAGAAAGAATTTTGTCTGGGAAGCCAAATGAAGAAAATAAACTTCGCAAAATGTCTATTTTAATTGTTGTTATTTTCCACATTGGCAACACCTCGACCCACTTCGAATGGCTATCAATCACAATGAACAAATGTTGTCCTTCTAACTCAGCAAAATCAATATGTAGCCTTTGCCACACCCTGGAAGGCCATTTCCATGACTGTAATGGTACTGATGGTGGTTGCTTGCTTACCGATTGACATGTCGTACACTGACTTACAATGTACTCTATATCTTTATCAAGGCCTGGCCATCATAAGTAACTGCATGCAAAACTCTTGGTCAAGCACATTCCCAGGTGCTGGTCATGGAGGTCTCCTAATAATTTGGACCTGAATTTATTTGGTATAACCACTCTTGCACTCCACATGATACAATCTTTATCGACTGATAATTCATTCCTATGAATGAAAAATGGATGAATATCTGTGTCTGTTACCTGGTTTGGCCATCTATTTGCAATATAATCATACACTTTTGACATCACTGGGTCACATTTGGTTGCTCTACCAATCTCTTCAGCTGTGACTGGCAGTTCATCAATGTATGAAAAAGAGAACACTTCTTCCCTATCGGGTGTAACTTGTGATGGGAAAGGCAATCTAGACATAGCATCAGCATTACTGTAATAAGCTGATCATCTGTATTCAATATCATATGTATATGCTGACAAAATCAAAGCCCATTCTGCATTCGGGCTGCAGCTAATGTTGGAACTGGGGACTTTGGATGGAGGATTGCTGTCAGGGGCTTATGGTCCGTAACGATGGTAAACTTACAACCATACAAGTATTTGTGGAACTTCTTGACCCCCAACACTAATGCTAACGCTTTCCTTTCGATTTGCGCATAATTACGCTCACTGGCACTGAGAGTGCGTGAAGCAAAAGCAATTAGTCTCTCCTCTCCATTATGTAATACATGAGAGATCACTGCCCCAACTCCATACGGAGAGGCATCACATGCTAGCTTAATCTCCTTAGATATGTCATAGAAACATAGAAACATAGAAAATAGGTGCAGGAGTAGGCCATTCGGCCCTTCTAGCCTGCACCGCCATTCAATGAGTTCATGGCTGAACATTCAACTTCAGTACCCCATTCCTGCTTTCTCGCCATACCCCTTGATCCCCCTAGTAGTAAGGACCTCATCTAACTCCTTTTTGAATATTTTTAGTGAATTGGCCTCAACAACTTTCTGTGGTAGAGAATTCCACAGGTTCACCACTCTCTGGGTGAAGAAGTTCCTCCGCATCTCGGTCCTAAATGGCTTACCCCTTATCCTTAGACTGTGACCTCTGGTTCTGGACTTCCCCAACATTGGGAACATTCTTCCTGCATCTAACCTGTCTAACCCAGTCAGAATTTTAAATGTTTCTATGAGGTCCCCTCTCATTCTTCTGAACTCCAGTGAATACAAGCCCAGTTGATCCAGTCTTTCTTGATAGGTCAGTCCCGCCATCCCGGGAATCAGTCTGGTGAACCTTCGCTGCACTCCCTCAATAGCAAGAATGTCCTTCCTCAGGTTAGGAGACCAAAACTGTACACAATACTCCAGGTGTGGCCTCACCAATGCCCTGTACAACTGTAGCAACACCTCCCTGCCCCTGTACTCAAATCCCCTTGCTATGAAGGCCAACATGCCATTTGCTTTCTTAACCGCCTGCTGCACCTGCATGCCAACCTTCAATGACTGATGTACCATGACACCCAGGTCTCTTTGCACCTCCCCTTTTCCTAATCTGTCACCATTCAGATAATAGTCTGTCTCTCTGTTTTTACCACCAAAGTGGATAACCTCACATTTATCCACATTATACTTCATCTGCCATGCATTTGCCCACTCACCTAACCTATCCAAGTCGCTCTGCAGCCTCACAGCATCCTCCTCGCAGCTCACACTGCCACCCAACTTAGTGTCATCCGCAAATTTGGAGATACTACATTTAATCCCCTCATCTAAATCATTAATGTACAGTGTAAACAGCTGGGGCCCCAGCACAGAACCTTGCGGTACCCCACTAGTCACTGCCTGCCATTCTGAAAAGTACCCATTTACTCCTACTCTTTGCTTCCTGTCTGACAACCAGTTCTCAATCCATGTCAGTACACTACCCCCAATCCCATGTGCTCTAACTTTGCACATCAATCTCTTGTGTGGGACCTTGTCGAACGCCTTCTGAAAGTCCAAATATACCACATCAACTGGTTCTCCCTTATCCACTCTACTGGAAACATCCTCAAAAAATTCCAGAAGATTTGTCAAGCATGATTTCCCTTTCACAAATCCATGCTGACTTGGACCTATCATGTCACCTCTTTCCAAATGCACTGCTATGACATCCTTAATAATTGATTCCATCATTTTACCCACTACCGATGTCAGGCTGACCGGTCAATAATTCCCTGTTTTCTCTCTCCCTCCTTTTTTAAAAAGTGGGGTTACATTGGCTACCCTCCACTCCATAGGAACTGATCCAGAGTCAATGGAATGTTGGAAAATGACTGTCAACGCATCCACTATTTCCAAGGCCACCTCCTTAAGTACTCTGGGATGCAGTCCATCAGGCCCTGGGGATTTATCGGCCTTCAATCCCATCAATTTCCCCAACACAATTTCCCGGCTAATAAGGATTTCCCTCAGTTCCTCCTCCTTACTAGACCCCCCGACCCCTTTTATAACCGGAAGGTTGTTCGTGTCCTCCTTCGTGAATACCGAACCAAAGTACTTGTTCAATTGGTCCGCCATTTCTTTGTTCCCCGTTATGACTTCCCTTGATTCTGACTGCAGGGGACCTACGTTTGTCTTTACTAACCTTTTTCTCTTTACATATCTATAGAAACTTTTGCAATCCGTTTTAATGTTCCCTGCAAGCTTCTTCTCATACTCCATTTTCCCTGCCCTAATCAAACCCTTTGTCCTCCTCTGCTGAGTTCTAAATTTCTCCCAGTCCCCAGGTTCGCTGCTATTTCTGGCCAATTTGTATGCCACTTCCTTGGCTTTAATACTATCCCTGATTTCCCTTGATAGCCACGGTTGAGCCACCTTCCCTTTTTTATTTCTATGCCAGACAGGAATGTACAATTGTTTTAGTTCATCCATGCGGTCTCTAAATGTCTGCCATTGCCCATCCACAGTCAACCCCTTAAGTATCATTCGCCAATCCATCCCAGCCAATTCACGCCTCATACCTTCAAAGTTAGCCTTCTTTTAGTTCTGGACCATGGTCTCTGAATTAACGGTTTCATTCTCCATCCCAATGCAGAATTCCACCATATTATGGTCACTCTTCCCCAAGGGGCCTCGCACAACGAGATTGCTAATTAATCCTCTCTCATTACATAACACCCAGTCTAAGATGGCCTCCCCCCTAGTTGGTTCCTCGACATATTGGTCTAAAAAACCATCCCTTATGCACTCCAGAAAATCCTCCTCCACCGTATTGCTTCCAGTTTGTACCTTTGTATTATGAAACTTATTTAGAACATTAGCTGCTAAGATTTATGACAAAGATGCTGCCTGACCTGCTGAGTGTTGTTAGCATATTCGTTTTTTATTTCTATAATCTATGACTATGGGATTTTTAGATGTGGGATTTTTTTTTATTGTAGAAAGATGATTCTTAAGAAATAATCTGGACTGTTCGACTGAGAAACAAGATGAAGATTCTCTCTGCATATATCTTTACTTGTGAAGATACTTTCGGATGCAACCTATTGTGAACTGAATGAGGCACAAAGATGTTACTACGAATAGTCTGCTTTAGTATTTTCGGAATTGTTCAACTACTAAATACAGGTGACATCCCATTTTATTGATGTTTTATATTTGCATGTTGGCTTTAACTATAAGAACATTGAAGTTTAAATTGGGATCAAATCGAGGTTTTCAAAATTATGGATGGTCGTCAAAAGGTAAATAGCTAAAAATTGGCATTTTGGCAAAAGGGGGTTTAAACTCACTAAAATAAAGGGGAAATTCGAAGAATTATTTGCACACAAAGGATTATTGGAACAATTATTAATAGTGCTTTACCACAATTGACTATTGAGCATGGTGAGAAATCTTGCCCATTGGCAGTGCATATTCCAAAATCCTTGGTCTATTGCCTCTAATTTATTGGTACAGTTGGTGGTTTGCTAGAAAAACAACTATCACATCCTTTAAAAGTGAATTAGATAAGTGCTTTTATCATAAAGGATATAACAGGTATAGGAAAGGGTGGCTTAATAGAATTAGAGGAGTAGATTTTAACTTTCAGGCAACCGACGGAGCATGCCAGCCACCTGCCTGTGCCAATAGCAAAATGGCCAGTGCCACTTCTTGGCTAGGGCCTCATTGAAATAGAACTAATGGGCATTTCAATGCAGCTTTCTGGATTCAGGCCAGTGCCATATTGTACGGATGGGAGTTGCCTGACCGGCAGCAAGATAAGTCCTGAGAGTAGGTTTGGCACTTTCAGGGAGGGGAAGTTTGCGATGGCAGCAGCCAAGATTATTTTTGTGGGGCCCAAAGAAGCACTTCTTCTCCTTCTGGCACCACAAGAATACCTGTAATTTTAAACTTAATATTTTGGGGTCTGTTCAGCTGTTCCTCCAAAATTAAGTGAAGCATGCACGGGGTTGGCTCTGCCCAGTTGATTCCCAAAATGGCAGTCGAGATACAATGTACGTCATCTAACTGTGATTTGGATATTGAAAGAGCCTATTGCCTGAACTAGGTGGGCACTTTGGCTACCCAGCGTAGGCCCCTTTAAAAATAACGGCAGCTGCAGTGTCGGCAGTATTGGGACAGTAAGTCTACCAACCACATTCTTAGGCAGATAGTATCTCGTTCACGCCAACTTGGCCAAATTAAAATCAGCCCCCAGAGTAGATAGTTCTAGTTGAAGAGGGACGATAGGCTGTGTTCTCCTTTGGTGCTATCATTTTTATGATTCTATGATAATTAAGATGACCAGAAATACCATTCAAAATAAGTGAAAATGGTGTTGGCACAGAGCAATATTTTTGCACTTTTCAATCACCAACAAATAATTTTGAATCATACTTAGCTCACAGCTCTCTCTGTATCCATTCAATTCTACATTTAGAATCACAGCCCCCTATTATGCCAGTGTGTTCCATTACCCCCAAAATAATGGTCCACTCTGTGTGAAATTATTGCTGGTGACTCTTCAGTTCATGGTGAAGAGGCATTGGTCGGTTTTTGAAACTTGGGAATTGGATCACAAATGTTAAAGACTTTTCACCAGAAAAAACTAATTTCAGTCTGTTGCTTTTAGATGGGAGCATCACAGCTGTCATTTCCAAGGATGTGGTTTTGCCATGTACATTTCGACCAACTCAGTTGTCTGAAATAGTGCTTCACTGGATGCGCAAACTGTCCAAGAAGACCATTGTTGTTCACAGCTTTTATCGAATGACAGATCAGCTATCCAACCAAGATCCAAACTACAAAGGAAGAACAAAGCTTTTTATCAGTGAGATAATGAAAGGAAATGCATCCCTCCACCTTACAGGAATTAACAAGATTGATGAAGGAGAGTACCAATGTTACATCAGTACGTCCGAAGGAAAACAAGAAAGGAACATCTTGCTACAAGTGGCTGGTCAGAAATATGTTATTTTCCATTCAAAATTAATTTCCTGTGAATTGAGTTGTGATTTGGAAACTATTAGAATGTGAAATCATTTTATTGTAAGCGTTTATCAGAGTTCTCATGGGTTCTCCTGATGCATTTAATTAATTTGCATCCAAGATAGGAAGAAGGATAAATATGAGGAGTAGCACCAAACCACAAGTAGAAAGGTTGAAGGTCATGTTTGAGGTCGAGTACGATAACGTAGCAGTACTGTGCATATTAATTGCAAAGCCTGATTTCAGCAAAATAACTCCTTACCTAAAATCAAATAGATTGCACCTTCACTTTCTATTTAGTTAAGGTGATTGTTTAACAAATCCTGAGCATGCTTCCTGATTAGGTGCCATAACTTAGGCAGGAGATCAGCAGAAACCCTGATTACACAGTGTATCCGGGATTTCCACCAATCTTTCAGCAAGCCGATCAGGTGAACCCCAGAGGAAATTCCTGCCGATTGTAAGGAGGCTTTTGAAGACTGGTAGGACTGAAGCAAAGTGGAGGGGTTTAGAGCAGAATTTCAGAGTGTGGGAGCAATATGGGTGATGACTAAGCCAAACAATATTAGAACACATAATAGAATAGAGTTTGGTGGATGCCAGCAGGAATGCAGGGCTGGAGGAGGTTACAGATTGTGGACAATTTTAGTGTCCTCACATCATGCTGGGTACTTTCAATAGTGAAGTACACAAAATTTCAATATTTTCCGAAAGAATGCACCTAATTACTTTTCATCCAAGATAAGAAGGATAAATATGAGGGGTGGCACCAAACTGCAGGCTATTGTGTAAAAACGTTGAAGGTAATTTTTGAGGTAGAATACAATGACATAGCAGTACTGTGCATACTAATCGCAAAATCTGATTTCATCAAAATAACTCCCAGTCTACAATCAAATAAACCACACCATCACTTTTTATTTAGTTAATTTGATTGTCTAACAAATCCAGAGTATGCTTCCCAAATGAATAACCACTTGTGTTATGTAACTCACCCCAGCATGTTATTCTTAGTCATATTTAAATATCACCTTCTTAGTGATATGCGCACAATAATTCACTGGTAAGGTAAACTAAACTCTGAACCATTATCAGATTTGACAGTTAAGTTCTTGGTAACCTGGAATTTCCAAACACTTTTACAGGTAAATCGTCTTGAATATAGTGATGACTCAGAGATATTCTGAATTATTGGAATTCTGCATAGAACTTGCAGATATTTCTGACAAATGTCTAGCCTTCATTGAAGTCAAAACTTGCTTTTTTTTTCTTATATTTAATGATGTCCCATGTTCTTTCATTATATACTGGCAAACATTGAAATGAAGATTGAGTAACTTTTACTCTCCCTCCTTAAATCCCTCCACCTCACCACCTCTCTGTCTTCCTTTAACACCACCACCCCCCGCCCCCCACCTGCCCAACCTACCACCTCCCCCTCCCCGGAGGGTTGCTTCGATCAAACTTTGGGTTATCCCTCCCTATCTCTTTGAACTCAGTTCAAGGGCAGAAAACGCTAGTGGGAGTTGTGTACAGACCACCAAACAGTAGTAGTGAGATTGGGGACAGCATCAAACAAGAAATTAGGGATGCATGCAATAAAGGTACAGCAGTTATCATGGGGGACTTTAATCTACATATAGATTGGGCTAACGAAACTGGTAGCAATACAGTGGAGGAGGATTTCCTGGAGTGTATTAGGGATGGTTTTCTAGACCAATATGTCGAGGAACCAACTAGAGGGCAGGCCATCCTAGACTGGGTGATGTGTAATGAGAAAGGACGAATTAGCAATCTTGTTGTGCGAGGCCCCTTGGGGAAGAGTGACCATAATATGGTAGAATTCTTTATTAAGATGGAGAGTGACACAGTTAATTCAGAGACTAGGTCCTGAACTTAAGGAAAGGTAACTTCAATGGTATGAGTCATGAATTGACTAGAATAGACTGGCAAAGGATACTTAAAGGGTTGACGGTGGATAGGCAATAGCAAACATTTAAAGATCACATGGATGAACTTCAACAATTGTACATCACTGTCTGGAGTAAAAATAAAACGGGGAAGGTGGCTCAACCATGGCTAACAAGGGAAATTAAGGATAGTGTTAAATCCAAGGAAGAGGCATATAAATTGGCCAGGAAAAGCAGTAAACCTGAGGACTGGGAGAAATTTAGAATTCAGCAGAGGAGGACAAAGGGCTTAATTAGGAGGGGGGAAATAGAGTATGAGAGGAAGCTTGTAGGGAACATTAAAAACTGACTGCAAAAGCTTCTATAGATATGTGAAGAGAAAAAGATTAGTGAAGACAAATGTAGGTCCCTTGCAGTCAGATTCAGGTGAATTTATAATGGGGAACAAAGAAATGGCAGACCAGTTGAACAAATACTTGCGGTTGTCTTCACGAAGGAAGACACAAATAACCTTCCAGAAGTACTAGGGGACCGAGAGTCTAGTGAGAAGGAGGAACTGAAGGACATCCTTATTAGGCGGGAAATTGTGTTAGGGAAATTGATGGGATTGAAGGCCGATAAATCCCCGGGGCCTGATAGTCTGCATCCCAGAGTACTTAAGGAAGTGGCCATAGAAATAGTGGATGCATTGGTGATCATTTTCCAACAGTCTGTCAACTCGGGACTGGAGGGTAGCTAATGTAACACCACTTTTTAAAAAAGGAGGGAGAGAGAAAATGGGTAATTATAGACCAGTTACCCTGACATCAGTAGTGGGGAAAATGTTGGAATCAATTATTGAAGATGAAATAGCAGTGCATTTGGAAAGCAGTGACAAGATCGGTCCAAGTCAGCATGGATTTATGAAAGGGAAATCATGCTTGACAAATCTTCTGGAAGTTTTTGAGGATGTAACTAGTAGAGTGGACAAGGGAGAACCAGTGGATGTAGTGTATTTGGACATTCAAAAGGCTTTTGACAAGATCCCACACAAGATTGGTGTGCAAAATCAAAGCACATGGTATTGGGGGGCAATGTCCTGACGTGGATAAAGAACTGGTTGGCAGACAGGAAGCAGAGAGTCGGGATAAACGGGTCCTTTTCCGAATGGCAGGCAGTGACTAGTGGGGTGCCGTAGGGCTCAGTGCTGGGATCCCAGCTCTTTACAATATACATTAATGATTTAGATGAAAGAATTGAGTGCAATATCTCCAAGTTTGCAGATGACACTAAACTGGGTGGCAGTGTGAGCTGTGAGGAGGAGGCTAAAAGGCTGCAGGGTGACTTGGACAGGTTAGGTGAGTGGGCAAATGCATGGCAGATGCTGTATAATATGGATAAATGTGAGGTTATCCATATTGGGGAAAAAACACGAAGGCAGAATATTATCTGAATGGCAGCAGATTAGGAAAAGGGGAGGTGCAACAAGACCTGGGTGTCATGGC
The DNA here is from genome assembly GCF_044704955.1 of Pristiophorus japonicus. NCBI lineage: Eukaryota > Metazoa > Chordata > Chondrichthyes > Pristiophoridae > Pristiophorus > Pristiophorus japonicus. The sequence goes on along the minus strand of NC_091987.1, from coordinate 80,589,576 downwards.
ATGTTGGCCTTCATAGCTAGGGAATTTGAGTATAGGAGCAGGGAGGTCTTACTGCAGTTGTACAGGGCCTTGGTGAGGCCTCACCTGGAATATTGTGTTCAGTTTTGGTCTCCTAATCTGAGGAAGGATGTTCTTACTATTGAGGGAGTGCAACGAAGGCTCACCAGACTGATTCCCAGGATGGCTGGACTGACATATGAGGAGAGACTGGATCAACTGGGCCTTTATACACTGGAGTTTCGAAGGATGAGAGGGGATCTCATAGAAACATATAAGATTCTGACGGGACTGGACAGGTTAGATGCGGGAAGAATGTTCCTGATGTTGGGGAATTTCAGAACCAGGAGACACAGTCTTAGGGTAAGGGGTAGGCCATTTAGGACTGAGATGAGGAGAAACTTCTTCACTCAGAGAGTTGTTAACCTGTGGAATTCCCTGCTGCAGAGAGTTGTTGATGCCAGTTCATTGAATATATTCAAGAGGGAGTTAGATATGGCCCTTAAGGCTAAAGGGATCAAGGGGTATGGAGAGAAAGCAGGAAAGGGGTACTGAGGGAATGATCAGCCATGATCTTATTGAATGGTGGTGCAGGCTCGAAGGGCCGAATGGCCTGCTCCTGCACCTATTTTCTATGTTTCTATGTTTCTATTATCCATACATATACCTGTAAAGCATGTGTTTTTTTATTTACATTAAAGGCACCAATTAGTTGTACCTGAAAACTTTTTCAGAAGTGGGTGTGATTTTAACTTTGTGCCATATTGTAAAATGGGTGATACTGAATCGGAAGCCTGTTTTACACCTCTTTAATTAATTTTAGTATGTGTAAAGATGAATAGTACAGGCAGTTCTCGATTATCCGCACACGGATCCAACGGGAAACCATTGTAACGGGATTTAAAATTTCCGCCCGGGAAGGCATCGGGTTTTAACTTTATAATGTCAATCGCTCTAACGGAGATATCGTTTACCCAGCATTGCCCAATCCCCGAGGCACCCGGATAATCGAGAGTTGCTTGTATTCATTTTGAGCAGCTAACGGTTTAAATAAAGAATCAGGGGTCAAAATTCGTCACAGCCGTTTTTGAGGCGGTGTCACCGCCTGAGGACTGATTTTAGCACTGGACGTTAGGCGCAACCTCAAAGTCCTAAATTCATTTGTCACGTCCAAAGGTGAGAGAGCAGCGCTAAAAAGTGGCATTGCACATTCATCTTCGGGTGACGGCTCAGGAGGCCGACTGAATTCCCCGACGGGAGGCTGCCACCATGCTGGAAAAAAAATGGGAAGAAAAAATAAAACTAAAACTTCTCCGTTCCACGCATACACATCCCCACTCTTAGGCCCCAAGTTTCCACATGATTAGCTCCTGATTTTTAGGAGCAACTGGTGGAGAACGGAGTATCTTAGAAATCGGAATTCTCCACATTTAAGTTTTCTGCAGTTCTAGTCAGGTAGAACAGTTTCACTTTTGAACAGAATTTTATTTTCAAAAGGGGGCGTGTCCGGCCACTGACGCCTGATTTGAAAGTTTCCACAGTGAAAATATACTCCAAACTAACTTAGAATGGAGCAAGTGAAGATTTTTGGAGGCTTGAAAAAACCTTGTCTACACATTAAAAAATCAGGCGCAGGTTACAAATTAGGCGTCGGGAACGAGGTGGGGGGGGGGGGGGGGGAAGGGAAGTCATTAAATTCTACAATAAATCCTTAGTTATACTTAGACAAATATTATACAAATAAATCCAACCTGAATAAAAATTTATAAGCAAAGAAAAGATTAAATAAACCATGTTCCTACCTGTGTGAAAGTGCTTCAGGCAGGCCTTTCAGGCAGCGGTTTGCCGTCGGGACTGACCGACGGCAGGGGGAGGGAGGCAGGGAGAAAGCTGCAAGAAGCCTGAGTGTTTGAGGCAGCCGTTTACCGTCGGGCCTGACGGACGGCAGGGGGAGAAAGCTGCAAGAAGCCTCAGTGCTGATCATGGAAGGGCAATGTGGTTTTATTAAACAATGTTAAAAATTGAACAGCGACAAAGAATTTGAATAGTCTCAAACAAGTGCATGTGTCCCGTTTATCACAGTCTATCTTTAATTACAGAATGCACTCCCTCACCCTCACACACAGAAATATCAAGAAAATTAAAATACAAGCCTTTGCAAGGGTTCAATAAACAAATTTTCACTTTTTCTGCAGCACTTTTTAAAATGGCCGAGTGCCAATGTTTCTTTCAGACTGCGCGTGCGCGAACACTCCAACGTGCACGCGCAGGGTTGCCGGCACGATAAAAACTCATTTAAATTGGACCCGCCCCCTCCTACTTACAAAATCGGCGCGAGTGGTAGGCTCCGCTCCCTGTGCGCCGCGCCAAGCAGACATCGAGCTGCAAAGCGCTCGAGACTAGCGCGTTTTTTTCAGGCGCCATTTCCGGCGCGAAAAACGGGCGCCTAGCTCGGAGGGGCGCCCGTTTTGCCGCGTGTGGAAACTTGGGGCCTATAAACTAATGAAAACGTGCAGAAATAAATAAAATGAAAAACTTACCTTCCTTTCATAGCAACATAGAAAATAGGTGCAGGAGTAGGCCATTCAGCCCTTCTAGCCTGCACCGCCATTCAATGAGTTCATGGCTGAACATGCAACTTCAGTACCCCATTCCTGCTTTCTCGCCATACCCCTTGATCCCCCGAGTAGTAAGGACTTCATCTAACTCCCTTTTGAATATATTTAGTGAATTGGCCTCAACTACTTTCTGTGGTAGAGAATTCCACAGGTTCACCACTCTCTGGGTGAAGAACTTTCTCCTCATCTCGGTCCTAAATGGCTTACCCCTTATCCTTAGACTGTGACCCCTGGTTCTGGACTTCCCCAACATTGAGACCATTCTTTCTGCATCTAACCTGTCTAAACCCGTCAGAATTTTAAACGTTTCTATGAGATCCCCTCTCATTCTTCTGAACTCCAGTGAATACAAGCCCAGTTGATCCAGTCTTTCTTGATATGTCAGTCCCACCATCCCGGGAATCAGTCTGGTGAATCTTCGCTGCACTCCCTCAATAGCAAGAATGTCCTTCCTCAAGTTAGGAGACCAAAACTGTACACAATACTCCAGTTGTGGCCTCACCAAGGCCCTGTACAACTGTAGCAACACCTCCCTGCCCCTGTACTCAAATCCCCTCGCTATGAAGGCCAACATGTCATTTGCTTTCTTAACCGCCTGCTGTACCTGCATGCCAACCTTCAATGACTGATGTACCATGACACCCAGGTCTCGTTGCACCTCCCCTTTTCCTAATCTGTCACCATTCAGATAATAGCCTGTCTCTCTGTTTTTACCACCAAAGTGGATAACCTCACATTTATCCACATTATACTTCATCTGCCATGCATTTGCCCACTCACCTAACCTATCCAAGTCGCTCTGCAGCCTCATAGCATCCTCCTCGCAGCTCACACTGCCACCCAACTTAGTGTCATCCGCAAATTTGGAGATACTACATTTAATCCCCTCGTCTAAACCATTAATGTACAATGTAAACAGCTGGGGCCCCAGCACAGAACCTTGCGGTACCCCACTAGTCACTGCCTGCCATTCTGAAAAGTACCCATTTACTCCTACTCTTTGCTTCCTGTCTGACAACCAGTTCTCAATCCACGTCAGCACACTACCCCCAATCCCATGTGCTTTAACTTTGCACATTAATCTCTTGTGTGGGACCTTGTCGAAAGCCTTCTGAAAGTCCAAATATACCACATCAACTGGTTCTCCTTTGTCCACTTTACAGGAAACATCCTCAAAAAATTCCAGAAGATTTGTCAAGCATGATTTCCCTTTCACAAATCCATGCTGACTTGGACCTATCATGTCACCATTTTCCAAATGCGCTGCTATGACATCCTTAATAATTGATTCCATCATTTTACCCACGACTGAGGTCAGGCTGACCGGTCTATAATTCCCTGTTTTCTCTCTCCCTCATTTTTTAAAAAGTGGGGTTACATTGGCTACCCTCCACTCGATAGAAACTGATCCAGAGTCAATGGAATGTTGGAAAATGACTGTCAATGCATCCGCTATTTCCAAGGCCACCTCCTTAAGTACTCTGGGATGCAGTTCATCAGGCCCTGGGGATTTATCGGCCTTCAATCCCATCAATTTCCCCAACACAATTTCCCGACTAATAAGGATTTCCCTCAGTTCCTCCTCCTTACTCGACCCTCTGACCCTTTTTATATCCGGAAGGTTGCTTGTGTCCTCCTTAGTGAATACCGAACCAAAGCACTTGTTCAATTGGTCTGCCATTTCTTTGTTCCCCATTATGACTTCCCCTGATTCTGACTGCAGGGGACCTACGTTTGTCTTTACTAACCTTTTTCTCTTTACATACCTATAGAAACTTTTGCAATCTGCCTTAATGTTCCCTGCAAGCTTCTTCTCATACTCCATTTTCCCTGCCCTAATCAAACCCTTTGTCCTCCTCTGCTGAGTTCTAAATTTCTCCCAGTCCCCGGGTTCGCTGCTATTTCTGGCCAATTTGTATGCCACTTCCTTGGCTTTAATACTATCCCTGATTTCCCTAGATAGCCACGGTTGAGCCACCTTCCCTTTTTTATTTTTACGCCAGACAGGAATGTACAATTGTTGTAGTTCATCCATGCGGTCTCTAAATGTCTGCCATTGCCCATCCACCGTCAACCCCTTAAGTATCATTCGCCAATCTATCCTAGCCAATTCACGCCTCATACCTTCAAAGTTACCCTTCTTTAAGTTCTGGACCATGGTCTCTGAATTAACTGTTTCATTCTCCATCCTAATGCAGAATTCCACCATATTATGGTCACTCTTCCCCAAGGGGCCTCGCTCAATGAAATTGCTAATTAATCCTCTCTCATTACACAACACCCAGTCTAAGATGGCCTCCCCCCTAGTTGGTTCCTCGACATATTGGTCTAGAAAACCATCCCTTATGCACTCCAGGAAATCCTCCTCCACCATATTGCTTCCAGTTTGGCTAGCCCAATCTATGTGCATATTAAAGTCACCCATTATAACTGCTGCACCTTTATTGCATGCACCCCTAATTTCCTGTTTGATGCCCTCCCCAACATCACTTCTACTGTTTGGTGGTCTGTACACAACTCCCACTAACGTTTTTTGCCCTTTGGTGTTCTGCAGCTCTACCCATATAGATTCCACATCATCCAAGCTAATGTCTTTCCTAACTATTGCATTAATCTCCTCTTTAACCAGCAAAGCTACCCCACCTCCTTTTCCTTTTATTCTATCCTTCCTGAATGTTGAATACCCCTGGATGTTGAGTTCCCAGCCCTGATTATCCTGGAGCCACGTCTCCGTAATCCCAATCACATCATATTTGTTAACATCTATTTGCACAGTTAATTCATCCACCTTATTGCGGATACTCCTTGCATTAAGACACAAAGCCTTCAGGCTTGTTTTTTTAACACCCTTTGTCCTTTTATAATTTTGCTGTACAGTGGCCCTTTTTGTTCTTTGCCTTGGGTTTCTCCGCCCTCCACTTTTCCTCATCTCCTTTCTGTCTTTTGCTTTTGCCTCCCTCTGTCTCTCTGCATTGGTTCCCATCCCCCTGCCATATTAGTTTAACTCCTCCCCAACAGCACTAGCAAACACTCCCCCTAGGACATTGGTTCCGGTCCTGCCCAGGTGCAGACCATCTGGTTTGTACTGGTCCCACCTCCCCCAGAACCGGTTCCAATGCCCCAGGAATTTGAATCCCTCCCTGCTGCACCACTGCTCAAGCCACGTATTCATCTGCGCTATCCTGCGATTCCTACTCTGACTAGCACGTGGCACTGGTAGCAATCCCGAGATTACTACTTTTGAGGTCCTACTTTTTAATTTAGCTCCTAGCTCCTTAAATTCGTTTCGTAGGACCTCATCCTTTTTTTACCTATGTCGTTGGCACCACTGTGCACCACGACAACTGGCTGTTCTCCCTCCCTTTTCAGAATGTCCTGCACCTGCTCCGAGACATCCTTGACCCTTGCACCAGGGAGGCAACATACCATCCTGGAGTCTCGGTTGTGGCCGCAGAAACGCCTATCTATTCCCCTTACCATTGAATCCCCTATCACTATCGCTCTCCCACTCTTTTTCCTGCCCTCCTGTGCAGCAGAGCCAGCCACGGTGCCATGAACTTGGCTGCTACTGCCCTCCCCTGATGAGTCATCCCCCCCAACAGTACTCAAAGCGGTGTATCTGTTTTGCAGGGGGATGACCACAGGGGACCCCTGCACTACCTTCCTTGCACTACTCTTCCTGCTGGTCTTCCATTCCACCCGAAATCCACTTTTATAACCACTTTTTTGAGGCTGTATGGCCACCTCCTGTTACGGCAGCCGTACAAAGCAACTATCGCGACAGAGGCGTCAGAGAGGCGTTGTACGCTGGATGACATCACCATGCGGGTGGCGTTAGCTGGTGCAACATTGCCTCTTGGCGCCTCTGCCAAAGAGCCGACTGAAGTCAGGACGTGGCATTGACGCCGCTTACTGTCGAAGTACCTAGCACCGGTGTTAACGGGTAGCTTTATAAAGTGAATTTTGGTTCCATAATATCTTATTATTTCCTTTCAGCTGAAAGTAAGAATTTGGCACTATATCCCCCGAATATGCTGTATGCTGTGACCGAGGGTGTAAATATTATCTGTTCTGCATCTGGTGCTTATCCAAAGCCATCATTACAATGGCAAGATGAGAACGGGAGTGACCTAACTAATGACTCATGGTCAGAAGGATCTATTGATCCAGAAGAACTTTACAACATTAAAAGCATTTTGAAGATTAATCAAACGTCAAACACAACCTACAAATGTAATATTAAGAATGAACGGTTGCAACAGTCATGGACTGCGTCCTGGAAAATGCAAGGTAATAATTGATTAATAATCCATAGAAGATCTCACAATTTCTTTTCACAGGCATGTAAAACATTACAGGATCGGTGTTAATTTGAATTGGATATAAGTTGATAATTAAACAGTGCTTGGAATTTTAGCATATTTCCCTTTCTGTCAAATTAAGTGAAGGTGCTAGTATATTTTCTTTCTCTACTCCCAGGGTCAAATTTGAAGCACATTTCCTTGCTATATAAAAACTGAACATGCTGGAAATACTCAGCGGGTCAGGCAGCACCTGTGGAGAGAGAAACAGAATTAACGTTTCAGGTCGATGACCTTTTGCCACTTTTTCATTCAGAACAATTGTATTAAGAAAACATTTTAAAGGGACACCACACAAGGACAGAAACTTTCCCTTTCTCCTTCCTTTCTGCAACCATAACCTGTTGCCTCTTGCACAGTTTGTTAACACTTCCCTCTGATTATATGGGAGGTGTGTAACGACATAGATCAAAGAGTGATGGAAAATGTCGAAAATTCCACCTTCCATTTCGCATCCCCCTATATCATGCTTACAATTCCCATATTTTTAGCTTTCCACTAAACATTTAATTTATAATTACTGATTACTTCTCACTTGTCAAAACTTAGAGAGTGGGTGTCTTGGACTTTCAGTAACCAAATTGAAAAGACTGTGCTTTGTTACAATTTGAATTTTCGAATCTTAGACTAATATAGCCTTTTATTTCCTCCAACCCAATTACTTTGTAAATGGTCAAATTCATTTGTTTTTAGCAGACACCATAGCAACTAACTTCAAGTCTGAAGTTTATCTTTTACAGGACAAACAGTCTTTTGTGCATTTCATAACTGCGTGAATTATAGTCACCTGCATTTTTAACCTAAGATGTAATTCAATTCTGGGTATACAATTTCATTAGTTCTTAAACAACCGCATTCACACAACTTAGAAAATATTGACCCCTGTAATAGATTATGAACTCGAGGGGCCAAATCAATTCAAAACCAAAAACATGGCTCAAGTACCTCTCAAATAATACATGTGTATACATACATAAATCAATTAACCAACTTAACAGCATAAGCATTTGTCTAACATCCATGACAAGAGTACTAAAGGTTAAACGGCTTTCAGCTCTTTATACAGAAAGGTGGGCAGAGCTAAAAAAAAACATACAGACACCTTTTTTAAATGACAGGCTTTCAGCCAAATGAAAAATTCTATAACTCCCTAAACATTCACAGTCGGGAAAACTTCCACACAAACACACTTTCATACAAACTGAAACCTTTTCCAACATCTTTTAAGGTTACACAGGTATACGGGCTGGGCGCAGCCCCTTCATGCCTGGGTTTTCCTGCGGTTCTCCCCATGGACCACATGGATCATTCCTTGAGATGCCTCACTGCTGTTTTCCTACGCGTGGTCACATATCTAAGCAACTCCTCGTAATTAGGGGTGCTAGGCTGAGGTCCTTCTGATTGTGGAACTTCAGTCTTCCCTTCCTTAGGCTCCTTACAGTCCTTAATAAGGTGCCCTCACTATCCACAGTTAAAACAAGTCTGTCCACTTTCTCATAATTTTGACCCTTCCTGCTGCCACTTCTTTGGGGCACCTCCTTTCATCTCATACATCTTGCTCTTAGACTTATCCATTACCCCAGTGTTCCTCTTGTCCACCTGACACGCCTCAAAATGCAGGGTTATTTTCCTCAAAACCCTGGCCTCTGAGTTACCTTCACCCTCATACTCCGGATCAAAGTCTGACAGCTACTTGTAAATATGGCAGATTACTAGCTATCAGGGCATGCAGCCAAAGGTTATGTGCCTGCCCATTCAGATCTGCTCACCTTACTACCCCACCCATGGCGTCCCTGTAAGTTAGCCACAACCAGTCAGCAAAAGTGACTGGGGACTTGTTGGGGCCCGGCTCCACCTTGAGGAAATGCCCAAAGGGATCCCCTTCCATCTCTCGTTCTATATGTTACTAGACATCTTTCTCAAATCTTCCATATTGTACAGAATCACAAATTCCCAATCTAGTGACGCCAGAATTTCTGCCTCCATATCAACGACGCACCGGAGCCATAGGTGGTGGCCGGACTTTCTCTGGTGGGTCATTCTCCGGCCCCTGTTCTACTCCCACTTCCCTTTCATCATATTCACTACCACTTTCTTCACTTTCTCCTCCTTCCTCTACTGACAAAGGGCTGAGTGCACACACAATGCCACTTTGGATTTGTAACTTATCCTCCAACTCTTTAACCTTCCTTTTGCGCCCTTTATACTCTGTTCCTCAAAAATCTGCTTCTGAATAACCCTATAAGCAGCTTTGTAATCCTCATTATCCCTTACTGCTTGCTCTGTGTGATGTATCTGATTATTAATACATTGACTCTCGCAGTATTGTTCTTTATTACGCCACCTCTCCTTTTCAAACATTTCCTTGAGCTTCCGTTTACTTTCTTTTTCTTCCTCCAGCTCTTTGAGAAGTCGGTTTACTACCGCCTCTTTCTCACTAATCTCTGTTCGTAACTTATCTTTTATGCCTTCACAGATCTTAACCTTCCTTCTATATGCCAGCAACAAAACAGCTTTCTTCAAACCAGGCCAACACATAGAACCGTGCATCCATAAATCAACTTCTAACACCGGGTATTCGCTTTCCACAATGACCTGCACCAACCCCTCCCTGAGGGGCAACTTCTTCATCACATAATTTAGAAACATAGAAACATAGAAAATAGGTGCAGGAGTAGGCCATTCGGCCCTTCTAGCCTGCACCGCCATTCAATGAGTTCATGGCTGAACATTCAACTTCAGTACCCCATTCCTGCTTTCTCGCCATACCCCTTGATCCCCCTAGTAGTAAGGACCTCATCTAACTCCTTTTTGAATATATTTAATGAATTGGCCTCAACAACTTTCTGTGGTAGAGAATTCCACAGGTTCACCACTCTCTGGGTGAAGAAGTTCCTCCGCATCTCAGTCCTAAAAGGCTTACCCCTTATCCTTAGACTGTGACCTCTGGTTCTGGACTTCCCCAACATTGGGAACATTCTTCCTGCATCTAACCTGTCTAACCCCGTCAGAATTTTAAATGTTTCTATGAGGTCCCCTCTCATTCTTCTGAACTCCAGTGAATACAAGCCCAGTTGATCCAGTCTTTCTTGATAGGTCAGTCCCGCCATCCCGGGAATCAGTCTGGTGAACCTTCGCTGCACTCCCTCAATAGCAAGAATGTCCTTCCTCAGGTTAGGAGACCAAAACTGTACACAATACTCCAGGTGTGGCCTCACCAATGCCCTGTACAACTGTAGCAACACCTCCCTGCCGCTGTACTCAAATCCCCTTGCTATGAAGGCCAACATGCCATTTGCTTTCTTAACCGCCTGCTGTACCTGCATGCCAACCTTCAATGACTGATGTACCATGACACCCAGGTCTCTTTGCACCTCCCCTTTTCCTAATCTGTCACCATTCAGATAATAGTCTGTCTCTCTGTTTTTACCACCAAAGTGGATAACCTCACATTTATCCACATTATACTTCATCTGCCATGCATTTGCCCACTCACCTAACCTATCCAAGTCTCTCTGCAGCCTCACAGCATCCTCCTCGCAGCTCACACTGCCACCCAACTTAGTGTCATCCGCAAATTTGGAGATACTACATTTAATCCCCTCATCTAAATCATTAATGTACAGTGTAATTGACTCATCCATTGTTTGTCTATCACAAGTCCCTGTCGTTCAGGCACCAATCTGAAAGACTAATCTTAATAAAAACAGGTTTTAGCCTGTAAGATTTATGTCTTTTCTCTACACTTTACAGAGTTCAGACTTGTGAGACAAAAACAACACAGACTCAGGATGTTCTTTTCTCACCCCCTATCTCAGGGATTATCTTTACTAAAAATAATCAAAAGAAATATACGTAATCATGTTAGCAACAAATGCACAATCATTTCTAATTATTAACCCGCACTAACCTATCCCATTAAAGTACTTCTTAACAGTTAAAAATTGCCTATTCCCTAAGTGATTAAAAAAAAGACACTCATGTGAGAGTTGCGATCGGAAATTAACCCCGTGATTCCATTAGCAACTGAGCAGGTCACCATTCACTTCGACTGCAGGCCTGACCTCACATTTCACAGCCATTTTTTTATACCCCTTTCCTGGGATGTTTGCCCACCATGTACGTAATTGTCTAAGTTTAAACCAAAGGAATATTCTTAAACGAATCCTTCCCATAAATAGGTCTTTTCATTTCTTATCACCATAGTTACAACTTTCTTCACAGTTTGTAGACAAGTCAAGGATGTCTCTTACTGCTTGTGAGAAATGTCTTTTCGCAGCCGTGTGATTTTAAAAGTTCATTAGAAAGTCCCTTGACTTCGCAGAGCATTTTGGATCATTAAAAATTGGTCAACCCCAGGTTTAGCCATCTTGAAGCAGCTGCAAGCACAGTTATTAGCAGAAGATGAGACAAAAAATGCTGTAGTCTTACAAGTTAGGCAGGGGCCAAACCACACTCGTAGAGGACAACATTAACCTAACACGCCAGTCGGTAAACCGACCGGATCGAGTGGAGCTCTAGTTTTACACCCAGTCAGATTTTACTCTTAATTGAAGTCACTGGAGAGTAATATTAGGCGTGGTGTAAACCCAGCGCACCACCTGATCCTGATTTCCTGCACGGCGAGTTATGATAAAATTGCCCCTGTGGAGTCTCAAAGTACCTGTCACACTTAAAATTACATAATTTGTCTTTTATCTTCACAGATGTTGACTGATCTGCTGTGTAATTTCAGCATTTTCTGCTTTTTTGTTAGGTTTATAGCATTTGTAGTTTACCTTTTTAAGTGTTGTACCAATCCTACAGCTGGGCCTTGCTTTTAAATACTCCACCTACCTCATCTAAATTCCACCCTGGATTTGGAGGGTTAAAAAATACAAGGTGCCACCTGTATCACCCCCTCCTCCCCCCCACACTCTCACTCTTGTTATTTGCTGCCTTCTCCTTTAAAGCAAAATCTTGCACTGCTGCGCTGCCATGGCCTATCTCTACACCCATATGTCGGGGTGGTCTCTGTAGGTGCTGTGAAGTAAAGTATGTGCAGCATGCAGATACTAGTCATGGAAGGAGTCAGCAGTGGTTTGTCCTCTGCAGCCTTTTACTGAAAGAAATGGTACTGGGTGAGAGAGGTGCTGGGAGTGCACCGTGCAGCATCACAGGCACCCATCAGAAGGTGGAGAGAAAGCAAGGGAATGCATGAGCAAGACAGAAAAGCTAATGGTTGGTGCAGTGCATTAAAATTAGCTAATGTTGCTTCTATTTGCCCCTTCCGGTGAGGTCGCTGATTGTTTTCCAGCATTGCAGCCACGTCATCTGGACAGTGTTGCGACCATTAATGCTGTTCACCACCTCCTGCAATGCTCTCCACACCATGTTGTTAGTAAAATAATACCTCCTTCCTCGGATTCATTTCCTGCAGCAAGATTTAATGCTGCCATCATCAATGCAGGGTGCCCTCATGCTTCCTGCACTACTACCAGGCACCTTAATGAACTTCCAAAAAAACAGCGTGCCTTTAAAACTCTAGAGGCCTTTAAGGCCTATAGCTGTACATTTACTTCCCCAATCCCCTTTTGGCGTGCACCCAAACCCAGGTAATACACGCGCCCGCAACATGTAAATGACCTGAATCCGAATGGGTCAGGCTTATTGGAATTGGGCACATTTAGTCAGTGTTGGGGCAGTAAAATTAGCCATGTGTGGAAATGAAAAAAATGTACTTTTCCCACATTGACAATGTATCCCTCTTTTCCTTGTTTCCTGCATACTCTCAATCTTTGTTTGGGATATTGACGGTAAGTACTGAAATGGGAAAAGTCCATTCCTCAGCACATAAAAAAACAAAAAAAAATCAAAAAGTAAAATAATGTAACATGTTTTATGCTACACATGAAATATTTTTGTTTTATTTTATTTTTAAGGCACACTAAAAGAAAAGGAGAGTCAAACCATCATAATTACTTGCAACTATTCCGCCAATATTGATCAAAATTTGACAATTACATGGAAGTTTAGAAACACAGAAACCTCCCTTTTAGTGATAATCTGTAAATCAATGCACCAACATAGTGATGTACGCTCAAATTGTACGAAGGAACAATTAGAAATGTTAAACAACCAGAAATCTTCATCCCTTGTATTTCACCGTGTAACTTTGGAAGATGCAGGAGAATACACCTGTGAAATCAGAGCCAAGGATACAATGCAAGTATTCACCTACATTCTAAAAATAGGTAAGCTGCCAATAATTTGTGTGGTTCCAAATTAAAATTTGCTAGACTATACTTTAACCTTTGATTGACCTGAAACCCCTGTGTGTTGTAATATGAGAATGTTCTCGCCAAAAAAGTGTAATTTCTTACAGTTACCATTCTTATAACCATTCTGGGTCAGCGTGCCAATATGTGGGCAGTTTTGTGCTGTAGAGCTATGGCCACCAGGAACTCATTCTGGGTACGAGCATTACAACAAGCAGATTGAGGAAAGACTTTCCTTCCATCAGTCTGTGCTGAAGTTGAACCCAATTCCTCGAAAGAAAGGACAGAGTGGAAGGCCAAAGTAAGTCTCCTTGCCTTCCAGGTCACTTGTCACCACTGTACCTAAAGCACAATGCTGGTGAGTGACCCGAAGAAGAGAAAATGGATGAGAAACTAATGTAATTTCACGGATCAGCGCAAACTAATGTGTCAGACTTCGAGCTGATCTTTTTTTTTTACCAAATATAGGATATCATTGTTTGAATTTCTTTTGTTAATATTCGGTTTCTAAGACTTCATCAGTATTTGCCTCGAATAGGCCGAACTTTGACCATGACTTGCATCAATTTTTTTGGAGTAAGTTGTTTTTTTCTGGCGTAAGTTAAAAAATTCCATTTTCCCCCCAAAATTTGCTCCAGAATAAGTCAATTAGGTATGATTTTTTTAGGTCGTTTTTTTTTCAAAAGGGGGCTTTCCCAGACACTTATGCCAGCTTTGGCCATTTATGCTACTTTGGCCAGCTAAAACTTACTCCAAATCGACTTAGGTCAGCGTATGTGGCCAGCTCTGAAAAACCTTGCGGGCAGTGAAGAAAAAGCAGCGCACATTCGGCAGACATTAGGGCAGGGATAGGGGAGGGAAGGGAACCGGAGCGGACCTCAACAACCAAGCACCAAACATTGCAAAGAAAAGGTCAAACAATTAAAATACTGATAAAAATGAAGTAAATCCTATCGGAGAAAGGCGAGCTCTGCTGGCCGCAATGTCACCGGGGGGGGGGGGGGGGGGCGGGGGGCGGGGTAGCGAGAGAGAGAGAAAGGGATGCTGGTATACAAAACACTATTTCTCCCCTCCCCAAAAACACTCTTTCTCTCCCCCCTGCAAAACTCTTCTCCCCCCCAAACACTCTCCTCCCCACAAAACACTTTCTTCTCTCCCCCCTCAAAACTCTCCTCCTTCCCCCAATACACTCTTTCTCTTCCCCCCCCCTTCAAGTGCACCTCCACCCCCCCACCCCCAATACACTCGTTCTTTCCCCCCAAAAAAAACTCTCCTCCTCCCCCCTTGCAATCAAAACTCTCAAGCAGGGGAGGGCAGCAGCAGCCAAGTCCATGGGTGGCTGTGCTGCACAGGAGGGCAGGAAAAAGAGTGGAAGAGCTATAGTAAGGGGAATAGATAGACATTTCTGCGGCCGCAACCAAGACTCCAGGATGGTATGTTGCCTCCCTGGTGCAAGGGTTAAGGGTGTCTCGGAGCGGGTGCAGGACAATTTGAAGGGGGAGGTTGTCGTGGTGCATATAGGTACCAACGATATAGGTAAAAAATGGGTTGAGGTCCTACAAGACGAATTTATGGAGCTAGGAGCTAAATTAAAAAGTAGGACCTCAAAAGTAGTAATCTCAGGATTGCTACCAGTGCCACATGCTAGTCAGAGTAGGAATCACAGGATAGCTCAGATGAATATGTGGCTTGAGGACTGGTGCAGAAGGGAGGGATTCAAATTCCTGGGACATTGGAACTGGTTCTGGGGGAGGTGGGATTAGTACAAACTAGACGGTCTGTACCTAGGCAGGACCGGAACCAATGTCCTAAGGGGAGTGTTTGCTAGTGCTGTTGGGGAGGGGTTAAACTAATATGGCAAGGGGATGGGAACCTATGCAGGGAGACAGAGGGAAGTAGAATGGGGGCAGAAGCAAAAGATAGAAAGAAGAAAAGTAAAAGTGGAGGGCAGAGAAACCCAAGGCAAAAAGCAAAAAGGGCCACATTACAGCAAAATCCTAAAGGGGCAAAGGATGTTAAAAAGACAAGCCTGAAGGCTCTGTGCCTCAATGCGAGGAATATTCGTAATAAGCTGGACGAATTAATTGTGCAGATAGCAGTTAACGGATATGATGTAATTGGCATCAAGGAGACATGACTCCAGAGTGACCAAGGCTGGGAACTCAATATCCAGGGGTATTCAACATTTAGGAAGGATAGACAGAAAGGAAAAGGAGGTGGGGTGGCGTTGCTGGTTAAAGAGGAAATTAATGCAATAGTAAGGAAGGACATTAGCTTGGATGATGTGGAATCTGTATGGGTGGAGCTACGGAATATCAAAGGGCAGAAAACGCCAGTGGGAGTTGTGTACAGACCACCAAACAATAGTGATGAGGATGGGGACAGCATCAAACAAGAAATTAGGGATGCGTGCAATAAAGGTACAGCAGTTATCATGGGCAACTTTAATCTACATATTGACTGGGCTAACCAAACTGGTAGCAATGCGGTGGAGGAGGATTTCCTGGAGTGCATTAGGAATGGTTTTCTAGACCAATATGTTGAGGAACCAACTAGAGAGCTGGCCATCCTGGACTGGGTGGTGTGTAATGAGAAAGGACTAATTAACAATCTTGTTGTGCGAGGCCCCTTGGGGAAGAGTGACCATAATATGGTAGAATTCTTTATTAAAATGGAGAGTGACAGAGTTAATTCAGAGACTAGGGTCCTGAACTTGGGGAAAGGTAACTTCGATGGTATGAGACGTGAATTGGCTAGAATAGACTGGCGAGTGATACTTAAAAGGTTGATGGTGGATAGGCAATGGCAAACATTTAAAGATCACATGGATGAACTTCAACAATTGTACATCCCTGTCTGGAGTAAAAATAAAACAGATAAGATGGCTCAACCGTGGCTAACAAGGGAAATTAAGGATAATCCAAGGAAGAGGCATATAATTGGCCAGAAAAAGCAGCACACCTGAGGACTGGGAGAATTTTGTAATACAGCAGAGAAGGACAAAGAGTTTAATTATGAGGAGGAAAATAGAGTATGAGAGGGAACATAAAAACTGACTACAAAAGCTTCTATAGATATGTGAAGAGAAAAAGATTAGTGAAAACAAACGTAGGTCCCTTGCAGTCAGATTCAGGTGAATTTATAATGGGGAACAAAGGAATGGCTTACCAGTTAAACAAATACTTTGGTTCTGTTTTCACGAAGGAAGACACAAATAACCTTCCGGAAATACTAGGGGACCGAGGGTCTAGTGAGAAGGAGGAACTGAAGGATATCCTTATAAAGCGTGAAATTGTGTTAGGGAAATTGATGGGATTGAAGGTCGATAAATCCTT